>NW_005842251.1:1522116-1533582 GCF_000455745.1 Alligator sinensis
TGCATTTCTCTTGCAACTTGAGCAATGCACCCTGCAAAAGAAGCTGCAAATAGGCGGGAAACTCGTCCTTGCACCGGAGTTTTCCTCCGCAGCAGAAAACTCCACCGTGTAATGAAGTTGCAACCTGGCGGGGATAATTCTGGTGCCGAAGCACACACAAAATCATACCTTTGGGTTATGACAATTATCTAGCCTCCTTTTAAAGACCCTCAGGGTAGGAGCCAGCACCACTTCTCTTGGAAGCTGGTTCCAGATCCTAGCCGCCCTGACTGTGAAGTAGCGCCTCCTGATGTCTAGTCTGAATATACTCTCCGTCAACTTATGGCCATTATTCCTCGTTACTCCCGGGAGTGCTCAGGGGAACAGGGACTCTCCCAGTGCCTGCTGGTCTCCCTTGGCCAGTTTATAGACGGCCACCAGATCCACCCTCAGCCTTCTCTTGTGGAGGCTGAACAGGTTCAAGTCCCTTATCCTCTCCTTGTAGGGCCTGCTCTCTTCCCCCCTGACCATGTGGGTGGCCCTCCTCTGGACCCTCTCCATGCTGTCCACATCCCTCCTGAAGTGCGGCGCCCAGAACTGGACACAGTACTCCAACTGCAACCTGACCAGTGGCGCATAGAGGGGGAGGATCACCTCCTGGGACCTGCTCGTGATGCATCTGTGGATGCATGACAAGGTACAGTTGGCCTTACTGACCGCATCCTTGCACTGGTGGCCCATGTTCATTTTGGAATCAATAGTGACACCAAGATCCTTTTCTGCCTCTGTACTGATGAGAAGGGAGTTCCCCAGCCTGTAGGTCTGCTGCTGGTTCTTCTTCCCCAGGTGCAGTACCCTGCACTTGTCAGTGTTGAAACCCATCCTATTCTCATCTGTCCACTTCTGTAAGCTGTCCAGATCTAGTTGTAACCTGTCCCTCCCTTCTAGCGTGCCCACCTCTCCCCAGTTCTTAGTGTCATCCACGAATTTGAACAAGGTGCTTTTCACTCCCTTGTCCAAGTCGCTGATGAAAATGTTGAACAGTGCGGGCCCGAGGACCGAGCCCTGGGGAACCCCACTGCCCACCTCCCTCCAGGTCAAAAACGCCCCGTCCACCACCACACCTTGGGTGCTGCCCTCCAGCCAGTTTGCAACCCATCTGACTGTGTAGGCATCGACGCCACAGTCACCTAATTTTTTAATGAGAATGGGGTGAGAGACAGTGTTGAAGGCCTTCCTAAAGTCTGGAAAGACTACATCAACCACGACACCTGTGTCCAAGGATTTTGTGACCTGGTCATAGAAGATCACCAGGTTGGTCTGACAGGACCTGCCTCTAGTGAACCTATCCATGTTGGTTGCCCCTAAGCATAATCTCCCCAATCTCCGTTGGTAATGTTGAAGTCTGTTTTGTTTCAGTGTTTGGGCAGCATTATTGTCCTCTGGTCTAAAGAATAGGCCAGGCAGATGGTTCGCGTTGCAAATCTTTAGCTGTAAAGACAGTTTTGAGCATCTTGCTTGTTGGATCTTTTCTGCTTTGAAGAGATCTGGTCAAACAACCTCAGATAATAATAAAGATGCTAATCAATCTGAGGTGTTGCTCACGTGTTTCACAGGTACAAGGGGAGGGAAGTGACTTGCACCAGATCATATGGCAAATCAATAAGCAAGCAAAACCAGACCTCCGAATTCTTCACTTTTTAAGCGGTGAGGGGAGAAACAACAGTTGCTCCTTAAGGATGCTAATAAACATGGCATATGGCATTATATGAGCTAACCTTTGGGGCAATTATGAGGGCATCATTTAATGCAGCAAAGTGATTCCAGTCCTTTGGGCTTTTAGTATTTGTTTCCTGGAGACGTTGGCCTCTATCTAAAAAGCACGTCTGGAGTTTGTTTTCGGTGTTTGCCTGAAAAAGCACAGTTTGTGGGAGGCAGATGCAATGGGCTATTTACAGCAATGAGCAGGCAGTGCTAGAATGCTGATCAGCACCTGCCGCTTCAGCAGTTTGCACTGGGTAATTATCCTTTCCCCTCTCAGAGGACTCAATGCAGGTGGCCTGGTGCTCCATCCATCCCACTGCAGCACCATAAAATAGAGGTGTGACAGAAAGGAAAGAGAGGTGCTTGATACCAGGGGCTGGCAATACAGCTTCTCCCATTGATTTCCATTGGTAACATTAATGGCTATGTCTCCGTTATTCTCTCCACAGTCTCCTAGCATTGCCCAGGAGGACTATCTATAACCATGCTCTTCAGGGCTGGAAAGCACCTTTAGCTCTTCGGATCAATGTCCCTGCCAAGGTAGGATGTAGCCTAGCACATACATTTTGTGTAACAGAATATATTACCCTGCCATGCAAAATATCTGGTTGATAAGACTAATTGTTTGGAACCCTGACAAAACTGAGTGGGGCTCATTATAAAGTATGTGGTCTGGGAGTGGAAATGCACCTGGACATTCCCATAACAGTCACAGGGATAATTTGCTGATGTTGAGCTCTCAAATCCAAATAGTTTCTGAAACCGCCTTCCAATCAGCACTGTAAAATGGCCTCTTTCATCTTCTCCTGACTCATAAGGCGGTAGGGTTAGACTTTGCATCTAGTTGCCAATCTTAAGAGAAAGTTGTGTGGGGTTGCCCCTTTCAGAGCTCTGTGGTTGCTCAGTGGAAGGGGTGGGGAGATGGTGCAAAATGTTCTTTAAAGGGATTCATCAGACCCACCCGCCCCCCAGTGTAACTTTGCAGCTACCTATAATTCAGCTGTGGTTCTGCCTTGAACCCAGCTTTTCCTACCTCTTCTCAGGTAGAGTTGCAAGATGCAAGGGAAGGGTATCTTAGGAGCAGCCCCCAAGCTACATAAACATAGGACTGTGACTCTGATCAATCGGGAGACAGGCCCCATGAAGTGCAAAGAGTCGCCTTATTTCTTCTCTAATATACAGGGTGACCACATAGTTAGTCCACATCACATAACACATACTGAGTTTAAAAAACTGTTGTGGTGGGAGTCATCATCTGTTACGCAGGGCAGAAGTGCTTTCTGTGAGCAGTCCAGCAGCATACCGTTCTTGAAGGACTGCTGTGGTGATACTTCAGGAACAAAGCTGCCTTCCAGGGACTCATTGCTAACAGCAAGAAAGCGCTCTCTGCTTTAGTCTCTAATCTGGGGGATGGAGTTCCTGCCTGCCTGGTGTTTGAGCTGAAATTTCTGCTAGTGGGTTTTACCCGTGTTGGCGATGGAACAGAGGTGGGCACAGAGTCTGGTGTATAATGTAAATGAACAGAACTTGAACCAACCAAACAAGTTGGGAAATTTAGCTCCTGAAGTCCCTTCTGACCCTAATTTTCTATGATTCTTTATTATGTGGATCCTGTGGACATCCTAGTATAGCAACAGCTCCGCTATGGCTAAGTTTGAGAAACCCTTCCTGTTCAAAGGTTAACTCTGACGGTATGTCTACACCATGTCATGGGCAATCTTGGGGAGGGCATGCCTTGCCCACGTGCCCACTCCCACTTGCATCTACCAACCCCTGCAATGCAAAGCCCAGGGACAAGTATTGAGAGCAGCTGTGTCCCCAGCGTGGCTTCACATCTGCATTCCCAGGCTTGCTGCATTTGAACAGGAGCAGACTGGCGGAGGTGTGCTTGCTTTGATTGCCCTGAAACGTGTGCCCCGGATACAGGATATGGTTAGTGTTGCAAATCCAGGATGTGCGAGCCAAGATGCAGCCCTCTGGGCTGGAGACAGCTGTCCTTACGTTTAACAAGTTCTTCTCACTTGTTGTTCTTTGCTCATCCCTGGAGCAAATCAGCCATGCCTTTAGCTGTGCCTCAAATATCTCAGTCTCTCACCATTTACTTTGCCTTGTGCCTGGAACCTGTTACCCTTTTGGGAAACCTAAGCTGAAGAGTTTGGCTCTCATTTTCGGCAGAAGCCTGTGTGATGACTGAGTTGGCAAAAGGGCTTCTGGTGAGCCAGTTTTCCAGTCATTTGGGTGGCTCTTGGGAACAAGCAGTGTCAGCTCAGTAGGTCTGACTCTGGCAGAAGGTTCAGCTGGAACACAAGCTACCGTATTTACTTGCATACCACATACGCCTTTTTCCCACAAATCAGCTCTCCAAATTTGGAAGGAAAGCTGAGGGTTTTTTGTTTGGTTTGGTTTTTTGGCGGGGTGGTGAAGGGTTCTGCCTAGAGTAGAAGCACCCTGCTTTGATTCCTGCTCCTCCACAGTGAATCGGCAATGGCATTATTATTCAAGCAGCTGAACAGTCAGTTGACTTAATGGCTCATTGTTCTTCCCTCCACAGGTGGTAACAATCATCTTTCCTCTGGACTGTAGGCTTAACCATGACAGATGGGAGCGTAGAGACCTGTTTGCCGGGTAGGACCCAGAGAGTTCTCATGAACGGATCTGTGTTGTGTTGGCCCCACTGCAATCATATGGATCAGTCCAGTTCTGCAAGAACTGATCATATGGATTAGTCCAGTTGTGCAATCATATGGATTAGACTGAAAATTAGACTCCTTCCTTTCCTGACTACACTGAAATTAAAAATGACAAACTGGCATGGTTATCTGAAAAGGCAATTGTTATGTTATTTGCAAAAGATTTGTGTGAATATTTATGAGAGTCAGAGGTTAGCTTAAAACAAGGATTTTTTTTCAAAGGCTAAGTAGGTTATATTAGGTAGGTGACATAAGCCATATACCCGTTTTACAGATGGCAAAACACAAGAAGAAGGTAGGTTTAATGCCTCTTCCCAAGACCAAACAGTGGTCCTTAATCTGGCCACTGGGTAGGGTGGAGTCAACATTTTTGAAGACTTATGCATGCATTTCAGCAAAACGAGCATTTCATGTGGCTCCATATACATGATTAGATATTACCATATGTACTAGTGTTTGGAAGATCTAAGGTTCATTTAAAGTTCACTCCCCAGGGTAAGTCAGATGGACCCGGGGTGGTTTCACAATGATAAACAAGTCTAGATAGGGCAGCACTTAGATGAACAGGCCAGCAGGCAGCATTGCTATTTATTTGATTTGAATTATACACATCTAATAAGTTAAATAACAGAAAGTAGAATTAGATTTCCAATTAAATCCAATATGCTGGATGTCAGTTCCTGTGCATTTGGAGTCTGGTAATCTTTCAACTAGCCTAATGAACTATCCAGGCTTTCTAATGTAAAATACTTAATTATTAATCTTTCAAATCCCTTTTTATATGACATCGAATCTTAAATAATTAAAGATACAAAACTGTACTTTTTAAGGAGTTACATCCCAATGAATGTAGCTAGTTGCTTCTACAGAGGCAAATTATGAATACAATTCAATGTATATTATTTTTAATTAACTGTATTCATTTGGGCTGGATTTTTTCAGTTCTTCTGCTATATTTGCATCAGATTTAAAAAGATGTTACAAACAGTGGTTGGAATCAACAGAGACTAAATCCTGTCATGTGACAGAGGTTATTAATCTTTTGTAATCCTGAACAGTAGCAAGGGATCAAGGTCAGAACATAACCCCCCTCCAAAAAAACCGGCTTCTTATTGACACCCCTGCATATCATACCTTCCTTCACCATAACTTGTAATGTGTGTCTCAAATTTAGTTCATGCAAAACCCGGGGTCCTTTAAAGAGATCCCATTCAGGTAGAAGTTTCCGTCAGCCCAGATCAGAAAGCAAGAGCATGGACTTAAACAAACTGTAAGTATGTGAGGAAGGAAATACTTCTTCCTGTGTCTCCTGGCAAGGGCCTTGCACAGTGTGGGACACTTAAAATGATGATAAGGGTAGTGACATGTGACTTGCAGGATCAGAACAGGCCTTCTAAACCACTTGAATTGTGGGTGAAGTTTTTGCACAGATCTGTGAAGGGTATGACTCTGGCCTCAAAAAAGATCTCTCTCGTCACCATGCCACTGTATCGCAGTGTATTTGCTAATATTTGCTTCTGAACCTTCTGGTATTTGAGCATTGCTTGAAGATGCAATAACACTACACTATAAAAAGCTGCCTGTTCAAAGAATATTCTGCTATGAAACTGATCTTGGTTTTAAGTCTTTAACATGAAGTTAAACAGAATCTTTAAAAACGGCATTAACATTGGTTTTTGATGGAGATATAAACAAATCTTACAGGTGCTAAAACTAAGACATGCCAGAAAAAGAAAATAACTGCCTGTCTGCAGGGAAAGGAACCAGGAAAAGAAAGAATAAGTGTATCTGCATCTAAAGATCTTGCCCTGGAGTTTTTCTTAAGAGGAAGTCCATCCTGCCAGCACTGGAAGCTGAAACTAAGCTGTTGTGTGATTCCCAGCACCTGTAGTTGTATAATCAGGGCTGGTTGTTTGGTGGGGTTTTGTTTTTTTATTAGCAGAAAGGCCTTTTCAACTGAAAAGCGGATATGGGGACTTGCCTCCCAAACAGCTAATTGCAATGATTAAAAGTTTATTGAATTATCTGTTTTCAGGTAGGACAGTGATGGTGCATCTCTGACTTGAGCTGTATGTGAGAAGTAAGGGTTTCTTGGGGTGATATTTTGTATTGGACCAACTATGTACTTGGGATAAAGTTAGACTAGCTTTCGAATGCAAGACATTCTTCCTCAGATCTCTCGTCTAACTTTATCCCAACAGCATAGTTGATCCAAAACAAAATATCACCCTAAGAAACCCTTGCCTTTCTCATAATTTGTGGACTATCACTACCGTAACGTGAGCTGAATGGGAATTTCCAGGACTCCTTGTCTTCCCTCAGTCTGCCATCTGGGAAGCAAGCTTGAGAAAAACCTACATATTATGCAAGGGAAATCTTTTAAAACCAGAATATGATTGTCACTGGTTCTACAGTAAGCCATTGTAGGGAGTAATTTGTTCAGTTAGTGTAAAACTTAATACTGCTAGGGAAGTATGTTCCAATGAATCGGATATATTGTGTCTTTAGCATTTAAAGAGGAAAATTATGCTTATTATATAACAGAAGGTTTTGTTCACTGAATGCACATGCCACTTTTCCTTAAGCATTTGTTAGTAAAAATGTTAATAGGGTTCAGTGGCCTGCAAGCCTGTGTTTTGTCCTGACACCTGGAAAGCATTTTGATTACCTGAGGTTTCCTTATCTATTGTGAATAGAATATGTAATCGGAGCAGGCAGTAGGATAACAAAGAGAAGGGAAAGGTAATGTAATGAGCCCAATGTGGCTCTCGCTTAATGTTCCCATCCCACAAATATTTATGCACAAATAGTATGAGGCTCTACCTAGTATAGTGCCAGGCACCACACATACATGTAGTGAGAGATATCCTCTGCCTCCAAGAACTTAATCTAAGCGTCTGAAGACAGTGAAAAAATTCCCATTGATTTCAAGGGTTATAGATCAAGCTTTAAATAGACCAGCACAGAAGCAGCGTGGGAAGGGAAATACAGTTACAGAGAGGTGGAGAGACTAGCCCAAAGTCACCTAGAAATGTAGTGACAAAAGCAAAAACAAAACCAAGGTTTTATGCAAACCAATCCAGAGGCCGAAACATGGGGCTGTGCTGTGTCTTCTGTGATGGATCATTTGATTTAACCTTGGACCAATCCAGGATCAGATTCTGCAAACTCTTCCTCCCAAGTCACACAGTTAATCCTATGGAGGTGCCAAGTCTGCCTGTGGGGAAGAAACACAGCTCATCTCTGTACAGATCATAGAAAATGAAGGTTGGAAGGGCTCTCCGGAGGTCACGTCTAGTTCAACCCCCTGCTCAAAGCAGGACCAGCCCCAACTAGATTCTTCAAGCCAGGGCTTTGTTGAGCCAGGCTTTAAAAACCTCCAAGGATGGAGATGGTGTGGATCTAGATTTGTCAACATACTTTGATTTAAGTTCTATACAATATTTTGAATACATTGCAACATTTTAAAGAGCCTTATCCTAATACATGCATGGGGACATACAGTATAGTCTTGTATATATGCATGTATGTGCCTGTGTCCAGATCCTATATCCCGTATTATTCAAATTAGGAAAACCTATGAGAGAAACTCTAGCCTGCTGTCCCCCTCATCTTTGATGGCATGAATACCCAGGGCCCTCATGTACAAATTAAGCGGTACAGACAGCCAGGTGGCAATGTACATGTTTGGAGAAGCTTCAGCCTGGAGATGATAGCCAAAGAACACAAACAGCTGTGGGCTGGGTAAATGGGTGAATACATATTAAATACTGAAGGCAGTACTATGGGATGCTAGAAAGCCCACTTGCCAGTGCAAACCGTTTCAACAAGCATGATTTGAGCTTTGCCTTTCCTAAAGTTCTTAAGGTAGCATCTCAATATTGTATCCAGCTGGAAAACCCCAAGCTGACACCGAATAGCAGGTGCTGGTGTTGGGGAAGGGTGTCCAGTGCACAGCGTGTCCCACATGCCTATACAATGCACCCTGATCCTCCAAAGGGCTGGAGACCCTTGCACGTGCACAGAGCTCCAGAGCTGTGATCAGGCTCATTGTAATCATCTCACTGCTGTTATCTTGTGTTCCCAGTTTGATTGTTAAACTCCCACTGTTGTCTCTTGTCGTATCCATGCATTGTCATCTCTTTGCCTTTCATTATGTTTGTGGAGAGGGCCTGGCATAATGAGCCTATGTCTGAGGTCTTCACGTGCTTTCATCATAAAAGAAGAGGAAGATACCGTTGCATGATTGGGGGTTATTCTTTTTAAATTAGCTTTCCTTTCTTAAACCAGAAGATATGCTTTTAAAGTTTGGCAACCAAAAAAGGCAGTCTAAATTTTTTTAAATTCCTAATTGATTGTAGCTGTACTTTGTATTTATTTCGAAAGGAAATGCATGCCTTGACGTGAGATCTTAGTGACATGTGTTTAAGGGAGGTTTGGTGTTGGTGTTTGGTTGCCAGGTTGGTTTGTTGACTACTTGCAGCTCAAAAAGATGAGTGTTTACTCTACACTGTGTGAAAAGGGAAGTAGCAACTTAAACTGTAATTGCGTGGCAATAGCTCCAGTAAACAGGCTTTGCAGGAAGATGCTATGTTGCCAGGGATGTTCTTTGGCTATAGCTGTCTCCATGGTTCTCATTTTCATCCTTCCTTTTTCTGTTTGCTCTGTCAGCAGTGAACAATCAATTCAGGTAGCAAATTGTTTGGGCCTGTTTTTCTAAGAGAATTCAGCAGCCTAAATACAGGTGAAGAGCCTGACTCAAAACCCATTCAAGTCAATGGAATCTGATACCGAGACTAACATTTTGTTCTGTTTGTGTGCGGTACCTAATCCAAAGGACCCCTGAGCCCCGTTTGGGACTGATGGGTGCTACCAAATTACAAATAATAAAAGAAATACTGAAGTATACCAGGGCTATCTGACTGGCAGCTTACTACGTGGTCCCTGGGCTCCCACCTGGCCTGCACTGCCCTCATTGCGGCGGCCAGGATCTCTGGGGCAGAGTTGTATGGAAGGAGGGGGCCTGGGGACTCTGCTGCCCTCATAGTAGGGGAGTTGCACTGTCCACACAGTGGCAGGGAACCTGGGAGGTCCCGTGGCATGCAACCCCCGCCCAGGCCACTGAGATGTTACAGCCCTGAAATATATGATTACTAATTAGATAAAGAGAGGGGCGAGGTGGAGTAATATGATCCTAGCAGTGGAAATGAAGTTCTAATCCTAGTTCTGACATCAACTCTCGCCACGGCGTTGTTGAAGTCCTGTAGCCTCATTCTAAAATAGGGGCAGTCGTACTTAATTGCTTGACTCGCAGGAGCCCCGTGAAGATTATATTCTTCTTGTGGAGTCAGCATGGACAGTGGATAGTACACTGGGCTGGGAAGCAGGAGACCTCAGTTCTGTGCTGCCACTGATTTGCTTTGTAACCATAAGCAGTTCACCTTTCACTTCTGCTTCTTCCCCAGCCCTTTGTCTGCCTTGCCTAATTAGCTTGCACGCCCTTCTGCTCAGGGACTATTTCTTAGTATGTTTGTACAGTGCCTTGGACAATGGATTCCCAGTCTCCCTTGCTTCTTCAAGTTTTCACTGTACTACGAATAACTACTAAAACTAATTGTAGAGCAGTCTGGTGATAAAAAGATCTCAAACTGAGAATCCTTTTGCTTTAAAACTATATATTTTTGTCCCCTCTGTAACTGTTTTCCTTGGGTTAAAAAATCTTCTTTTTAGAAAACCCGAAAGATACCACATGATTTTTTTAATTAAAAACCAGTGCGAGTTAATAGACTTCTGTTTGCACAGAGCATTTGTCTGTCTGAATATAACTCCTTACAAATCTTCATTCATTTATCCTATCATGACCAGAATTTCCTGACTCGAGGAGCTTACAGCTGTATTCAGGGAGAAGGAAAAATTGCTGTTTCTTTCCTGTTCCTGTTTGCATCCAGAAACTGCACTCGAAATGTACTGCATCCTGTTTTACTTCTGGCTTTTTATTGTTAAACAGACATCCATTGTTTGACTTCTGGATTGCAAATTATCTTCCGTTGAAGAAAATCTGCCCGCTATTATGGAAAAAGTGGAATGGTATTGAGACTGCATCGGTATTCATCATTGTAAAAGACAGTAAAGGGTGAGTACTGTATGCTATCGGAGTCGTTGAAACTATGGGACAGCCATATAATGGGTAGAATGCAAGCCCTTGGGAGTCCTTGACAATTGCTAATGTAGCACTGATTTAATATACACTCTAAACCATGCATTAGTATGCATTCATTTCAAAAGGTTGTGATTTCTAAAAGGAACCCAGTGGACTTGTATGTCACAGGTCCTACAATGTTAAGATTTGCTATTAATGGTGTAGCCTTGCTTATGACCTCAGCAGGGCTAATACTGCCCATGTTCTGGGGAACACTGGCCTTTGTGTCATGCAGATCTGTTCCAAGCAGGGCTGCGTGACACCAGGGTGAGAACACCAGCCAGCTGAAGCTGTCTTTATGCTAGCACTCCCATCCTTTCACACCCTCCCCACCCCCTTCAGCGTATTAGCAACAGTGGGAAAAGAGCCAAAAAGTGCATCTCCCTGAGAGATGCAACCTCTCCTTCACAGGGAGTAATCTGATCAAATGAAATATGTTCACAGACTGAAGCATGCTGGACCCAGAGAAGGACAAGGGCAGAGGAGAAATCAGGGCAGAGATGCAAAGGGTCTGAGAAGGTGCTCAGTATCTCACGGACCAAAGCCTGAAGTTCAGATGACTCTTGCGAACGCCGATTAGGTTGCACTAACACGCAGAGCGCTCAAATTCAGGTCGGCGGTACACCTCGTACATGCAGACACTTAGGTTTTTGTCTGTTTGCCCGGTTTGCCAGGACCTGCAGCACTGACACTCCCACTGTTCTGCTTCCTTCTACTCCCTATTGAACTCATGACCCAAATTGCATGTTTAATGCCTTCCCATTTCTCGAGTCATTGAACTATTTGAGGCTGGCATCACTAAAAAGAAAACCAAACCCCCCCCCCCCCCAAGCC
>NW_005842251.1:1533615-1542349 GCF_000455745.1 Alligator sinensis
TCGAGTCATTGAACTTTTTGAGGCTGGCAACACAAAAAAAAAAACCAAACCCCCCCCCCCCCAAGGCTAACCCTGAAAGAAACCCAGAATTCACACAGCACAGATCCAGAACAGCAAGGAAACAAACTGTAAAAGTTATTGTATTTAAACCAGGGAGATGAGTTTTATTGTTAGTAGCTGTCATAGCAACCTGATGTGCTGCAAAGTAATACATGCTGAGCGCACATTGTTACAGACTCTGACAAGTTCAAGGCTGGTGCCTTGCTGCTAAATCTTGTTGCCAAGGCAATGCAACATAAGGCTAGAGTCTAGAGAAATGAATACGGCAGACAACTCATGCCAGCAGGATCTATCTGATTGAAAGGGAAGTCTTAAAAGAAACGGTAACTTAAAGAGAAGAGCTGGACAGGGAGAAGGGGGACACAGAGATGGGGAAGAGACTCCAAAGGAAAAATGGTGGGTTAATGCCAAGAAACAGGTAAAGAGAAACATTTGGTTTAAAAGAACTATTGCTGTTTAGAATGTCGTAGCTGGTGGTACTCTTAAAAATTGCACAGCGCCGTTATTGTTAAGATGCCAAACTCATGAAATCGTCACTCAGATTGACACTTGCTTTCATTGGGCAAAACTCCAGTGACTTGAGTAAGTTTGTATCGAGAATGTGGTTGTCCCAAGGCATGTTTTACCAGGGAAAAAATTGTATTCTTAATCTGGAGTTGTCCTACACACTGGCAGCAGTAAATCCTCTGGAATAGCTTTGTTAACTGTCAGTTTCGAGCTCTTTTTCAGCTTTTTTGCCATGCTTAATGGCAAAATATTAGATAGAAAATATGACTGATTGGAAATTGGTCAGGTTCTGATTATAATTCATTGTGATGTGTTGCTAATGCTCTTGGCACTGTACAGAGCAGGAGAAAGATCGGTACCTGCATTAAGGACCTTACAGTTAGCGTAGCTAAACACTCAATAATAGCCCTGAAACATGACATACATCACTAATTTGAGATTTGAATATACGTATAAACCCTGACACTAAGATACCACAATATAGCTGCTCCGGGAATATCTTAGTGATTTCAACTGATGGTGTTGGCTAATTTAGTCATTTGTGATGCGTGGCATGTTACTACTTGTATGAGAGACATCTCTTCTGCTTTTTCTTACATCCCATGTATACGGCGTTCTCTTGGAACGTCTGTGGTAAAAAGTGTCGTGACGTAGTGTTCTTGTTTGAGGCATTTTCAGCTGAGCTCTGACCCCAGATTCACAATCGATCTCTCAGTGACATAATAATGGGATGTTGTGTGCCTCAAGACAATATTTGGCCCTTTGCCATTATTCATTTTCCTTAAATTTGCTGTGCATTATGGGAAAGTTGTTGGGTTTTCAAGTATTTTATGGGGTCTTTTTTTTTTTTTTTCCATAAGTGAAGAAAGGGAAAAAATTTGCATCTTTCTGTCAATTTATGAACTCTGCTAAGTAAGATCCACCCATCGCTCTTCATGTAAAAATAATTCTTAAAAAAATG
Organism: Alligator sinensis; assembly: GCF_000455745.1. Taxonomy (NCBI): domain Eukaryota; kingdom Metazoa; phylum Chordata; order Crocodylia; family Alligatoridae; genus Alligator; species Alligator sinensis. The sequence continues at coordinate 1,535,144 of NW_005842251.1, forward strand.
TATTCCTAATTACTCATTGAAATCTTATCTCAGGCTGACCTGTGGTCTCAGAAGTATTTGATGGTGGTGTACCAAAAGCTGAATGGCCATATGTTACCAGCTCTCTTCTTTTACAGCTGCTCTATTGCATTTAAAGTAACATGTTCTCCTTCCTACTACAACTTTTCCTGTAAATGATTGCTGTAGCTTTCACAGGGGAGATATATGATTGTAAATAGATGGGAAGATGATCCAGACAATTATGAACAGAAGGAGAGGGGTCCAGGAAAATGCTTTTATTAGGATATGATCTTCACTGTGGAAAAGACTGTGACAACCCTTATCTTAATTATTAAGATTGTCTCTGATTCTTAAATTAGAAAGCATACCATATTTTAGTCATTGTTGAACTGCTGTATTGGTGGCATCACAAATAGTGGTCCCCCTTTTATCCGCGAGACAGCTTCAAGACAGCACCGAAGAGATTTACTTTCACAAAAGTCCTCAGGCAGTAAGCAAAACCATATGGGCAGGACAGTTATTTCCAACATGATTCCATTACCGTATATCGAAACTTAAAACTTCAAATACATTTTAAATAAACAGATTTTGATTTTTAAAAATAGTACCAGTTTTAGAGGTGACTGGAATGGACATTATATAAATACACAGGGTGGGACATTCGAAGATGCTAGCCTAAACCTCTTATACCCAAGTGAATAGTAGGAGGCTCCCTGCTTTCAATAGTAACAAAGGAAAGTCAAAACTGAATGCCTTTGACAGTTTCCAGTCCCTGGACCTTTCCACTGTAGTGTAAATGATGTATTTTGAAATATTCACCTTGACCGAGTATTGTTAGAGCACAATTGTGCTGCCTATACTAGAATGCTAACGTGTTTGCTAATATTCCAAAAATCAGAGTATTGGCAGCCCATAGACAGTAATGTAGACAGCAGATGAGACATTAAGACGGTGTTTTTAATATTTATTATTTTTCTGGGTTTTTAATTGTGATGCTCTTTCTTCTCATATTTAAAACATTTCAGTCCATGATGATGACAAAAGGACCCCTAGAGTGGCAACATAATACTCCGCTACAGAAATTTGGTCTAATTAGTCATTTATTAAAGTTCGTAAAACTGTGCTACAGGTTTTGTTATTCCTTTTTAAAATATCTTTTCTCCTACAGAATGGAAACATTTTGAAAAATTAATTTATGCACAAATGCACCAAAACCTGGCCACTTGTGATAATCATCATATATCTGAAAGTTTAAACAAGTCAGACACCCAAATGTGTTTCTACACAGGAGATGATTCACACTTTAATTCTTCCAGATGGTCCCCTTTGCTAGTCTTTCCGTATGGCTTCTGTGGAACGTAGCAAATGGCTGTAAAGGAATTATTAGGACTTGGCAAGATTTATTAACATCTCAGCTCAAAGCTGATGTCTCTGTCTCTAACGGATCTTGGTTATTTCCTCTGATAGACCATGGCATGGATAGTGGCTCTTCAGCCTTGTATCAACAGAACCTCTTTTGATACAAATTGAAGTCATACACAAAATATAACCGGTTTGGCAATGTGGCTTGCTAATACAGGCTGATTGTTGGGGAGCTTTTAAAAAAGAAATATAAAGCATCACAAACATTAAAAAAAAAGTTAATGACTCATAACATCCACAGCTAGTACTGGAGAGCTGGATACAAAAGTGCAAGACGTGGTAAGCGATAGAATAACAATGCGTTGTGAGGAACTGAAAGATTTGTCATTATACAAAGTCAGTAAGGACATCCTGTGCTCAACACCTCAGAACATCAGCCCATAAGTTTCTCTTGTTCAGGGATTCAAAGGCAGTGAAATTTTTATCCCAATGCTTTGCCTGTGGTTGCACAGAACGTCTCTGGCAGAAACAGAAATAGAATCCACGTTTCTCAGCTCTGTTCCAGTGTGTTAAGACTCTCCTCCCATTGCCCTCAGAAACTGGAGCATGCAAAACCCTGGACACCACTGGAAAACCTTGGCTTGGACATCCTATCTGCAACTGGACCTGTTTGCTAGGCAGTGAGTTATATAGCATGGAAAGTATTTTTTGCTAGCATGTTTTGAATTCTTTAATTGTTAAGTGCCATAGTTTAACCAAACACATTGCCCATGTGTTAAATTGGGAAGAGCCAGTGCTGTCACCTTCGTGTTCTTAGATCCTGATTTCCCCTTTCCTGGAATATCCACTGCACTGGTGCAGGGAAGCCTCTGGAAAAGGTGCAGGGAACCTCTGGAGCTGTCTTGATGCCCAATAGGACCAAGGACTCTGCTAGACGATGGGAATTAATCAAGATAAGCACCATGCAGCTCCTTTCTGGCCACTTTTTCAGTATAGGGATAAATTTATAGAGACAAACCATATTCTGGCACAGTAATATTAATCTCAATCTACACCACACAGTCCAAGCTACATTCCAGAATATTTGCACAATTTCTTTGAACCTCCCCTAGCTAGTCAGAATGAAGTGCAGCTGAGAGAGACTAAGCAGTTTTTCTAGCCTGAAGAACAGTTTGATGTGCAAAGCCATTAAGATCTCCTCCACATACCAGGTGCAGCTGGAAAGACCAGTTCCAGATAAGGATATCAACATTTACAAATTGCCAGCAAGCTGTATCCTGGCCCCTTTACATCACTCTGGTGTTTTAAAGGGGAAGGACATGAGCCAGAACTTCCTATGTGAAAAAATCTCTAAAATACAGAGAAGGAACTGAGCTGCAAGGCATGGAACTACATTTAGATCTAGCCTTTTTTAATATTCAGGAAAGATTTTGGATTAGAGATTCTGGTTTGGATCAATATAGATAGAGGGCCAGCCACTTGTCCACATTTTCTCTTCCCTTATAAAAATTACTGTACCATTTTTAGTGTTGTTGCTCTTTTATGTATTACAGTACATTCCTTTTATTTCTGAGATGCATGTATGCAGTTATAAAGTCTTGATAAAGTCTTGCTGCAACTTTACTTCTCTGCTAGGGGACACAAGACATAAACTGCAGTCTTGTGCAGTACCATTTGGTGTCACCCTACTTCATACTTTTGGCACTGAGATCTAAATCAAGGTCACAGTTCAGCAAGGTATTTAAGCACATGCCTGGTCCCAGTGAAACCTTATTGGCACTGGCAAAACCCTTAAAGTTAGGCACATGCTTAAGTAACTTGCTAAATCCAGGCTCAAATGTTTAAGCATTGAGGATAAGTGCAGCAGTATAAGGAGAGGAAACCAGCTTAAACAAGAGTCCACAAATAGACATGCTGTAACTGGTTGATAGATAATCCTATGTATACATGCAACAAATCCACAATAGAATTCATTTTCCTGCTGAGAAAAACAAGGTCATTACTTCTTGGGAAAGCAGCATTTTTTATCAAAGCCTATCCTGTAAAATAAGCAAGCAAACAAAAATGGGGGGTGTGTGCGTGCGCGCGCGCACACACACGACACATGGCTTTGTGACATGCATTCATTTCCATTCTACTGTGTGGAAAGTGAGGGTAAAATCGTTATTGAAATAAAAGGGAGTTTTACTATTAGTTTTAGTACAGCCAAAGTTTTTACCCTCATAAGTGATAAAAGACAAGGTTATTACAAAACCTGTTAGTTAGATATTTGTCAAAAAGAAAAGGTAAATCCATGCGTGTGTTTTATTTTAATCAAAGATTAATATTTTTTTCTTGATAGTTTGCTAGATGAAAATGGACTAGATAACTCGGGTTGCATACACCCAGGTACCTCTATTGTAATCAATGGAACCACATTGTAAGGCCTTTTGTCTTCATCTCCTTTTAGCTAACCACCAGGACATTCTGGATTTTCCTGAAAATTCCAGGCCTGTTTCTCTACAAATTATTGTCAGCTCTCTCCCCCATTAAATATAATTTCTACATTTTTCTTAAATTTTTGCCAGATGGCTCCACGTGTGATGTTTTGTAGCATATACGTTATTCTATGTAAAACTCTTATCTTCATGTCATGATAAGTGATTTTTTTTTTCCTCCCTTGCATTTTACTTATTCTTCTTTGCTGAGTGACTATATCACTGAATTCTGGTGCATGGATTTATGTACCTCTTGCAAGCTGAAGCAGTGCAGCTGTCAGAGTTTGCTTAGCCCTCAGAGTTCATTGATTATCGAGGCTGGGTTCTGCTCCCAGGGGGGAAAGGAATTATATCTGGTATGGTTAAAATATATTAAAAAAAATATGAATCTATTGTGTTTCGAGTCTCCCAGTACCATATCTCCATCTGCCTATCTCTATTGAATTAGAACTAGATGGCTCTAGGGAAGAAAAGGACAATGTGTTTTAAGGACACAATGCCCTTTGCTTCCCTACTGACAGCAAGATGAAATTATTGCCCAATGACAGCCCAGAATCCTTTAAAAGTTATTTGCTATGGAAAGGGCTGGCTCTAATCCAGCAAATCACTTAAGCACATGCTTAACTTTAAGTATATGAATAGTCTCATTGACTTCTTGGGAACAACTTTGGATGGATTTTCTAAGTATGTGCTCAGCGACTCCTAAGAACGAGAGCTATATTACACTGAGCACATGCTTAAGTGCTTCATTGGGTTACAGCCAGAATGCTCAACACTTTGCAAAATGGAGTCCTATTGGTCTGTCCTGCACCTCTTGGAAGTCTGATGGCAAATCCCGTTTGACTTCAGTGGTATATGACTGAGCTCTCACTGGCTGACTTTCAGCCAACTGAGAAAGAACTTACTCCTGGCATTAGCAGTCACTGAGCACATCTACACAAGATGTTTACTGCGAAGTAGATTAATTAGCTACACAGTAAATGTTTCGCGTCTACATGTGCAACCCTATTAGGCCACAGGAAGCTAATAAACTCAGCAGCAGCGCATATGTAGATGATGATGGGGCTGGCTGGGAGATGATGGTGCTTGTGTGGGGGCTGCCTGCCAGCTAGCCCTGCACTGGAACACCCTTGTGCCCCAGCCAGCCCCTCTGCAGCATGTTGAGCTGGGTTGGAGCAGCCCCGGGCTGGCAGGCTGACCCCCAGGATCTGCTGCCAGCTGGGGCTGTTCCGACGCAGCTCAACATGCTGCAGTTCCAGGTACATGTTCAAATGGCACTCTCAGGTGCACTAAATTCTGGTTCGATCTGCACCGGAGTTTATTGCTGAGTGCTGATGATGTGTGTAGACATGCCCACTGAGTATATACTGAGAAAATCCATCTACTGCCATTACTGGGAGCCTGGTTGAATATATGAAGCTTTTGAGACTCTGATGAGCTAAAAATCTTATGCTGCAATTAGTAACTTTTAAAGAGGAAGCTTTGTTCCTTCTAGGGTACATTAGCAGTTTGTTAGTTTCCAACTGTTAAATAATTTAACATTTCTAAATTTTGTTTCTTCTCGTACATGGAAATCATACTAAAATGAGGACCCTAGAAATATCAGTTGAGTTGCTTGGGAAATATCAGGGTTTATTTATTATCTGTTATGTGTATTATACTACCACCAAGCCCTGATCAAAAACCAGAAACCCATTGTGCTAAGCATGAGAAACAGAACAAAACAACAGTACTTGCCTCGGAGAAATCACAATCTAAGTACTTTCTGCAATCTATGTACTGCTATAAATTATATTAATGACAGTAGAGTAGCCAGTGAAACTTTTCTTGGCTGTGAAATTAACATTCCAGGCAATATATGTCAAATTTTTCTATTACTAGGGGAGCTGCAGCTTGGTTTTCTTAATCAATGACAAAAGCATCCAATAGATGTCAATGCTGATTTTTTTTTCTCTGTGCATAACCTTTGCATGATCTGTAAAACATGATCAGAGTTGATTTGCTCAAAAAAGTTTGTCATGGGTTGTAAAACACAGGTCCTGGGTGTGTAGACAGTTGCACTCAGGGAGACTTGTTGCTGAAGGAGGCAAATGCTGCTTACAGCTGTGTCCTTTGTCCAGTGTACACTAGTGGTTGGGGAGGGTAGCATTAGTCTACAACATGGACCTGTACAAGTGTACTGGGTGTGAAACTCTTAGAGAGCCATTGAACCGAGACACGTTCCCTGCCCTGCCCATGACCCTATACACCGGTATTTTAGCGTTCGTCTTCCTGACCCACCTTTCAACTGCAGTTGTGATAAATGTTCCCTGGGCACTCTGTGCCCCAGGTGCAGCACTAGATATGACACACACTGACAATGGGCGTTACTCTGTTCAGAATCACTGCTATCTGCTGAGAGTATTTCATAATCGGCAATGGGGGGTTTTCACTATTCTAAGCTGGCATGAATTTTAGTCTGAGTTTAGATGATACTAAACTGATAAGTACAGATTTCTTGATGCAAAAAAAATATGTACTCTGCTCCTAATGCCAATAAGAGGCATGGATTAGAGATGGCCTTTAAAAATGTGCTTTAAACAGGATTTTTTTGGCCAAAAATAACTAGTCTTTTGCTCACATTATTAGAAGAACAGGATGTTCTTTCCTTCCCTGAAGGGACAAGGAGGAAATGAGAACTTTATTTTTTCATGATATGAACAACTATTCTTCTGGGCCAGTCCTGTAGATAAATGGCCCTGATATTTCCAGTCTTGGTGTCCTAGTCTCCAGGGGCCTCATTCTGTTTCCATTCCTAGTGATATTACACCAGTGCAATTCCCCTTAACCTCAAAGGAATTACTCCTCATTTGCACCAGTCAGCTACGACGGTAATGGCATAATAAAGGCAGCCTCCAGAGAGGAGCAGAGAATGCTGAATAACCATCCTGTTTCACATGAGTAAAATGCAATTGATAGACTTTAGTGGGGGCAGAAAGCATCCTTTCCTGTCCTCTTTGCCCAAAGGAAAGGGTCTGTGGTTTGGCGGAAATGCAAACGTAATGAGCTGTACATTTGTGCTTTATTATACTAGAGTTTGTCAGGAAACACTTAGGAGTTGAATCAGAAAAAACTAAATTCTCTCTCTGGTACTTATACATATCCCATTACCATAGTATCTGTGGATCTTGTAATCTTTAGTGCATTTACCCTCATAACAATCCAGAAAGAAATCTGGACTCTGATGGAACATGGGAGCAAAGAGAAGAGCCTGAGCAACAAATTTCAGTCAAAGAAAATTGGTCAGTCATGTTCCCAAATAGGTCTCCCTCTTGTAAACCAAGGTGTTCAGATACCTTCATTCATTTTGTGGCAGAAAGTCATCGGA
>NW_005842251.1:1542529-1548210 GCF_000455745.1 Alligator sinensis
GGAAGAGAAGCAGCCCTTCAAGTAAGCGGGTCTCAAATCACGCAGCTTTAGAAATTGTGGTGTTGCTTCTAATTCATATATGGAAGTCTTTGGGGAATGCGTGCAGTGATGTAATATGTTCTTTTTGTGTGGAATTCCACTTAATAATATTGCATTATGTGTAATTTCCAAATGATCACCCTGTGTAGTCCATCTAGCATGTATTACAGTAATCCATTCTCAAGGTACTAAAGGCATAGATCATTGTGACAAGGTCTCACACAGGATGAAAGAGGTTGCATACTTCTCACCAGGCGCAGATGAAAAAAAAAATAATCTTGGCAACAGCTACTTGCTGCTCTGGTGCCTAGGGTGTCTAGTACCCAGCATCAAACAAACTTAATCTTCATTTGGCGAATAGAAGATGCAGTGGTTTGTAGACATTTGGCGCTCACCCCTGGAAGACATCTTTCATAACCACCTGGAGGCGCCTGCCTATATACTGGTCTATATGACCATTAGTAATGATGTCAGGAGAGAGATTGTGCCTGGAGAGCTTTTAAGGTCATTTGCAGAGTGAGGACATACAGTGCCATTACTGTTTGGCACTTTGCCGTACAGCTCTCAAAGCTGTAATGACTACAAAAGAAACCAAAAAAACCGAAGAGGTGGACGGAGGACATAATGCCCTTGATTGAAAAAAGAGGCACCCAGGAAACACTATGGTACTTTTTTTTTTTTTTTTTTTAAATAGAGCAAAGTAATTTGGCAAGCATGTCCCCCGAGCTGCCTCCTAAAACACAGCTGTGTGAGGAATTATCCAATTCTTTGCTGAAGTAACTCCTTTAAAAAAAAAGCCATGTAGGTCATTAAAGTGCTAATAAAGAATTTGATGAATCTCTGAGCACTGCTCTGATTATCTCTCCATGGGGAATGAAGAACTCATTAACATGAGCTCCTTGCCACTCCCTCCTCCTTTTCTGGAGCTTGGCATAAAGCATGGAAGCAAATGTCTGTGGCCTGGCCAAGTTTCTAATGAATAGCTCAGCTAGGTCCACTGATTAGACATGTGGTCTTGACAGTGCGAAATGGGTTGTATACCACATAAAGTGACGGGTTATTCCACTGAATCAGGTCCCAAGAAAAGTTGATATTCTAATTGTCTCTTGGATTTGGGAAATGGGAGTCACACCTGAAGGAACAACATAGCTGCATTTATTTCTGAAGGCTTTATTTAATTCTGTGCTGATGCCCTGCTATATCAGCCAAGAGTGGTTTTGATTTAACTTGTCAAGTTTATTGAACTCTGACATAGTCTGAACCTGAAAGAACATTTGTGGCTGGAAGAATCTATTACCAGTTCCTACTAGTCCAGATCAATTTGTTGCATTTCCCACACAACTCATGCAATCATTTTTCATGGTATGATTCATCCATTACATATAACCTGCAACTGGACAGCTTATCATCTTAGGATGCATAATATGAACACTTGAACCTGGAAGAAACCAAATCATCTAGGTAGTCAACAGTAGCCAACAGCAGAAAGAGAAAAACCTCCAAGAGTAATTATGAAATACTCTCTCATGCAAGGAAGTTTCTTTCTAATCCTACCTATGTCCTGAATCATGATGATTGATCATCCTTGTGATTTTCTGCGTGCTAGTGTGCATCTGCAAAGGCAATTCTTATGCATAGGAAATTAAATTCACTGTACAGTAAAAAGCAAAGCAAGGACCCCCAAAGTACTACAGCCCTCTTATGCGGCTTGATCAAGGTTGCACAGGCACATCCATCTTTGTCTTAACTTGGAATAGGATCTGAGTCCCAATCCACTCCTTTCATCATGCAGTCATCCTCACTCTCCTAGCCAAGACTGAATTTTTGCATTTCTTAACTTTTTCCAGTTCCAAGTTGGATGCTTAATATTTATTAAGCATAGGGTATGACACTTCATATCTTTATTAAAAAGACAGAATAAAGAAGAGGAAAAAAAATCCAAGCTATATCACATGCAATTCCTTCATTTTATAGTACATCACTATATGAGTATGCGACCCCCACCCCCAACATGCAAACACGGACACTACTTCAAAAGTCATGGAACAGCAGCAGTCAAATATAGCACATGCATACCTGTAATGTGATGGATAGCTATTTTGGTAGGGGTGCATTTTCAATCCAGGGCCTTCAGTGACTTTTAAATTGCTTCTAATGCTAACATTTAAGTGCTTTATGTTAAAATATTAAATAAGTAAAGTTATTTTGAAGCATGTTTCCAACTTCTGGCTTTTCAATTAATGTGCTTGTATGTCCCCATTATTGCAATATCTGAGTATCTCTTTGAGAACCAGCTATATGTGAAGCTAGTTTTAATACCACTTCCTACAAGCAGTCACTCCTACTGTGAGCAATTTTACATGTCATAGGTTGATTGCTATGGTCGTGTGTGTGTTTGCAAGAGCAAGGACTGGCCCATTTTGAGTGTTCCACGTGAAAAATAGTATTTTGTAAAGGAGAGATTATATTTTTCGAAGACTTGCATGGCTCCTCAAGCTTAGGGGAAAGCATAGACAAGATGAGCCTGGAAGCAGAACATTTGAGAAAGTAACAAGCAACTAAAAAGAGTGTTCTAGCATGTTATATTGTCATGTTACCTGTAAAAGTTTTTGCTTTTATAGATATATAAAGATAATATTCTGTCTATAAAGATGATATTCGGTACACACATTACACTCTTAACAATTGCCCCTGTGTTTTTCCCCACAGTCTCTCCACTTTTGGTGTAAGAACCTTCTTCTCTACCGTTCAAACCATCTGGAGCTGCCTTCTGCCATCTTTAGCTTCATCATCTCTCTATCTTTTTTCAAATTTCACCTCAAAAGTGATCCTTCCCTCTCCCCCATGTCGTAATTTCTTTCCCTATTATTGTGTAACACACATTGCAGATCACACTTTTATTACACCACGTAACTATTTTTATCTCTGCCTCACACCTTCATTTTCTCAAGTCAGTACTTTCAGGTGGAAGCTGCTACTTCATGTGCAGTTTATTATTATTCCCTAGTCCTGCATTGCAGTGTCACTGTTCTTTACCCAGATGAGGTTCTTTGGGTAGAGGTGCTATCTTTTATTAGATCAACTAAATAGTTGGAAAAATTGTTCTTTGCAAGCTTTTGGGCACAAACGCCCTTCTTTAGGCAGAGGAAAATGTTCTTTACCCACATGCGTGTGCTTAACTAGCAATGAGAGGAAGGAAAATATCCATGGTACCAGGGCTGGACACACACATGGGCGAACTGGGCCCAGACAGAAAGGGGGTCCAAAAATGGTAATTTTTTTTCCGTTGTCTGATTATTATTATCATTACCTCTGGCCAAGGGGGGCCTGATACTAGAAGTTCACCAGGCTCCCAGACGCAAGTTACAAGACACTACATTTGTAACATCTGTATCTGATACCTCATGCAATGAGGGGTCAGATTGTCACCCAGTCTCCCATTTTGGAGGCTGTGTACAGCTGTGCACTTGTGATGATCACAGCTATAAACTGTTTTTTTGTGTCCGGATCAGGTGAAAACTGTCACTTCTGTCTGCATGTCAGGAGTCTAGTTATGTCACTGCATGGCACATACATGGCAGCATGAACGCTGCGTGCCCCCACAGGCTGGGGGACACAGTGACCGCCCGCAGGAGGCAGTGGCATGATGGTGGCAGCGGCAAGCAGGGAGCTCCTGTAAGTGGCTGCGGTGGTGTTGGTGGCAGCGGTGAGCAAGGAGCTCCTGCAGGCGGCGGCTGCAAGCAGGGAGCTCCTGCAGGTGGCCATGGCAGTGTTGGCGGTGAGCGGGGAGTTCTTGCAGGTGGCGGTGGCAAGCAGGGAGCTCCCGCAGGTGGCCATGGCAGTGTTGGCGGTGGTGGCGAGCAGGGAGTTCCTGCAGGTGGCTGCAGTAGTGTTGGCGATGGCGATGAGTGGGAGCTCCCACAGGTGGTGGCATGGGGGTGGTAAGCAGGGAGCTCCTGCAGGTGGCCATGGCAGTGTTGGCGGTGGCGGCAAGCAGGGAGCTCCCGCAAGTAGCTGCGGCGGTATTAGTGGCAGCGGTGAGTGGGGAGCTCCTGCAGACAGTGGCGGCATAGCGGTGGAGAGCTGGGAGCTCCCGCAGGCAGTGGCACAGTGGTGGTAAGCAGGGAGCTCCTGCAGATGCCACTGGCACTGGTGGTGGCAGGGAGTGGGGGGTGGCAAGTGCTGACCAGGGGTCAGTGACCACCCGTACCAGCTGCCCTGAGCGGCGGTGGCTGCAGGTGCTGCTGCTGGGCGGCTTCATGGCTCACAGCTCCTGGGGCACTGTGCTAACAGGGTCAGACTAGGCCAGGCTGCAGGGGCTGGCACTGTGGAGGAGCCCTCAGGTGGCCGCAGTGGTGTTGGCGATGGCGGTAAGCGGGGAGCTCCTGCAGATGGCCGCAGCGGTGATGGCCGTGGCTGCGAGCGGGGAGCTCCTGCAGGCGGTGGCATGGTGGCGGTGAGCAGGGAGCTCCTGCAGGTGGCCATGGCGGTGTTGGTGGCAGTGGCAGGTGGGGAGGTCCTACAGATAGCGGCAGCACAGCAGCATGGTGGCAGCGAGCAGGGAGCTCCCTCAGGTGGCCGCAGCAGTGTTGGCCGTGGCAATGAGCGGGGAGCTCCCATGGGCAGTGGCACGGTGGCGGCGAACTCCCACAGGTGGCTGCGGTGGTGTTGATGGTGGCAGCGAGCAGGGAGCTCCCCACTCCTGGCACGGTGGGGCAGGGAGGGGATGGTGAGCGCCTCGCAGATGCTGCCAGCAGTGGCGGTGGTGGCCAGTGGCAATTGAGAACTGCCCGACGCTGCCGGCGGTGTCGGTGGGGGGCAGCAAGCGGCGACCGCCCGCAGCTTCTTCAGCGGTTTTCGCAGGGGGCGCACCGCCAATGTCAGGGGGCACACATGCCCCCGCGTGCACCCCCGCCGTGCTGCCAATGCGCGGCAGCTTCGTGAGGCGGCTGCAAAAGTCGATCGGAAGGGTTGTTTCGGAAACAGCGCCGCGGTACAGCTTTTCACGGCAGACTCTGCCCGAAGAAGGGCGTCTGCGCCCGAAAGCTGGCAAAGCGCAATTTTCCCAACTATTTCGTGGCTCTAATAAAAGGTCGCCCCGCTGCCCTAAAGCACCGTGCCAGGTTTTCATGGAGCGGGGCGCGGTGACTTCAGCGTTCACCGGTTTTTCCTCAGCGGGTGCTGTATTTCGGGGAGGGGAAGGCCAGCAGGGCGCTGGCTTTGGGGGAGAATCATGTAGCTTTAAGAAAAAATCTCTGCCAGCGCCTAGCGGTCATGCCGCGCCTCTCGGGCGAGCCGCGCACACACTCCGCCGGGCTCCCGCGCGAGCTGTGCTGCAGTGTGTGCGCGTGCAGCACTGCAGAGCCCGCGCCCGGAGCCGCACGCACCGCGCTGCGGGGTAAGCGGGGCTATTGCCTGCGTCTTCGTTTTCCCATCGGGCCGACATGCAAGGGGGACTGGCGGAGGGTTGCGGGGGGTACGTTTGCAACCCGCTGGGCGGGAAGGCTGCTTTGTGAATCCCCCTGCTGAAGAGAGGATTGTATGTGTGGGGGGGCTGGATTTGACATCCCGCCGTGATGGAGCGGGTTAGACCCCGCAGCCCGTCCCCGTGAGGAGGCAATGGCTGCAGGGGGAGGCTCGAC
>NW_005842251.1:1548220-1566817 GCF_000455745.1 Alligator sinensis
GAGGGGGCGGGGCTTCCTGCCCCCCGCAGGCCCCGCCCCCCCGCAGGCGCCGCGAGGGAGGCACAAAGGAGCCCGCGGGGAGGTGAGTTCGCGTCCGGGCCCCGCCTCGACATGTCCGGCCTCCGGGGCCCGGCCCGCACGGGTGCCGCGTCTGCGTGCACAGATGTGATCTCTTTGATTAAAATCACTCAGGTGGGGGAAAAATGGTTCTTTGCCAGCTTTAGGAGGCTGCAGCCAGCACGCCTGGGTCTGATGGGGTGGAGGTTGCAGCTGGGGTGGGCTAAAGAAATAGGCAGACCAGGTTTTTGGAAGGTATAGGTGATATTTTTTTTCTTAGACCACCTCAATAGTTGCGGAAAAATGTCTTTGCAAGCTTTTGGGTATAAATACCCTTTGTGGGGCTGAGGAAGGGTCTGCACGGGGGGTTTTCCCGCTGCTGCTGCAGCATTTACGGGCTCGGATGTTTTCCTTCAGTGGCCCCGTAGCTCCTCACGCCCCTTTTCCTCCAATAATGCCTTTGGGGTCCGTGGTTGGTCTCAGGACATAGGCAGATGCGGTTCTGTGGGTGGATGTGAAATCTGCCATTAGACCAATCAAATGCAGTTGATGCAGCGTGTTTGCGAGTTGGTTCAGCCGTCGGCGTCCGCACCGTCTGCTGGCCGCGAGTTCCCTGCTTCCGACCCACGCCGGGTGGAAAAGAGCCGCCTCGTCCGAGTCGAAACTTGCTACCTGCTCGTTTCATTTTGTGATCCCCGAGTTTTCCAGTCCCTTTGGAAAACCGTGGCGTGGGTGTACAATGAAACCTTGAAAATTAACTGTATTGCTGAGCTACCTTGGGTTCGCTGGGAAGCTTAGATGACGCGTGCACGTGCAAAACTTTCTAGACCAGCGTCCAAAAGTGCAGTGCAGATGTGATTGCTTAAATCTGTACGTCGCCAGCTGTGTCCTTGGAACGGCAGACAGCTTAAAAATTCAGTTCGGTGCCGTATCCCGCACTGCTTTCCCATAGTATTTGAGTGCCGTCCAATAGTGCATTAAGCGACATGACTAACATCTGTCATGCGTGGTTCATTCCTGCCTTTCTTCTTGCCCCCGGGGGTTAGCTGTGTGTGTAGCATTGCGTTTTGTTTTGGTAGTGGTGTTTAGTTTGTTTGGTGCGGTTTCTTCTCCTTTTCTGTGTGTGTGTGTGTGTGTCTAAATAGTAGAAGAAGCAAAATGTATAAAACATGGCTGTCATCCTGCATCTTTGGATAATTTAACGCTCTGCTGAGATCACTGAATGCCTTGAATATAAGGACCAGGTCATTGGGAGTTTTTAAGTGGTTAGACAAACGTTGTTAAGGATGGTTTGGACAGGGAGGATCCTGCCTTGAGCAGGGGTTTGGATTGTGTACGGTCGGTCTGTCGGTCCCCTCCAGCCCTATTTCGCTGTGATTTGTGAGTTTGAACTTGGCTCAGGATTCCCTGGGAAGGGAGTGTGGAGCATTGCTAAACCGCTGACTTGACCAGCTGTGGAAGCAGCAGAGACTGGAGAGCTTTCAGATGTTACAGAGCATCTCCAATACAAGTGCTGCTGCTTTCCTGCAGCGTCTCCTCTGTCAGTCTTGTCCAAGCACTGGGCAAATGTTGGGAAAGCGTTAGAGTTGTACGCTACCATCATGTGAGTCCATGCTGTGTTACCTGTTCCTCTAATGGCTGCGTGTAATGTTGAATGGGAGCTGGGGAGAGGTTTTGTTCTTGTGGTCTCTACAAGAGAAGGGACCTTATGGGTGTGGCATAGTTTCTCACTGCTGTTCTTTGGAGGCAGCCAGGAAGGAAGAGTTCAAGTCATTTTAGCAAGTTTCCTGGGTAGTATTGGTTGCTGTGACAGTCAGCAACGAGGGAAGGCTTGGGCTGAGACTCGTGATGTATCCAGTACTTCATGAGGGGTTGAAGACCCCAGATTCCAGGATTACAGGCAGGTTCACTGGCATTGCTTGGGGAGTGGATGCATGCTGTTTGAGAAGCCTTTCTGACATTTTCAGCAAAATAAGCTGATGGTGCTCTGCAGCCTTTGGTGCTGGATTCATAATACCCCCTAGCTTTTATCATCAGCTGCTTCAGTGTTTTACAAAAAAAGTTGGTATCATTATGCTTACTTTACAGATGGGGAAAGCAACACACAGAGCCTGGCGCTGACTTATTTAAGGCTGCCCGGCTGGCCAGCAGTAAGGTCACTGATCCGAGTGCTGCATCCCACAGTGAATTGTAGGCTCTCAAAATTGGTTAAATAGCTTACTACCACCATGGGATGTGTTAATAGGAAGGGTCTCTTGACAGATCATTGTATTGCTTCAAAACAGAAAACTTTTTAGATTTTAACCTGCCTGTTTCAGCCCTTGATTTCTGTCCCTGCACTTGAGTTGCTGCCCCTTTCTTCACTTAGTAAGGGTGTTGGAAGGCCAAGGGGATCTGTGTGAGCAAAGGGGAGGGAGGAGCCAGCTTTTCAGAGAATAAAGCTAGTGCGCGATGATGATTCCTCTTGGCAGAGCAAATGCAGGGCCCATCTTTAAGAAAGGGAAGGTTCTGGGGAGCTACAAACCGGTCAGCCTCACTTCAGTCCCTGGAAAAATCATGGAGCAAGTCCTCAAGAAATGCATTTCTTAGCACTTGGAGGAGAAAGTGATTAGTAACAGTCAGCATGGCTTCACCAAGGGCAAGTCATGCCTGACCAATGTGATAGTCATCTCACAGAAGGCAGGCTCTGTGAATGTGGGAAAAGCAGTGGACTTGACTTTAGCAGAGCTTTTGATACAGTCTCCCACAACATTCTCGCAGGCAAGCTAGGGAAGTACAGATTGGATGAGTGGAGTGTAAGGTGGATAGAGAACTGGCTGGATGGTCAGGCTCAGAGGGTTATAATCAGTGGCTTGATGTCTAGTTGACATGCGGTATCAAGTGGAGTGCCCCCGGGATCAGTCTTAGGGCCAGTTTTGTTCCTTGTCTTCATCAGTGACCTGGAAGATGAGATGCAGTGCAAGTTTTCAGATGGTGCCAAGCTGGGGGAGTAGCAGATGCAATAGAGGGTAGTGTTGGGATTCAGGGAGACCTTGACAGGTCTTTCTGAATTGGAGGATTGGATTGAAGGAGATCTCCTGAGGTTCAATAGGGAGAAGTGCAAAGTCCTGCATTTAGGATGAAACAGTCCCATGAGCTGGTACAGGCTGGGCACTGACTGGCTAAGCAGCAGCTCTGCAGAAAATGACCTGGGGGTTAGAGTGGATAATAAGCTGAATAGGAACCAACAGTGTGCCCTTGTAGTGAAGAAGGATGATGGCATCATGGGCTGCATTAATAGGAGTCTAGGGAAGTGATTCTTCCCCTCTGTTCTGCATTGGTGAGGCCACATCTGGAGTCCTGTGTCCAGTTTTGGGCCCCCACTACACAAAAGATGTGGACAAATTGGACAGAGTCCAGTGGAGGGTAGCTAAAATGGTTTGGTGGCTGGGGGACTTGACTTGTGAGGAGAGGCAGAGGAAACTGGGCTTGCTTAGTTTAGAGAAGAGAAGGCTGAGGGGAGATTTAACAGCTGCCTTCAACTACCTGAAAGGGGTTCCAAAGAGGACAGACGTAGACTGTTTCAGTAGTGGCAGACGACAGAACAAGGAGCAATGGTCTCCAGTTGCAGCAAGGAAAGTGTAGGTTGGATATTAGGAAGAACCTTCCCACAAGGAGGGTAGTAAAGCACTGAAACAGGTCGCCCAGAGAGGTGGTGGAGTCTCCATCCTGGGAGGTTTTTAAGACCCGGGTGGACAAAGCCTTGGCTGGGATGATCTAGTTGGGGATGGTCCTACTTGGAGCAGGGGGTTGGGCTAGATGGCCTCATGACATCCCTCCCAATCCTAATTTTCTATGATTCTGATCCTCAGTTTGTGACTGGTTGATGTAGTACTGCTGTCCTTTTGCACACTTTAGAATTTAATAGAATCTTACTTTTTACCATCCAGTCACTGGTCTTACTTGCTGAGTATGCTGATCACTGCTATAATGATGATGGGGAATATGGCTTGGTTGTTATGTTCTCTGTTATTCTGTAGTCCAAAAAGCATGTGAGCTGTGCTCTATTTTTTAAGAGAATATGGAGAAGTTAGAGTCCAAATGTGGGCAACAGAAATAACAAAAGGCTTGGAGGACAAGCTGTATGAGGAGCGATTGGAAGAAATGGGTACGTTCAGCTTGTGGAAAAGGCGATTTAATGGGGAACGTGATAGCAGTTTTCACATATCTGAAGGGCTGCCATAAAGAGGAAGAACACCTTTTCTCTCCCGCTGTGGAGCAGAACACACAGCAATGGCTTGAAATTGCAGCAAAGCAGGTTTAAATTGGGCATCTGGAAAAATTTCTTTACTGTTAGAACAGCGAGACAAGGGAATAAACTGTCTATGGAAGTTGTGGAATTTCCTTCATTGGAAGTTTTCATTAAGATGTTGGAATAAACATTGCCTGGGGATGATTTAGGAGAAGTAATGCCTGAAGTGTGCTATGAAGAGCAAGAGTTGGGAGCTGGGAGCCCCCTCTCTCCCCTGGTGTGCATGCATACACACTCACTGCTGGGAGCTCGTGAAAAGAGCTGTGCAGCCCAGAGCAGGTAGAAAGGCGAGAGGACAGTGTTCAGCAGCAGAAAAATGAAGCAGAGCTCTACAACCAGCTTAGTTAGGAAAGAAGATTAAAGGAGCTGGGATAAGTTTGTGGAGGAGATCACGTGACAGAAAGGAGTGTTCTGGCTCTCCAGTTAGGTTGTGTGATATGTGATGTTTTTTGCCATCCCCACGTTGCAGAGTAGGAGGGTGATTTTGTTTTTTTCCTTGCTTTTGGGCTTTGCTGGTTGCCACATGGGGCTGGGAAGGATTTTTTTTCTTCTCCCTTTGCTACAGGTATCAGGATCTTTTTCTTTTTCCCCCCCTACCCACTCCTCCCATATTCCTCAGAAGCATTGGGTTTGGATGTAGCCAGGAGTGAGGACTTTGCCTGGGGTGTCAGGGCTTCTGCTGGGACTAATAAACTCCTAGTCTCTTGGTTAGAGGGTCTTGGTCCTCTGCTTATGATTATACCAGTAACCACATTTGGGATCCAGAAGGAATTATTTTCCCCCACTGTCAGATCAGCATCAACCTTGAGGATTTTTGCTTTTCTCAGTAACAGGGGGGACATGGTGTGCTTCCTTTGAGTCTCAAATGTATTTTAGAGTACTGTTGCCCTTTAGTGGAAGGACTTGTGACAGTGCCCTTGTCTCCTGCTTTACTGGTGGCTGTTCTTGGCATTTTGGGGCAGTGTGCCTGGTAGTTGTGAGACAAGGTTTTTCCTTTTAGTTTTAAAAATAGTTAGGCAGGCACTTGTTTAGGATAGTTTACATAGGGATGCTCCTGCATTGAGCAGAAGGTTGGATGAGATGACCTCCAGCTATAATTTTCTGTGATTCTAAAAGATGGCGTGTAGCTACCCCAATGTGAAACAGTTTCTGACCTGAAAAAAGTTAGCTTCTACTATATACTAACATGAAGCTAAGAGACTGGAGCTAAAGTAAAATAAAAAGTGAATTTACTTTTTAAAAATTGCTACAAACTTCTTCACTTGAGTTGTTTTTGTTTTTTTGTTTTTAAAGGTAATACGATTCAAACATTTTTCCTTTATAATGCCTATCTGCATGGATCAGTTTACAGGACTGGGGGCTAAAGTACAAATATGAAACTTCTGGATCTTTGCTGTATTTTAAACTGAATACATTGTTACCTCTTTCCAAATTTTCACTGTAAATTATAATAGTCTACTTCTTTTGTATATTTTTGGAAAGATTGTTTCTCCTGCAGTACAGTATTTTAATAGGCCATTATTTCCATATACATTTGGAGAGAAGAGTATAGCCCTAAGTATTAAATAGCTAATGCTGCACCTAATAACCCCTCCTGCATCAAGATTTCTTCATATGCTTTTGTTGTTTTGTTCATAAGCAGCTGGCATTGCAAAACATACCAAGTGGGGTTCATTGTTTTTGGGGTTTTTTGCTGTACCATTTGGCACAAAGTGATGAATAAAAGATATTCATCAATTTGTCGGTTCATCAGTTTTAAAACCAACTTATTTGCCCTGTTAATGTGGTTGGAGTAAATTGTGGTGTGCAGTTTAATTATATATGTAATTTCTGCGTTCAATTTTTCAGTAATTAGCATAGAGAAGAAATACCATTTTTCATGTTCTGATGCCTGCCCCCCCTTCCCCCATTGCCCCTTGCTAGCCAAATTTCAGATGCACCAGCACATTGCATGCTGCACAAACTGAAATGAGGGCTAAAACTGTTTCTTTTTTCAAATGTCTTGTGTAAATATCTGGCTCTTATATTGCATGGGCGGTTCTGTCACTTGGGTACTAGAAAGGCTTGATCAGATTTTTAAGTTCATTAATGCAGCCATTTGGATGTGAAAGTACCTTAATTATGGCATTGTTTTAATCTAAAACCACAGTCTGCTCCCTGGTTAAGAAGGCTAATAATCTGGAAAATGCTTCTCTAACAGCAGTCTACTTTTATGCTTAAGCACTTTAACCCCTTCTTATTTTTTTACTAACTACTTTAGTTAGTAATGTCAGAGAACTTCAACCTATTTAGAGACTAAAGTTGGATTTTTTTTTTCCCCCTGCATCTCCATTGCTTAGTCTATTTCCACTTAATTGGGATGACTGTTTAATCAAGATATTTTCTTAGAACATATTAAATATAATCCTGATGAAAGGCAATGACTGCTGCACAATAGGGATGGTATTAATATAAATTCTATTTAATAGAGGTACAATCAGCTGGTGTTAAGTGATGTTTAGATGCACATTGCAGTGGTCTGTGCTCTCATCTGTTTAGGCTGTTTGCCATTGAGCAGCAACATCTCCCAGCTGGGATGCCCTAGCTACCTGCCCCATCTTGCATGCTCCAAGCCTGGTAATGTTCTGTTTAGCCTGCTCTGACATCTCCCTCAAGCTGCCCTCAAGACCTTGGCCTTCATTATGCTTGAGAGCAGGATGTCTCTGAGTGGGGTTACCTACGTATTTCTGGGTTTGGAGCCTACAGGTAGGCAGGAGATGCTTAGAAGAATCCCAGTATTCACTGCCCCTGGAATTAGCAAGGACTCTGAT
This sequence comes from Alligator sinensis, assembly GCF_000455745.1. Classification (NCBI taxonomy): domain Eukaryota; kingdom Metazoa; phylum Chordata; order Crocodylia; family Alligatoridae; genus Alligator; species Alligator sinensis. The sequence goes on from NW_005842251.1 coordinate 1,555,379, forward strand.
GGGAATATGTGCCATAAACCAGTGGAGATCGGCCTTTTAGAGTGGCCGACCAGGTGCTTGCAACCCAGCTGCACTCCACCCCACTCCCCTCTGGTAGGGTAGGGACGGGGTAGGAAAGGAGCGGGGCTGGGGAGTGACTACCAGTGTTGATGTGAGAAGAGTACCTCTGGCTGCAGAGGGGATCAGTGACAGGGCAGGGAAGTAGTACCCAGCAGCTACCTGTACAAATGCATAGTACAAGACAGTTATTATCCTCAAAGAGCTTATGGCAAAAACAGGGTTGCCCTGTGGTAAAAGCACATGTAATTATTTGGAATCTGTTGCAAATCCCCTTTTAATCTTTTGATTTAAAAGTATATACAGAGAAGTCAGTTAAAATTCTTCTTGTAACTTTATAGGCCATTATTTTGGTAAATTGTCCTGACCAGGCCAAAGATGGTTCACTGTCTACAGTTTATTAAGTAACTGAAAGCTATTGCCCTCTGTGGATGATTCTAATATGGTATTATTTAGAAATTCAAGTTATGCATGTGCATCCCAACCCCATGCTGCAGTTTCTTTTAGATCAGAGTCCTAGAAAATGAGGGTTGGAAGGGACCTCAGGAGGTCATATTTAGTACAAACTCCTGCTAGATATCCCCCACCTAAATCATCCCAGCCAGGGCTTTGTCTACCCAGGTCTTAAAAACCTCCAAGGATAGAGATTCTATGCTGTCTCTGGGTAGCCTGTTCCTACAAATGCAGCCCAGTATGCTATTAGCCTTCTTTGCAAAAAGGGCACAAAATATGAAAAGTGTGGGTTTTTTTCCTGTTTGTTAGCTATCTGGGTGAATACAAGTTAGAATTCTCATTGACTGTTGATTTGAATCTTAAAACTTGTTTTATAGTTGCTACAGGGCTTTGTTTTGTATTCAAAGGAAGCATCTGTGTTCTGTATTAAATATCTTAAGGGCTGAAAATGTACAGTTAAAATGCTTTGCAGACCTCCAAATATGTATTTATTGGAATAAAGAATTTTTTTTATAAGATTGAAAAAGCATCCAAAATAGATGATTCTAATAAAACTTTCATTAGTTTTTTTTGTAATAAAAAGGCAGATATTTTAACAACTGATTAGGAAAAACGATATCCAGATGTGATACGTTTTCTTGTTTAATAAAGGCTAGTATTGTGCTTTGAAAAACAATTGGCAAGAGGCAAACTGCTGTAAACCTATTACCAGCAAAACATATTTTATGAGTTTTTCTTATCAATGTAATCAAAATCAAACTTTTTTTTAATTAACAAAAAAAATTTGATTCCCCTTCCCTTCATAACAGCTGGGTTTTGTTCATGGAAAAAAATAACTTCATATATTATTTTCATAGCTTCTGTGAAAATGGTCCTGGGAGATATGGTGAGATATGGCTTTAGAATAAAAGGTGCACTACTTAGGCCCAAATTAAGGTCTCCCAGTGAAGTTTTGTTTTTCATTTATTTATTTATATGTTATGCTCAGACTTGCAGCAGGCACTGTGTAAAAACAATATAGTGTGTCAAGAAAAAACTTGAAATAAAAATTGATTAGAATTTGAAGCCAATCAGTTTAGCTTGTTTGATTAAAGCTCAAACAGTAAGCAACACAATTAATTCAATTTTTGAAGTCCTTGGTTTTAATAATCAAGGGTTCATGTTATGGCACGGATAGGGAGAAGCTTTAAATTATAAACATAGATTTCATGGACATTAGGGCTGGAAGGGACCTCGAGAGGATCATCGCGTCCAGCCCCCCGCCCTAGGGGTGGGAAGTCAGCTAGTGTCAAAGGATCTGAGCAAGATAGACGTCCAAATGTTTCTTAAAGGTGTCCAGAGTAGGTGCTTGCACCACCTCTGGAGGGTGTCTATCCCAGACGTGGCTTTGTGGTGGATAGTGAAAGTGATCAGCTCGTGGTTGCTGACTCCCAGTTTCCCTTCAGTCGTTAGGTCGCTGACTAGATCATCCCCCTTTGCCAGTACCAGGTCGAGCAGCGCTTTGCCTCTTGTCGGTCCACAGACTTCTTGAGTCGGAGCTCTTCCATGCATCTGAGGAAGCTTTGTGACCTTTCGGATTTGGCTGAGTGCTCTTCCCAAGAGATGTCCAGGTAGTTGAAGTCTCCCGCGACAACCATGCACTGGGAGTGTGCAGCTCCAGCTAGTTCCTTGGTGAATTCCTGGTCGAGCTCTTGTTTCTGATTGTAGTAGACTCCTACCATTGTGTCCCCTTTGCCATGTTCACCTCGGATTTTAACCCAGAGGATCTCCAGTCGTCCACCCTGGGTGCCAGTGTTGGCTTGCAGGGACGTGTGGTTTCCTTGATGTAAAGCTACTCCCCTGCCTCTTATCTGCACGATCTCTCCTATACAGGGTATAGCTGTCTATACCTGTGGCCCAGTCATAGGTGCAGTCCCACCAGATCTCCGTTATCCCTACAAGATCATAGTTATTCTTGTTTAGCAGGAGGACCAGTTCCTCCTGTTTGTTCCCCAAGCTCCTGGCATTGGTGTACAGGCATGTAAGCGTCCCATTGGAGGCCTTAGTCTTCCCTCCACTCCCAGGAGGACATTGTTTCAGGGCTGGGATACGGGTAGATTCCCTTGAGTGCCTTAGCCTGCTGGATTTGCAAAAGTTGCCCAGTGGGCTTGCTGTGGCAGTAGTCCCTCCATTCCCCAGCAGGCTTATTTTAAAGCCCAGTCGAGCAGGTCAGTCATTCTGGCTGAGAAGAGCTTGCATCCCAGTTAAGTGAGGTGGAGGCCATCTTTTCCGAGCAGACCACTGCCTCTCTCACCGGACTGTGATCATGGAAGCCAAAGCCTTCATGATGACACCAGCACCGCAGTCTTTGGTTGACTACCTCAATCCTCCTCTCCCTCCTTGGCCCATAACCCGAAACCAGGAGGATTGAGGAAAACGCCACTTCTGCCCCCAAAGCCCTGTAGCCTCTTATGACCTAGCTGGGATTGCTCTGAGCCGTGTCATTCGTGCTCACATGGATAAGGAGCGTAGGGTAGTGGTCGGTGAATAAGGTATCCTTAAATTGGTGGTGGAGTGCATTAAGGCTGCTTTATTTTACATCAAGTTTCTTTTTCTGATTAAAAAATACTTAGGAAAACTGAAAAATTATTTGCAGTGAGTGATTGGTAAAGGTACACCGTTCAGAATGATGTTCTTGTTCTCAAGCTTGAAACATCTTGATCATCAGTATCTGCATAGCATCTGTACGCCCAGAGGCAGCTCTGTTTATTGAGGACATAAAGGGTGGAATCCACCAAATGTCTTGGTTTTACTTAGCTACCTTATGGCTCAGCATTTCTGCAGATATATTGTACCATTCTTACAGGAAGTACCTCAGGATTATAAGTTAAAACAAAATCACTATTGATACAAAGTCAGGCTCTTGACTGTTCCAACATAAGATGGAACAGTCCACTACAGTGCTTTGGTATATTCCTACCTGGACAACTGGTTGGTGCAGAGACAGTCTCATCAGGTACAAAGCCTATCCTTCTCATCTAAAAGTAGTAGAGATGCAGGGGCTCCAGTCCACCTGTCCCACCCTCCATTGCAGGCTGGGCAAACCCCAGCCTGAGCTCCCTCCCTTCCCTTCTCCCCTCTCCCATCCTCAAGACAACACCAGACCTGGGAAGGCTGACTGGGGAGCTAAGGGGGAGAGGCTGTAGAAATGCAGTCACTCCAAGCTGGAGCCTGATCTCCCAACCCCCCAGACCCAACAGCGAATGCTTGTTGGGTTGGGGAGATCACTGTAACTCATGGGACTTCTTATGAAGCGCCATGAGTTACAGTTGGGGGGAGGAGAGGGCTGCATGTCTGTCAGCACCCTAAACGTGCAGACATCAAGCCATTCAAAGACTAATTCATTGGGGGCAATTCTAGCCTCCAAAATGCTATCGGTTACTGACTGAGACAAGTTTCAGTACTAAGTGACTTATGTCTGCAAACAGGCTCCAACCAGAGTACTACAGCAAATTGGTCATACCGTTAGGTTGCATTGTGTTTTGAATCTGCTGAAGGCAGAACTGCCTCTTAGGAGCATACAAGGCTAGCTAAGACTGTGTACACCCCATAGAAACATCCCTCGGATGTGCTGATTTTATTCCGGTTAGTACTGTCAGGCCTTAAATAGCAGCAGGAAGCATATATACACATCGAGTTAGAACTTGGCAGTCTGGAAGACTTGCAATGCGTTCCCACAATATACCTTGGGTTGCCTGGCACAGGTTGCAATGGATGACATGTTTTACAACAAGCAGACCAGGGCTGGATCTCTCTAAATACCCCCTGCCTTGTATCAAGAGCCCATCAGATTCTGGTTCTTGTGCATCAGGCATGAGATCACCCTTTCCACAGTACACTTGGCCTGCAGGACAACTTGGCACACATCTGAAGCAGACACTTCTCTTTGAGTCAAAACTGAGAGAACAAAGATCCCATTCTTCAGAACTTCTTCTCAGAACTGGAAATAGCCCCAGAGAGACTTCTGTACAGTGTAGACCAACAAGAAGTGCCAGCTTCTCAGGCCACTTCCTGAATAGTCCACGGTCCATGTTTACTGCCTTCCTGATCCCATAGACTGGTAGGGGGAGCTGTAGGAGAACTGTCCATCTCCATAGCGCTGTGATAAATCGTGGAGCTGTAGGACTACTGTCCATCTCCATAGCGCTGTGATAAATCCAGTAAATAGGGGCCTATCTAAATTGCAGAGATGAAGGGTTTTTCGTGGTCTGCTTGTGTCATGCAGAGCCCACTTTCACGGGCATTTAGTGGGGGGCCCCACTCCTCTGCCATTTGGTGGAGAGGCCCCAGTGAGGGGAGGAGGAGCAAGGGGGCAACCACCATCTTGTCTGCTACGCTTCATGCCACCCCACCAGTTAGTGCCGTCCTTTCCTGGTGGCAAGGACCACTGGCTCCCTCCGAGTCAGCATTTTATTTTTATTAATTTGTTGTTGTTGATTTCGCAGACAATCCTGGATTTCACAGTTTCCGCTAAACTGTGAATTAAGTAGGTCCCTACCAATAAGGCTAAGCCAAATCATTTCGGTAGCCATAGCATAGCCAGGAGAATTTGGGTTCCCGATCTGTCACATCTCTCGTCTGCCCAACCCAAGATTTGTCAGATTTTCAGTTGCAGATTGGAGACAGCGTTCAGTACACAGACCTGCAAGCTCTCCACTTCATAACCTGGATGCTGGCTGGATGTTGAGCATGGAAGGATTGTTCTTTTCACCTATCCATGGCATAATTGTCAACAGCATGAAAACTACTATGAGCAAGACTTATCAGGCAAAGTGGACAAGATTCTCTTCCTGGCACAGTAAAACAACCTGGACAGCCTTCTGGAGTTGCAACAGTGAGCTTTATATAAACATAAGCAGTGCTACATAGTCCTCCATTGGAGGATGGCAGGCCAGTCACAGCCCAAGTGGAATTGTTCTACCTGACTCGGCCATTTCCACCACTAGACAGTCAAAAAATACTAATTCCATTGCAGAATCTTAACCTAGTTCAGTTCATTGGCCAACGTTTTGGTCTGATAGTATCACATTGTATTTATTAGCAATAGCTGTCATTTCAGCCAGAAGCATAGGGGACATGCAAGAATGGTGAGTTAACTACCTCCCTTTCCCCTTCATGTTTCTTCCCTTAGATAAATGTCTTTAAGGATGCAAGCCAGTTTTTTACCAAAGGCAGTCAGAATCTTCCACCTAACCCAGGGGCTGGCAACATATGGCTCAGAGGCCAGATATGGCCCTTGAAGCCACTGGATCTGGCTGGCAGAGTTGGGCGGAGGCAAAGCTTTCCAACTTTGCCAAAAGGTTTATACCTGGTTTCTCTTCAGGTTGCATAAATCATTCGGCAGAATTGGAAGGCTTTGTTTCTGCCCATGCTGGGGCTGGGCAGCTGAAAGCTGTGCCTGCACTGGTGCTGCTTCTCCCTGCTTCCTGACTGCAACACAGATGCAGCTTTCAGCCAATGAAGAAAAAAGCTGGGACTGGACAGCTTTCCACTGAGCCCACGCTGCACTTGGGAAGGGGAGGAGGAAGCAACACCAGTGCAGATACAGTTCCCAGCTGCCCAGCCCCCACACTTACCCCTGCCCCCACTAGCTGGAAGCTGCGCTCATGCCCCAGACAGAGTTGCTGGGTGCAGCTCCCATTGGCTTGGCCCTGGTATGAGCACAGGCAAAACCCCCTTGCTTTTGATGCGTCACCAAAGCCACCCAGGCTATGCTAGAGTGGACACAGCTTGTTTCAGCCTGTAGCTTGAAAAGATTGTGGGCCCCTGACCCTAAACCAAGAGATTCAGCTTCTTCTATCCCCCATCTCAAAATCTTGTGTTCCTGGGAGTCTGTAGTTGGGGTGGGGGGGGGCCCTGAGGTACAGGATCTCGGTGCCTTCCTGGCAAAGTAGAAGGTGTATGCAAGCTATGTGGGTACTATTAAGGGAGAGAGAAATCCAGTTCTCCAACCATCTGCACGTGGTGATGTGTGCATACCAATAGCAGAATGTTCCCTACGTGTTGTACAACTCCAGTTACTGTAAGACAAGCACTGTACTTCGCAGTTGTTCTTGCTTCCCTTCCTACTTAATACCGATTTAAAAAAAAAAAATTATGCTTGCTTAAAGCTACTACTATAAACATTTAGACACAAGTACTAATTAAAATAATTTAGCCAGTACTGGAAGATTGAACTAATTGAGGTAGGTAATATAATCTGATCTCGTTTTTAAGGAAATAAAGCCTCCAGCTATTTGCCTCTAAGAATAGAAAATGCTTGGTGTCATCAAACATGCAATAAACTTACAGCAACAAGTATTGTACTGCTTGTGCAATACATCCTCCTTTGTAATGTAAATCTGATGCCGTTGGTGTTCCCAGGGGTTAAACTGAATTACACTATGACTATCATCTACCTCTGCTAGCAAAGCTTTTCTTAAAGCATACATGCAGACAATAAGGCTTTTTATACAAGGTGACCTTTGATATATTTTTGGGTTCAGATTTCACTGGGCCTTGTTGTAAAGATTTTGGTTACAGCCCCCACCCTGTCCGTGGTTAGCTGTCAAAACATGTTTGAAGTAGAAGGTAAAGTACACCTTATTAGCCCCTTACAGTTATGTAGAGGTCATGTGTTTATTCTCCCAGTAATATACACACAGCTGCCATTGATATTAATGATTGTTAAGTGGAAGGCAACTTATGGTTCATAATGACGGAAAATATATACATTCAAAGTACATAACTCTTGGGGTTCTTCCCCCCCCCCCACCATTTGTCTAAACATGTGGCCCAAATAAAGCTTTTTGAGATTACTTATCAATTGACTTGGATGTATACTATGCATATATTTAAATAGGAAAAGCTGTTAAGGTTGACACAAGAGGAAGGGTGTTACACCAGTGACTATTTTCACCTTATGTCTAAACCCAATTTCCTTCCTCTCCACCTATAGAAGAAACCACCAAACACAAAAATTATCCTTATCTAATTTTGGGTCAGCAACTTTGTGTTTGCACCAGAGTAAAGAGAAACCTACAAATGGTGATCACAATTTCAGTAATTCTTAGTGTCTCTTTTTCTAAGTTGCACTTTCTAGAGCCTAAACAGAAGCAGGATTTAAATCTTCAGGGCCTTGCTATACCTTATACTGTGAGCTGCACAAATGTTGATCACACCAGTAAGCTAACACCTAGTGCTAGCTTGAGTTTGGAGCAGTCACACATTCGGGCCAGCAGGGGCCTGCAGGAGTGAAAGGTAAGGATCCCCTCCAACTCTGGGTTTACCCCCTGCCCCACCCCCATGCTTCACCCCTCTCTCTGCTTGTTGTGCATGCTGTCTGTCCCAGGGGAGCAGGTGGGGAAGGGTTAGCCCTGCTGAGCTGCTGTTCTTCTCTGAGCTGAACCCTGCCCAGAGAGCAGCAGTGGCAGCAGGCAGGTTAACTTTTCTCTGCCTGCTCCCCCAGACAAACAACATGGGCAGCCACAAGTAACCAGAGAGGGCAGTGGGAAGTGGGGCAGTGAATGGGGATTTGGAGGGTGGGCAGGGGCAGTGAGCCTGATCCATACCAGTGTGGGAATGGGAGGGCAGTAGATTGCTAGAGTGGCTACACTTTAGTGTAATGTAAGCTGGATAACATGGATCAGAGATGATCCTATCCTGGAGTGGCATAACTGGCTTCATAACGAGTGCTTAAAATGAGTTGAATGTGCAGAAAATCCAAGCATCAAGAGCTCCAGGAGCTGCCCAAAGTTACTGTGTAGTAGGGCCCTTAGCTTGAAAACATATAAAGGTTTCTCTTGCTCTCTTCCTGGTATCACTTGTGAGGGGTGAGAGCACTTCTCGTACCAAGACATCTTTTGGAAAAAATAACATCCTTTATCACAAAAGTGTTAGAACATCTATAACGATTTCATTACTGTTGTTTAGTAGTTGTATCTTGCTCTAGTTCACTTTGGTTTGAAATTTTTCCATAGTTGCAAAGGATAAGGAATAGAATTGGGGAAAAATTGATTATTTTGAAAAACGTTGTTTTGCATGTGCTTGTTTCCCCTCAGACCAGGAATAGACTGAAGTCTGAAGAGAGATGCAGTAAATGTTCAGTAGGATAAAAGTACCACCTCAGCAAAGAAGTCCGATCGTCAGAATTTTTGTAATAGGCTTAAATGAATGGGAAGTGTATGCAGTATCTTCCTTCACTGTAGGGGTGGTATACTGACATGTGGAGGTGCTGGTAGGAAAAAAAGGAAAAAGAAAAGAAATTGTTCCTTGTCTACAGTAATGCAAAACTGAACTGTGTTTGTTGTTTTAAAATTGCACAGGTTTACTCTCATTGTGCGTTCAGTAGAAGTGCTGCCTGAGCAAGCTGGTTGTATCAGTCCCTCGGCTGACTCTGCCTGAGTGTGTTCTTGGTATCTCCCATTACAACTGGGTACAGCTTACTGGCGCCTCCTGAGCTACTGTTTAAGAATGTGCCTATGGTCTGAAGATGCTGCGTTGAGCTATTGTGTCTTAGTGTGCAGATGAGCATTTATTGCTAGATTTGGACCCCTTTTGTTGCTTGGAACAGCACAGTGGTTAGCCTGGGATGCAATTGTAAATGTACATTTTCAGAATCACGCTGTAATTGAAATGCAGACGAGCATGTTTGTACACGACTAGAAAATTGCTCCTGGGATTATTTGTGAGATATTCAAACATAATACAAGATTAAATTTCATTTGGCTGCAAAGACCAAGATGTAATATGTAGTCTTTTGTCTGCATTGTCCACATGAGTGAAATGTTTTCCTGGGAAATCTTTGGTGCAGCTTCTTGGGAATATTAAGGATCTGTGCCCACAAGCTGCTGAGCCTTTTTATTTCAGTGGCAATTAAACGGTGCCCCTCAGGAGGTATGAGGAGCGCTTTGCAGGATGACACTCAAATTACACTATGTATCAACTATTAAATACAATATTAATTTAGAGCAGGGCTGTCCAACTTCTGGGCAGGCAGGAACTGCATGCCTGGGGGGTAGGGAGGGTGTCGTCCCCCATACCTGCAGTAATCCCAACCCCCTCCTGCCTCTCCTTTATTGTGCATGCAACCCAGTACCCTCCTCTGCCATATACACGCCATGAACAGCCTGGCCCCCTCCTGCGGCCCTGGCCTCTGAAGTGGAGCATGATGCAAAAGCTGGGGGAGGGAGAGGGATGCCAGATGCCACTGCCAAAAGGGCAGTGTACAGTGTGGGGCCAAGCAGGAGCCTGTGAGCCACATGCGAGGTGCCAGTTGATTTAGAGCAAGATCATCATTACCTTTTTCCCAGCAGATGTCCAATTGTAGGAAAGAGCACAGCTATCCTGTTATAGTTTTCAGGAGAGGGGCAGGAGTTAGTTATTGTCAAGGCCTCTATAATTTGGGACAATATGCATGCCAATTTTAATGGCTGGACTTTTTTGCTATCAGTAGTAGCTTATCTGTTGCATGCACAAATGCAGCCCCACTGAAATCAGTGGCTTATTGCAATGGTTAATATAGCCAAGCAAGTCAAGCCTCACTGTAAAGACATTTAGGCCTTTGCTAAGATTGCTTTGTATGTTTATCTTTGAGGATGTGAGTAGCTTGGTAGGACTCGCATCTTTGCAGGGTCTGGGCTTTTAGTGTTTTCTTGTCCACTGTAAAGAATAGAGAGCAATGAAATATAAACAGCTGTGAAGCATTTTTAATGGGGGTGGAGGGGCAAGACTGAAAACTAAAGCTAGGGAAAGGTGGTAAGAATGGCCTCCTGCCTTTCCAATTCTGGGACAGTGAAATTGGAGAACCTAGCTTGATGTTGTTTTAACTGTTTTCAGTCAGATTTTTAATGCAGCTTTTTGGCTGCAAATAGTGTAGAGGACTGGTGGTTTATTTTATGAACTGCTTTTGTTGTGTCTTATTGTTGTGGAAACATTTCTGCTGCTCTTAATTTTTTTTTTTTTATAAAACTGGGGCATGTGGCCATGTTTTAAGCTGACCGTACTGTGCCTGTTTTTCAAGTTGTCAAATGTATATTAAAGTGTGCTTTCATTGTACCTTTCTTTGGCTAATTTAAAAAAACCAACTGCTTTGTTATGATACAGCACCCTTGAAATATAATTTCCTCATTTCATGTTGTTATATATTTAATACAGTTATTCTGTGCTTCTAGTGTTTCTTCCCTTGTGAAATGAACCTTAGAAACTAAGCCTACGTGGAATGCTGAAATTGTCTATATTGGATGGGTCTGACTTATCTGGCCCCACAGGCAAGATGAAGGTTGCTGGGTTAGTCTGCAGCCTGGATCAGGCCTTGCTGGAGCCAGCATGCAGGGCTAATCCAGTGGGGTATTTCACGCAGCCTGCACCCTTTGCTGGCCCAATGCACTATTTGCAGGACCAACCTCCTGTGTCTCATGCAGCGCTTACTGTGCCAGGTCCAGTCTGTGCGCCAGACTGGCTCCATGGGGCAGATCATAGGGCTCCAGGAGCCAGATCCAGCCCACTGTCTATATGTTTGGGTCATATAGATTGGGCAGGGGTCCATACAGTTTGACCCCTTTCCTCAGTCCATATGAAAAAGCACTGTCAAATGCAGAAATGCAGCCGGGTCAAGCCCCGCCCAGGCCCCTACTTGGCCCAGCCCCCCAGGGAGAGAGAGAGGAGGGGGGTACTCACCTGTCCCCCTCCAGTAGGGCAGGGTCCCCCAAATCCCGGGCAGGGCCCCCTTATTGCCCTAAGAGCAGCTTCCTTGACAGCAGGCCCACTGCACATGCGCGCAGTTTAAAAGGGCCTGCCGACCAGGAAAAAAGCCCAGTTAGGCTCGGAAGCGGCGAGAGACACGTGGGTGAAAGCTTGCTGTGCCCCCGCTCCCCTGAAGCCCCCCAGAAGCCCCCCAAAACCCTCAAGCAG
>NW_005842251.1:1567104-1578702 GCF_000455745.1 Alligator sinensis
TGACACGGATGGCCACGCGCCGCACCCCGAGGGTCTCCTCGGGCACTGCGGCCCCCCCTCTGGCACCTCAGAGACAGCCACCCAGACGGAGCCCCTGGTTCCGGGCTCCACACAGACGGAGCCCCTGGCTCTCGGCTGCGGGGGCTGTCCCTTTTTCAGGCTCTGGGGCCTGGGAGCATGGTGACCTCCCCTTGTCGTCCTTTCAGATCCATGTACATTTTTAAAGATTGCTCACTCTGTATTGTTCGTGCCATTTAAATGTTGAATTTTTAAAAGGTTATGGCAATTCCTGTGTGGGCAACAGTATACACATTTCGGAGGATTTGTTATAACGTAGTACACCAGATCTTTCCTATTCTGATTAGTCCAATTAGTCTTTTAGAGTGTTTTCATGAGACTGGAACTGTACCACTAGAGAGTGCCTCTAGCCAGGCTGAGGCGAGCATAACAATTCATCACGTCTCATCCAGGACCTGTTGTTCCCTTATAGTATGTACAGTAAATGCTCGGTTCTCTTGAAACTTTACCCTTAGCATAACAGTTTCCTTAAGTCTGAGCCAATATTTCATTCCTGCTTTCTGGCACTTCCCCAGGTGATACATACAGTAAATGCTCAGATAGCTTAGATTTATATCTTTGGTAATCAAAGCAACAGGTCAAGTATCAGGTGAATTACTGTAGTTACTAAAGAATCTGTCTCCGCACGACAGCCAGAATTAACACAGAGATTGAGAGAAAGCTAAGCTGTCCTACCCGTATCGTTTATTATTTTTAGCATTTCTAAATAAGCAGCCAACAAGGAAGTGGAGAAATGTAAGCAAAAGCAATAATGAATCAGGACTACGTAAGAGTGCATACATGAAAAATAACTGAGAATTAAGAGTGCTACAAGATTTTTTTAAATTGCATATGGTAATGTAAGGGTTTTTTTAAATGTTCTTTGTTATACCAAGGCAGGGGCAAAGGCAAAAGAGAGGGTAGCAGTGTGTATTCAAAGTTGTGCTGTTTTCCACTCTCTCAAGGACGGCTTTGCTACCCTCCTACACTGGGCAGTGCTACAGTCAGAGTGATGAGTGTCTGTGTTTTCTGCCTGTCAGCAAAGGTGGATCAGGCCTGCATGACCTCAGCAGCTTGCTAGGCCACAGCCAGGAAGGTTTGAATAGCCCCATAGAAAAGTCCAGCGTGACCCACTGCTGACACAGGCAAATCTTTGGGCCTGAACGCAGAGCATCCTGGTTCTCTCTCCGATACAGCTCTGAGCATGGTGGGTTCCTAGCATTACTAAAGAAGATCGCACTTGTTCTTGCACACAAGGTGCAATTCTTTTCCGATGCAGAGTGGAGTGCCACTTGAAGATGAGCCAAGGTACTGTAAAGAGCTGTATCTCTCCCTCATCTGTCTTGCTTCCTTTTTGGGAATGTCACGAATGAATACCCTAAAAGAATTCAGCTTTGTTCTTCCAACCAGCTGTTGCTCAGCTGGAATACTGCAATTGTGAAATCTGCCCTGGAAAATGTGTATTTGTTTTGCTCTGCTTTGTTTTGTCATCTGCCGAAGTAGGAATGCTCCTTTTCATTCTGTGATGGTTGAAAAGAGGGGCTTGGTGTTGGTGTTATATAGCATAATTAGGAATTATCTATATATGTAATGCTGCCTAAGAACTAATTCAGCAAGACCTCTGTTTCCAGAACGCCTATGAGAAGTACACGAATATACAGAATTGAGCTATAAGGTGGAAAACCCTTCCAGATGGGGACTTGTATTTTTTAATATGTAAAGCATTTAGTGACTTTTGAGTGCTATATAAATACCAAATAGCACAGAAAAGATACAAATGGCACGCAACCGACTGTCAGTGCAGCAAATTAAGCTTCTGTTTATAGCAGGAGTGTAAATATAGGGTTAACGGTTAATTCATTTAATGATGAATGTGACACCACTGTGTTATCCTGTAAGAACGTGAATAGAGATTTGCAGCAGACAACATGCTGTGAGCCCAAAAGAATAGGAAACTACTGCCTGCTTTTTTTAAAACTATTGCAAAATGTGGACACAATACTTGGACATAATAGACTGTGTCTGACAACATTTGTACAGTATGTAGCGGAGTGAGCCCCACTCAGCTTCCTATAGTTATCCATATATAGTGACTAAAATTGCAGACACTGAATTAACTCTGAATAACATATGAGCTGGAGTGACAGCCTTCATGTGGTTCTAGAAGGATGAGAATAAGATAGATGGCTGTTTGTGTAGATGTACTAAACTGCAAATCCAGGGGTCCATAGAGTATGGAAAATATGCCAAAAGCTGGGTTGTCCCTTCCATCCCACAGACCCCATTGATTTCCTGCAGGGCAGGAATCCCCCCTTGCAGAGCAGCTTGCAAGATCAGGGTAAATCCATTTCTAGTAACAGACTTTCTCACGCACCCTACCCACTACATTCACGTTTCTCCACTTAGCCCACCTTGGCATCCTTCTGAACCCTGTTATTTTTCAAAACTATTTGGAGAATAGAGAGTGAGTTCTGAATGCCAGCAAGCAACTCTGCCTCTACTGAACCAAGCGGAGAAAGCAGTTGCACTTGAATTTCCCAATTGCCAATTCTCCTTTTTCCTTTCTAACACCAGAATGGAAAGAGCTTTTAGCAAAACTCTCTCTCTAACTTTAGCGGCTGCTCCAGTACCATATAAGGAGACGGGCCATTTCCAAGATCCAAAATATTGAGGGTTTCAGGAGGTTGAGAAAATGGCGAGTTCATATTTATACAGAAACAAGTGGTATGTCAATCCAAATCACAGAACCCGTGCAAAATGCACTCTCTGACAGGAACGCCGCTAAGCAGCGGCGTTCAGCGCCTCGTTTTTAGGCAATCGTCAGGTAAAGCTCCATCTAGAATAGATTGAACTAAAGCAAGATGACAGGAACTGGGAACCCCCAAATCCGAAAGAAATAGCTTTAGGGATGAAAAAGGAGAGTGTGTAAATAGCAAAAGTAGAGGTACCACATTTTGGAGCCAATTGCTTTAGAGAATAAGTGTGTTTTTAAAAACGGATTAAAATAGATTTCTGCAATGGAGGAGCAGGGAGTGCACAAACATTTTTATTTTTGCTCTCAAGCAAATCCCGGGACGTCATTCTCCCCCTGTACTCGGCCTTAGTGAGGCCGCAGCTGGAGTACTGTGTCCAGTTTTGGGCTCCACAATTCAAAAAGGATGTGGAGAAGCTTGAGAGAGTCCAGAGAAGAGCCACGCGCATGATCAGAGGTCAGGGAAGCAGACCCTACGATGACAGGCTGAGAGCCCTGGGGCTCTTTAGCCTGGAAAAGCGCAGGCTCAGGGGTGATCTGATGGCCACCTACAAGTTTATCAGGGGTGACCACCAGCATCTGGGGGAACGTTTGTTCACCAGAGCGCCCCAAGGGATGACGAGGTCGAATGGTCACAAACTACTTCAAGATCGTTTCAGGCTGGACATAAGGAAGAACTTCTTTACTGTCCGAGCCCCCAAGGTCTGGAACAGCCTGCCACCAGAGGTGGTTCAAGCGCCTTCATTGAACACCTTCAAGAGCAAACTGGATGCTTATCTTGCTGGGATCCTATGACCCCAGCTGACTTCCTGCCCTTTGGGCGGGGGGCTGGACTCGATGATCTTCCGAGGTCCCTTCCAGCCCTGATGTCTATGAAATCTATGAAAGAAAGATAAACTTGGGGGGAGGGGAGAGAAATCTCTTGACTCTTTAAATGATTGTATTTTACATTATACGCATCACTGTATTTTCAGTTGCAGGATTTTTTTGCTGTTGCTGAGGTTGACCCGTCTACTATAATACTCTACTTTTAGGTTTTTTACTTCTGTTAGTGATTGGGTTGCCATATTAACAAATGTGGGTGTACTTGTAAAATATATTTATCACTGATTCATATCTTGGAAAATGTAAGCTCTTAAGGGGAAAAATATTTGCTGACCTTTGCTATTTTCTTGTCCAAGTTCCAGAATCCACCATTTCGCCGTTTGTCCTGATCACAGAGGAATGGAATACATAAATTTAGATTTATTTTACAACGTTAGCGTTTCTTTGGGGACCTCTTTTGTTAAGTGCATAGTCTATTCAATATCCAATTACTTTGCCTAACATTGAAAAATTTTAAAACAATGTTGCTTGAACAGTGAAGGGCATTAAGAGGAATATGAATTCTAAGCATTTAACCAGAGGAAACAAGTATGGTGGTGATAGGGACAAATTCCTTCCATTTTTATAGACAGGATTCAATTTCCACATCTGCATTCTGCCAAAGGATCTTGAAACGTTTTACAGCAGCCTTGGGAGAGCAAGAGTGAGTATCCTGCTTGCATGGAACAGCAATCAGAGATGTGGAATAGTTGTCACTATTGTGTCACTTAATTCAGTTTCCTGTCCTTTCAGGTAGAAATAACCCTTACGAAAGGATGGTTAAAACTTTTCCAGTATGTTAACTTCAGGGATCTAATATCATTATGTAGCATTTGTGTGGCTATAATATTAACCAGTTCTCAAGACAGACACCACACAATGTGACTTAAACTTGAGTTAGCCCGTAATATTGGCTCGCTTAAAAAAGATAGCTGCTGCTTTAACATAAGCGTCACTTGGATTAGGCAAAACCTATTTAAGAGTGGGAACTGAATCAATCCCAGAAGTTTAAGTTTGCTATTGGACTTCAAAGAAAATTGAACCCCTCATTTTACAGACATCGCTAGCTTGCTACTTACAAACAATTAGTTTGAACTGGTAAATTAAATTCTTCTCTTCCGACTCTGAGAGATGAGATTATACAGAATAGTCTTTTTTTTCTCTCAGCTAGTTCATTTAATGTCTCTCATATTTGGTTCTGAAAAACCAAATATCTGAGAAATAGATAAAAATAGAGAAAAAAAATACTGGACTTCATATTCTAGGCAGCTGGGGAGAAAACAGGTGGTATATCTACATATCTGTGTTCTAGAAAACTTAGCTTTTACTAGACTGAAAAACCTGTGCAGCTGTCCTGGACTCATTTCACTGAGATTTAGAGTATACTTGCAGTCACAGTCGCACTGTGGTCCATTTTGTCTAGACAGTCTTAGGTATGCCATTTAATAACAAAATATAGTCCAATATAGTAATATACATTACAGGAGAAAGATTCAATATATTAAATTATTATTTTAACAAAGTGAAAGGTTAGCATACTCAGGCTCATAATTATTGAGAAGAGTTGTTTGCAGCATCACAGTTGTACATCTAAAGTTTAATTTTAAACCATTTAAGCCATTTTCTCTCTTTTAAAAAAAATCTTTCTTACCCAGGCTGCAGGAGGGAATAACGTATAGTTTCAGGGGGAGAAAAAAAAAATCCAACATTCAGAAAGTAGCTAGGGCACGCAATATGCAAATTATATTACATTATATGCTCTTGAGTATTTATATATTTTATGTTCTTTGGAACTTGAAAGCTTGGTAAGTGCTTTGCAAAGCTAGCAAAAATACAATATCCAAAGGAATATATAAACTAAATTAAACATGACAGAATAAGTGAAGGCCCCAAGAGGATAGGAGTGAAAGTAGGAGTGTGTTCATGCAGTTACTTTTAGGGGGGAGTATTTTGGTTAGATGTTTTTTTGTGTGCGTACAGTAATCCCTGTTCTCCAGGTATGATGGAGGACAAGGGAGGAAAGGATGGCAGAAAGATGCATACATCCAAGCAAGAGCAAATAAGGCTTTTTCCTACAAATGAAAGAGGAACGGTTTGACTAGGCAGTGAACTGACAGCTTGGAGAACAGTTCACTCTTACAGTATAATAGCTTTAACATATTGAAACATCTGGAGCTCATAGAGTAGTGTTTTCTAGCCTGGTGTTTTGAAGAACTTCTTGAAGAGGGGTGGGGGCTTGGAAAGCTGCATGACCTCTGTGTGCTTGTGACCCACTAGTACTTTCATTCTCATAACCAAGGATGCTTTATAGTTCATGCAAGTATTAAAGGCTACAGGCCCAAGTAGCTGCGCACACTGCCAAATTTCTCCTCGACCACAGAAGTCACCTCTATTTGAAACATGTATAGCTCAGCTTCGTGGAAGGAACCATATGTAGCTGTCTGTCATAAGCAGCCCACAGTGTTTCAGCATGCGGTGAGATAAACACGGGTTTGGCTATATGTTTGATTTCCTTAGTAAACTCTTCTGCAGGTTAGTCTATTCCAGCGGTGGGCTGGTGGCTGGACTCCATTTCCCAGCAGCCCCTGCCTCCGTGGCTAGGGCTGGTTTCTGTGGAGACCCCAGCAGCAGCAGCCACGCCGTGATAGCGTGAAGCTGGGGTTTCCGTGAAGACTGGCCCTAGCAGCGCTGGCAGGGCGCGGAGCTGCTCAGGAGCTGGGCTGGGATCTCGTGGCACTGACGTCTTGGTCCGGAGCCAGGGCAGAGCCACAATCTGCAGCCTGCATGCCCCGGGCAGGGATGTGCAGGCAGCGGATCGTGGCTCTGCCCCAGCTCCCTGCAGTGACAGCGTGGTTACTACGCAGTTAGCATCTCGTGTAGATGCACCCCTTGAGTGCTACCTTGGGACCTCTTCTCATGGGTAGTACATCTACAAAAGTCCCTTTAGCTCTCCTTAGACTTCCCAGTGTTTCTGATATGACTGTCACCCAACTAGAAGAACAACTTGCAAGAGTCAAGAATTTTTTCATCTTATCAGTAGGAAGCAGTTGAATAATAAAATTAAAATATTTTTAAGGTGGGGAAAAAAGCCTCACAAATATGTTGTAATTTTTTGATAGAAGCTGATAAGTCAGTGGTCACTGTCAAAGTGTCATTGACAGCATAAGTCACTTCTTTATTGAAAGAATTTGCTTTGGAAATCTGCTGCTGAAGTGTAAGTTCCTGACTGCTGCAGGCATCAGTAGTTTCACTGTGTACTGTTTGCTCGGTAGAACGCAGAGTCTTCAGTGCAGATACTTAAGGAGTGTTACCAAAGTAATACTGGCTCAGTCAAACTAAAGATGCTTTAGTTAAATAGACTGTGGCTGTATTTAAAAATAACAACTCTGTGTCAGCATACTTTACAGCTTTGGACAACCTGCTACTGACTTCTAAAGGCAAGAGCTTCTGAAATTTATTTCATGTTCTGTGTCGTGTTACCTACAGTAAACATGAACTTGGTTTCTCTTGGTAAGCATTTGGCACGAGATGAATCAAAAGACCAAGCCTGACTTTTAGAAAGCTACGGTGACCCACAGCACTTGAAAGATGCCAGGAACTTGACTTGAACAGCATAGATATGGCATAAAAAGTATGGAATGCCATGATATAAATTTAATGCGGTGACTTGTGCTATATGTTTTACTAACTGTAGTAAATTATTTTAAATTATTTATTAAATTACATGATTGAATAGGTTATTCACTTTCCTTCTCATGATTACGCATGAGAGAGACTAATGTATCCAATAGATAGTGTTTTTTAATTTGTTGATAGCTAGCTAGGCAATTTTAAAAAAGTAAGCCACAGTACGTTTATATTTATATTTTATAAGTTGGATGAGTTGAAAGATCTCTTTTAAAGGTGCTTCCCTCTTACACACATGACAGGGAGAGTGGGTTGCTTTTCTACAAAGATACTGGAGATAATTGTATAATAAATCTTTAAAGTACAGTTGACCTTAATTTTTTTTTTTCATGTTGTATGTATTTCTAGTATTTCAAATTTTATTTTTGAGAGGACTTAAGCATTTGAAAGTTTGACTGGTACTGAAACTTTGTTCTTTACAATTTTTTAAAATCATTTTACAAGAAATGTGTTTTTGAGGTCTCTCTTGTTTGTTAAAAGACTTTTGTGTTTATTAGATTGTATAGAGCTTCATGGTAAGAAAGACTATAGCCTCTTAGATGGCTTAGTTTGGCAGGCACCGCCATTGTTTTAAAGTTGAATCCTTAGAGAAGTCTGGACACTTGTAAGATATCAACCCTTTGCTATGGTTACTAGATTAAATATAGCCATGGGAATGTTGATAGAGCCAAGTTTTAGGTGGAAGTTTCATTTGTACGGGAAGGTCACACAGCCGAGCTCTCCAAGTGTGCAGGGGACACATTCTTTATGTCAAGTCTGCAAAAAGGTATTGCTAGACTGTTGTGCGACTATCCAAGGAATAGTTAAGTGTTGGAATGAAGCATAACAGTAAATGTTGTGCCAAGCTCAAACTGCAAATGTTACTTATTTGTAACTTAGTCAATTTGGTGCTTCCTGATAGCAATACTAACTGTTCCCCTCTTTTATAGTAAAAGTTAAATGCCGAGCATTTAAGGCGCATTAAACAGAAATGTTGAATGCTTACAACTCGTACATGGCTTCTTTGATGCTCAGTAAGTGAATTCAGACTCACTTAAACTGATATATTTGTCCTTTTTCCACCCCGCCCCTTTATGTTCTTTCTTGCTGCTTCCCACTCCCATTTTTCATTCTCTCTCTCATCTTGAAAGGGGGGGTTGGAGTGGGGCGCGGGGGGCCTATACAGATACAAAGGGTGTAAATTGAGAAGTTGCCTGAACTATCTTACATTTTTCTTTTGGGCTTGTGTTTACTGCTCAAACGCTCATAAGTAATAATAGAGAAGGTAATGTAGATAAGAATTTTTTTCTTGGTACAGGTGATACTGTTAATGTTTAAATATTTAATAAACAACTGACAGGAACACTTATTTGCTTTTCAAGGTAAATTCTGATAGCTCTGTGATTAGTACTGGCTTTGACAGGTATTACAGTAGTATTCTGAAAATACTACTGTAATTACATTTATAATAGCCATAGATAATGTTGTCGTGTGAAAAATAAAATTCACCATGTAGGCTGTACTTCTGTAAACTGATTCATATGGGTAAGGTTGGTAGGACTCAACCGGCTACCTATGAAATGAGATGTAGTAAGTGCTGTGGATGCTGTACCAAGCTACTTCAAATGCCTGTATCTTTTTCCAAATAATGATTTCATTTTTTAAGAGCTATGCTTACCTTGTAATTTTGTACTAGGAGGTTGTATGCTACTCTTGCTACTACAGAATATATTATCAAATATAGGCTTTCCTTTTGCCCAGTGCAAATGGAATATTTGGAATAAGTTCTTGAAATCTCTAAGTATAGCCAAGCTGCTGGCTTCATTCACATGCATTCATTAATACCCAGTTTGGATACCTTCTTTGTTGAATTATGGCTCCTTGGGGTTTTCCGTTAAGAGGCTTCTTCAGTTGTTTGGAATTAATGGTACAATAAAGAATCATTTGAGGACCGGATACAATCCTTTTACATAACTGAAGCAAGCAATGCCAGATTTGGCTGATGTTGGACTTTCCAGTAACTTTCTTTATAGGCATTCACTTATTTTTTGCTTGTTGTTTCAAACTGAAAGCAATGTGAGTGCCTGTAAGAAGCTATTGGAAAGTCAAATAGCAGCCAGTTCCGGCATTACTCTCTACCTCTTCTGTGGAATCATTGTATCATGTCTTTTGATGCTTGTTCCTTTTACCCTAATTCCCATCTTACTCGGAAAGTCTCTCTAATGCAAGCACACAAGGATCAGTAAATTGAACGCGCAGCATCCAAACTCAGTACAGTGACTTTGTGCAATTGAAATTGATGTAGTGATTCCAGAATTCGGGGAAATTTGACTTCAGGTGCTCCATTTGAACTGTGGAAGGGAGACAGTGTATTCCTGGAGTTAAATTGGTATAGCGCCCTGCTTTTCTCTCTTGCTGTAACTGTCCAGTTGGTCATTAAGTCCATTTTTCCCACTGTGCAGACATCAGATAAAAAATACCTTGAATCTGCCAGTGTACAAGTAAAATCAAACTTGAGGATGTAAATCTTTGCTGAGAGGCTCTAGAGCAGGGATTGGCAACCCCCGGCACACATGCCAGAACGTGGCATGTGAGGCCATTTTTCCTTGGCATGTCACAGCCAACCTAGACTCTGGGCAGCTTCTGCCAGCAGCTGCCCAGAGTCTGGGCCAGCTGCAAACAGCTGCATGGGGCTCTATGGCTGCGGCATCTGTGCATGCACCTCTGGGTACATGGCTGGGAAGGGGCTTGGGGAGCACAACCCTGGTTCCTACCGTCTGCCCAGAAGAATGTGTGCAGCTGTCACTGCCATGGAGCCAGTGCCGGGGATGCGGAGCCGACACAGCTGTTTGCAGCCTTCCAGCCACCTGCCACAGATGTCCAGAGCTTGGGCTGGTTGTGGAGGGCAGCCAGGAGCTGCAGACGGCCGCGCTGGGCTCTGGAGCTCCGGCAACGGCTCCGTGGCAGGTGCACACGCGACTCGCAGAATATGGTGAGTTAGGGGTGGGGCAGCCCTGATTTCTCCCTTGTGGAGGGAGGCACAAGCGCAGCTGCCACGAAGCTGGTGCCGGGACTGTGGAGCCCGGCGTGGGTGGAGGTTGGGGTGATTTTGGTACTCTGGCCAAAAATGTTGCCAGCCCCTGCTCTAGAGAATTTCTTTTGCTCCTTTGCTGCATAAGTACAGCGTGACACAGCAAGCCACGATGTCCTGAGTTTTCTGTTTTGTTTTGTTTTTTGCTATCCACTGAAGCCTGAGAGATTGGCTAGTGCTCAGAAGGAAGGATGCTGAATCAGTTGTCTCTGTTCTTCTGTAATTGCAGTAAAAATGGACTTGCCAAAGTGAGATGTATGTCAGCCTCAGCCTGTATGGTGGGGAAGAATGAGGTTTCACAGGCCCTTTATGCCTGTGGCCTGTGACTGACTTTTTATAGACTCTGGAAGGTGTTGCTCTGCCCTGCCTTTTCCCTTAGTTCAGACTAACATGGCTAAGTACCTCTCTCTGGCATTGACTTTTTATAGTTAAATTGTAGGGACCTTTCCATTCCATTCTCCTCAGTCTAATTCTCTTTTAACTATTATGCAGAATTTCCTTTTGGTTAGAAGATCCTTTCTGGTTACTCATGACACAAAGATTTAGTTATATGCATATTTCAGTAAAGTCCCATATACCTTATATTGTAGAATTCAGTTCCCCACCGAATTGGGGAAACTGCACAGTTTCCACTCCTGTGGTCTTTATTTCCTTAAAATTCTAGATGGCAACTATCATTGATTTCTTAGCCATCGTTTTTCCTGCCCACAATCTCTCGCTGCTCCAAAGCTTTGTATACCAGTGGAGCAGCTGTATGTAAAGAAATCCCTGACCCAGGTTCTACTTATCTATTAGAGAGGTAAGCTGCACAATTGTCTTGGATCTTTCTCAGAGCTGATAGGCAAGATGTTTTCCTTGGCCTGGAAGTATGTTAAGACTGCATAATGGAGAAACCAGACAAACTTGTGCCACTTCTTTCGTCTATTTTTCTGTGTCCTCCCAAGAATCCTTTGTGATGACAAGATTGTGGAGAAAATTTAACAGTGAAGAGGTGAAAAGAATATAAGGCAAACATTATACACATATCCATAGCAGGGGTAACCATAGTCCTTCTGCCCGGGTGAGCTTTTGTCCAAAACCTCCTCTCAGCAATGGGCTCTGAACAGGAGCAGGTTTCTGTCAACATGGAGATCAGTGTAGGATCAGAGTTAAATCAGAAATCAGCAGG
>NW_005842251.1:1578712-1587488 GCF_000455745.1 Alligator sinensis
GGAGAGGGGAGAGGAAAATAAAATATATATGAAGGCAGTGTGAATATGGGTCTACTTTCAGTATTTATTTGATTTATATCAGCCTTCCCAAGAAGGCTCAGGACAGTTCACAATTGAAGAGAAAAAATTAGTATTTATTCTTCAGATTTACTAGACAGACTATACTGTTTGGAGAGTTTTGATTTTTTTTTTTTTCTTTTTTTCCCCCTAGTTGTGGAGGTGAACTTGTGTTTTTTGAGTTAAATTAAGATAGCATGCTGCTGTCTCAATAGGAATGGGTTTTTACTTGGCTGGATCAAACTGGTGCTTTATAGACTGTACTACTGGATAAACTGGTTTGTAATTAATATGTAGCATCTCTGTCCAGCTGATGTGAAGCTGGTGAGATGTGGTTATATTAACTCATTATTTTCCCTGTGACTTAGAACTCCAGAAACTTTATACTGTCTAAGCAGTGGCTTTCCTTGGTCTAGTCTCTCTTGACTTTGTATAATACAAAGTCCCAGTGAAATGAATGGGGACTTTGCCTTAATTCAGTCAACATTTCACCTGTGAATTCATATTTGACCCCTGTTGATTTGATTCTCTTTAAAAAAAAAAAAAAAAAAATAGTCCTCAGCTCACATAAATACATGAGCAAGTCAAAATCTTAAGTCAGATATACCTCTGGAGAAATAATCAGAACCTCTTACAAGTCTGGAAAATATCTAACATACAGCAGGTACTATTACACCGAACAGTTGCTCATGCTCAGTGTGGCTGGGCTCTCTACTCCTGCATGCATCTGTTGAAATGAGCCAGAATTTATTTTTAGGCATTAGAGCCTGTATTTGGGCAAAGCCACCTATGTGCATCACATATGCTGGTTGCCTTGTCTCTGGAAAAGCTTAAAGACATCTTGAATAACTGCACTGTTAAGGATTGGCATTATAATGCTTGATCATTCTCTCTAGTTTAATTTTTTTTTTTTCCTAAGATCTGAGACGGATGCTTTGCCCAGCTCTGCAAGGAGATTTTTCTTGTATATTCATGTCTAGTTTAAATTCCCCTCTTTGGAAATGCATACATAATCAGTTATTCTAGTTGCAATTAAAATTAATTTGATTTTGCAATACAGGCAGTCCTTAGACTTGCAACACAATTGGTTCCTGAAAACCACGTCTTAAGCTGAACCTTTGTAACTTGGAACGGATTTTCCCATAGAAAACAACGTTATAAAAGGGGAATTGGTTCCTGAACCAAGGCATGATACCCTATTTTCACCAAAAATAACCCAGAATTTTGTACTCAGTCAATTTATAGATGAGTAATATAGCTACATTAATGTATTTATATTGTAAATAGCAATCGTATTGATTTGGAAGGACTTCTTTGAGGAGACTTTGATAGACGTTTTGAAGGGTTCTTGGCTGGAGTCTTCTTAAGAGTCTTGGCTGCAGGTTTTTCTGGAGTCTTGTTTGCTTTCTTAAAGAAAGTGTCCAAGGAAGTTTGGACAGTGTTCTCCAGGGAGATGGGCAATGCAGTGAACTTGATCTGACACCATGCCACGCCACACCAGAGAACAAGTGTTGTAAAGTTGAAACTGATGTCAAAGTTGAAATGGTGTCAATTTTATAAACGTTGTAAGCACGAAACATTGTAACTCGAAACGTTGTAAGTCGAGGACTTACCTGTAAAAGAAAACGGTTTTCAAGTAAATACACAGCCTTCAAAATCCAATGGGGATTATTATATACTTGATTCAAATGTAAGGGGCATTTTCATTGTTTTCTTTTAAAGTAGATTTGGACACTTTAAGCCAATAATCATGGGGAAAAAATCTGTTGTTTTGACTTTTGCACAACCATTGTAGTTATATATCTCTTGGCTCTGTTTTTAAGAATATTGTAAAATTAGAAGTTTTTTCCTGTGAATGCAAATGTTCTTTCCTGAACTTTCGTTAATCCCACAGTATATTTCCTAAATGAAAAAGGCTTTTGTAAAACTGTAACAGTGGGAATGGTAGGAGATCTGGTAGGGCGAAGGAATCCTCAGGCCAATAGAGATAGGAGTAGTCTTTGGGGATAATATTCAATAAATTAGAGTGTGATTTAATATTAATATAAAAAAATTAAAGTCTACAATTTGACTTTAATCATTGTTAGCCTTTTCAAGCATAGTATTGGCTTTATTCTTCCAACTGACTTCTTTTCATCTAATCAGTTTACTAAATTTAAAATATTTGCCTTGATCTCTAAAAATAAGAAGCAGACCTACACAGCATGTTCATAACAGGTGACTCATTTTTAAAAGGTTATTTTATTTTACTCTTAAAGTCTCAAATAAAGGAAAATTGCTTTTGATTTAACGGCTAAGTAAGGTGATGCAGTTGTGGCAATTTCCTGACCTTACTGCAATTATCTTAATCAATTTAATAGAATAAATACTGGGCCAGGTAATAATCTGTGATGCAAGAAACTTCTTTATATTTATTTTTTTTTTTTTACAAAGCATTTAACTGGTCTAATCCAATTTGGGAGTGCCCTGGTTTCAGTTAAGCATAACAGTCTTAAATATTTAAGTACCCGATATCAAATATAGTGCAAGCTTTCTATTTTTAGTTATTAAACGGTATCCACAGCATTGTCCTGTTTGTTTTTTAGTATGTTAAAATGCATTTTAATGATTTTATCAAGCTTTTATGCAGGTTGTTTTGAAAGCAATTACTATAAAATGCTATACATTTTCCTATATGAATGTTTGATAGAGTCTCCGCATCCTAGAGTTACAAGGTAAATATAGTTTCAGGATTTTATTTTGACATAACAGAAGAATTTGCTGTAAAAAAAAAAAAAAATGATAGTAATTTTAGGAGCTGGTTAAGTTGTGATGCTTTAAATACTGTATACCACTGAAACCTTCTTATGCTCAGTGATGGAATCTATGCAAACGATACATAAGATGCTTTTAAACCTTGGCTGTTTGAAGCCTTGGTACGTTTCTAATTAATTAGAAAGGTTATTTTCCAGCAACTATATATTACGGTTTTAAATGATTTATTGCCGTCAGTGTAGCCATCGGTGTGTAAAGAATAAATCGAACTGAGTTGATATTTGCTTTTAAACAATATAAACATACCCAGCATCTAAATATGGTTCAAAAGAGGCACGTTTAACTTTTGGTAGGAAAGAATTTACTGGATCATTTGTGTTATGTTTTTGGCTTAAATATTTAATGGCTGTTTCTTTGAGTTGCCTTGTTCCAGAGAATTCCCTGTTTTCAGTTTTGGGAATGGGCACTGGAGAAGTGGACTAAGAAAAATGTGATTATATTGAAAAGGAATGTTGTCTAAATGTTGGATGCAAGATGTTGACCATATTTGCAGTAATGTTCTTAAAAGTCAATCCTATATTAAATCAGGTATTCTGCCAGCAGCATCTGCTTGCACTTTATATATGTGTTTTTACTCGTAAAGAAAGGAAACCATATGACACAATTGTTTTTATCTGACTGAAGTTGCATATAGTACTTATGCAGCACCACAAAATGAAATATGTTTTCATCGGCAGGTTTTGCGGTGTATGTTTAAACGGTACAAAACAGTGCCGAAAAGAGATGCCTATTCTTGCTCCAAGTGAGCTGGTGCGGGGTAGCACAGAGTCTGTTCCCAGGGCCTGAGCTACTGCTGTCTTTGAGCTAAAGGAGTCTTGGTCCTCGCATCCGATGCACCTTTCCCCAGGAATGCGGAGTCAGTAGCCCAGTGAGGGCTAATAACTTCTTGAGTCCTTACAGCTAGACCAGTGGTTCTCAACCGAGGTGCCATGAACCCCACTCTGGGTACTCCAATGTAGGCACTACTGTGCCAACCAGGTAAAACTGCCCCATGCACGCTCCTGCTGCCAAGTTTAGGCTCCCTGATCAGCCTAAAGCAGTGTTTTCTAACCTTTTCCAGCCCAAGGCACACTTACATTAATAAATGTTTTTCTGTGACACACCTGTTTAGGCATTCTCCATCCTCATACCAATTGTAGCTCATTGCCATGGCAAAATTCCATGGCATACCTGTTCATTTCTGGCAGCACACTTTTGTGCCACAGCACACTGGTTGGGAAACACTGGCCTAAAGCAGGCAGCAGGCTTGGGCTGTAGACTTGTGTGTTTGGGAGATGGACTGTACAATGGAGATGACACTTGCCCTCCTGCAAGCTTGGTGCGTGGCTTCTAGATACTATGTCTTCATATGTTCTCTTTCCAAGTCCAGTTTTTGTATAAGTTAAAATCCAACTGGGGATGCTTGTGACATGCAGTATTTCATACAGGAGTGCATCTTGGAGCATTTCAATTTTAAGCTAACTAGATAATCTGCTCAGAAATACTAGACCATATGGCAACTCTTTCTTATCTGGGGTTGGAGAATAGATTTGTTTGTTTGTGTAAGTTTTTCTGCACAGTTGTTGCAATTCATTTTTTTTTTTTTTTTTCAATCGGTGAAATGTTAGGCCATGCAAAAATTGGCATCCAGAAAATAATACATTCATGTTGTCACCTAATTCATGCAATTCTTTGAATGACTGTTCACTTGACGCACCTTACATGCTGCTCAGCCAGAGACTTTTTAGCCAACCACCAGGCTTTATTCGGAATAGTGTCCTTGTAAATTTCCATGGGAATCCATCCAGCTAGCGCTACTGAGCAGATGTGGCTAGTTTGGGGAGCACTGATCTGTACTGTTGACCCTGTTTAATTCCTGACATTTAGAGTGATCTGTGAATGCAAACAGGGCAAACAGATTTAAGTAAAGTCCCACAAAAGTGATGTTTTTTAAAACCTGTTTCAATCATGGTATGTCACTGGTGAGACACTTGGTAGGGCTGGCAAACCTAGTTTTTGCTTTATGTGTGTGCACACCTCGTGCTGTCCTTTGGCTTCGTGTTTCATTCTCACAGGTTCATAGGCCATTGAAAAGTACAGGCAGCCTGCTCTCTGAACATCCGTAGACAAGAAATCTTACATAATACGATGCACTGCCTGTTTGCAAGAGTGGAGCAGGCAGGGTTGAGAGAGAAAGTGCCCATGACTGCTATAACGTCTACTGCTCAGTCGGAAGTCATCTAAAGTTTTAGCCTTTATTTTGGTGGGGGAAATATTTTCTGCTGCAGCGGAAAAGAGGGTAATGGCTAATGAAAATTTAAACATACTGATACTGGCCTTCATAAGTACATAATGTAGCTGCAGTTGGACTTCCTCTACAGCTGGCTTTACTGGGGAAACGTAATAATTTTATAATACTAGTATATCCATGCACTCAAATTCCAGGCTACACTCTCCCCGCACCTTTTACTCTTCAGTCTGTGGAGCATGGAGACAGATGCAGCCAGATTACTTGCTCTCTCTTTAGGTTGAAAGTCTTTAAGTTGGCTTTATTAAGTATTGCTACAATGTTAGAATTGGGACTTTTTATTACTGCTGAACCATCAAAGCAACATTTATAGAACAATTGTTTTTTTTTAAGGGTAAAAAGGCTGTCAGCTCGGGAATTTGGTCATTTAATACAGTGAATCCAGAAGTTGGCTTTTTCTCTGAAAACACCCATAGTGGCTAAGTTTCATAGTGTTTTGAAACAGTTTATGGAGGATGCTGTAAAATCCTTCCCATCCCCCTGCCTTCTGAGACATGCGTGTGCACACGTGTGCCTCTTGCTCTCTGATTTCATCTCACGGAACATGAGGCTCTGGCCAATTCCAGATATAATTCAAGGAAAACAATTATTTAAATAATGATTGGAAACAGATGTTTGAGGGTTTTGTGTGTGTGCATGTTAATCTAAAAAAACCCCACAATGATGATGGCTCGTTCTTCATGCCTTTCCAATACTTGCTTTCTCAGAGACTGCCAATAATGATACCAGCTGTGCCAGTGGCTTCTGTGACGTGAGCACCTGCCTGCTAATAACAAGATTAAGACCACCCAATCATTTCACACTGGTCCCCAAGTAACAGTCCTTGTAATGCCTGTGTTTTAATTCAGCGTAAACATTTTGTACTTAACAACTTCCTGTTTATAGAAGTGAAAACAATCTTACTAGAAAAAGAATATTATAGCAGGAAACTTCTCTAAGTGGCATAACCAGTCTGTCCTGGGAGTTGTACTCGCGGTGGGCCTGTGGCTGCAGCAATGCAACAAGGAGCAGTTGCACCAGAAACGTGCACAAGTGGTTCATGCCACTTGCTGCTTTTTTTTTTTAAATGTAATTTGGAGCTGATCTCCTTGCTTACTCAAGGACTTTGTGCTTCCTTCTGTTTTGCAGCATGGAGGTAGAGCACACAAGCGGCAGGGGGTATAGAATGATTGGATGGCACACAAGTAGGAGTCTCTGTGAAACTAAACGAAACCGTTTGAAATGTTTTGGAGGTGCCCCCCCCCCCCCCCCCCACTGGCACAGCCCTCTTTTTAAAGTGCCGGGAGGCTGGGGCCGGGCAGGGCAGCCATGGGGGCGTCTCCCACAGCTCCCTCCCCGGGGGCAGAGGCAGGCACAGCTGGAGGAGCTGTGGGAGAACCTGCAGCCGCCTGGCTGTATCTGCCTGTCTCCAGCCGATCTGAGTAAGTGCCAAAACAGTGTCAAAACTCTGAATCAGATTCAGCTGAATCAAAATGGAGCAGTAATCTGAAACACTGAAACAAATCACTGTCCATCAGAAACGTCTGAAACCGAAATGAAACAGCCATTTTGCACAGCCCTAGTAAATGATACTATCTATATTTTTTTTTTTTTCTTTCATGGTGTCATCTACAGCTCAAATAGAAGAGCTCATAGACGCAGCAAGGAGACAGGTTCATACCACAGCTCCTAAGAGGTCCATATCACGCAGCTTCTTGATGTTTTCTGTCCTGCTCATTGATTTGGCAGCAAGGCACACATGATTTCCATCTTAAATAATTCCAGTCAATTTATGTAGGGTTGTTTTTTTGTTTGTATGTTCTTTTGTAAAATCTCACAGTGCCTCAGAAGTGTGAGATGCTTCTCTGAATACATGTTCCAATTTGAGGATGCACTTTTCAGGAAATGGTGATGTAGCTTTTGTCCCTACTATAAATTTGTCCTACCATGCACCTGTAAGTGGTGTGCCAGAATCAGATTGTGATTGCCCAGGTTGGTTAATGCAGTATTATACAGCACAAATCCAGCTGAACCAAGTAACAGGTTGTTAATGGCATTGTTTACCTTTCCAAAGCTGTGCCCTACTGCCAAATACTGCTACAAAAAATAAACTGAAAAAGTTTTTCCTTGTTTGGTTGGATTTTTTTTTTTTTTTTTTTTTGTTTCTTTTTTTGTAATCATAATTAGAGTCTGGTGGTTGGATACATTTTGGAGGAGACAAATTAGTTCTGCTGCACTATTAGTTCTAGTCACTGCATATAGTTGAAAAGACTCTTACCATGGGTATGCCCAGTTTTTGCTTTGTTTGCAGGTACATACACATTGTGCTATCTTGGCTCACTGTGGTGAGCACATTCCTTGATAAGACAGCACAATGGATTTAAAGAGCTTGGATTTTAAAGCAGCATTCAATAGAGGACAGACAGTCAGTACAGAGCAACATGGTTTTACATGCCAGCTCTGTGAATGCTTGTTTTAATACGTATTAAATGTAATAGAAATGTGATAATGGAGTGTAATATACTTAACTCCTGTGTATTTTTACCCAGAGGCTATCAAGTGAAAGGGCTTTCTTGCTACAGCATTTGACGTCCATGCAGTACAGTAAGACTTGTCTCGCACATCCTTTGTGCCCAGGAACCTTTCTAGAGCTTTCTTTTTCTCCAAACCACGATGGTGTTGTATGGTAGGACAGAAGCAGAAGAGGCCAGTTTGAAGAAGCATTGCAGTGGGCTTCATCAATTCAACTTGCAGTTTGCTGTGATTGTTTTGAGTTTGGTTGGCATTGCAGTGACGGGTAATGGGTTTACACAGATCAGGTAGACAAGCATTTGTGTAGGTTTGGTGTGGTGCATGTACTTAAGGACTTGGAAAATTGCATTGGGCTCTGGCATAGATTCTCACGGACTTAAATGGCTGGTTTTTGCAGTGCTGTATCCTTCATTAGTGCCATGTTTCTTTATTTGTTTAAATTATTTGTTCAGGGCATCCTATCTTTATGCAATATGTCATGGGAGCAGAAGTTCAGAATCCATTTAGAGGGATAATTATTGATGCCTGGGGAAAGGAGCTGTGTAGTTGATTCTTCTCACCCTACAATATTTGGGAGGATGAAATAAATGGAAGTAAACTTTTCAACTTTTGAATTAGACT
This sequence comes from Alligator sinensis, assembly GCF_000455745.1. Classification (NCBI taxonomy): domain Eukaryota; kingdom Metazoa; phylum Chordata; order Crocodylia; family Alligatoridae; genus Alligator; species Alligator sinensis. The sequence goes on from NW_005842251.1 coordinate 1,587,003, forward strand.
TCAAACCACTTTTTTCATAAAGAAGGAAGATAAGAGACTGAGTACCCTCGTGAGTAGTAGTTTGTCCTGGGGTGCAAGTCAAATAAACTCAGAAGTCACACTGGCTCCTAAGGGTTGGATTGCAGGGGGTAAATTTAAGCCCTGGAATTTTAAAGTACTTGAGATTTGAGCTTTGAAGTGGAGGGAGAGTGAATCACCACATGTTGCTGTCCTGCTTTCACTGCTGCATGGCCCGGGTGCTTTAAATTTAGCTGCATGGTCTAAAATCCCAAGTATTATATTTTCTCTCATGGTACCATAATTGTTGGCATAGAACATGCCCTGGAATAAACTATTGCCTCTTGTTCTTCAAGGGCAGAATGAAGAAAGGAGGATCTTCCCTTGGAGCAAGTAACTGAGTACTCACACGTAGGGAACAGAGCTTGCTCATTGTTCTGCTCCTTCTGCAGATTTTCCTTTGGCTTTCGTCGCATAAGACAGAAACCG
>NW_005842251.1:1587519-1590289 GCF_000455745.1 Alligator sinensis
TTCTCACCTATAATGTGTGCTACAGTTGCCAGCAGCTGATGTTTGGGTAAAAAAGGAGGCGTGTGAGAAAATAGGGTAGCCTCTGTCCTTGGCCCCTATCATTTGTAACAGTCAGCAGTAAGAAACACAGCAGCAGTTAAACGTCTGTCTCAGATCGTGCTGTTCTGTTGTACATCGAGTCTCATTTTAAATGGTATTATTTGTAGGGAGAAGAACACAAGAGACTCTTGTTGGAACTGTACTGGAGCTATCTAGGTAATGATTCAGCTTTATTAAATAATTAAATTCATGTCTTGAAACTGAGTAACTCGATTGGCTAAAAAAAGGAGGCTTTGCACTAGTGTGGCAGGGCATAAAACCAGTGCTTGCTTCCTCCCCTCTAATAACTCTTTGTTTTAAAAATATTAAATTAAATTTTCAAAGCGCAAGCAACCTTCCATAACTTGACAGATGCGTTTTGTAAAACGCCTGACACACAAACTCTGAATGAGGTGCATGGGGGTTTTCAGGCTTTGACAAAAACAAATGCCTTTTGAAGTGTTCTTTTTAGTGACATGACCAAAGTGTATCGTAGCGATATGCAATATTTTAAATATATATTTCCCTTTTCCCTTTGCCAGGGAATTTCCCTTAATTAACAAATTAATTAGAGTTCAGAGAGAAAAAATCTTATAGCATTTAGCAAAACAATAAAAGGTAAGTAAATGTGATGTTCTGCTTATTTCTTTAGATTTATTTACGTCTTCTATAATCTAAATATAGGATCTGATTCTACTTTAGTTTTTACTGGTTCCATAGTTGTTCAAACTTTTGGGAAATTATTTTCAGAATTTCAAGTAAGAATAGTATCAGTAGATTTTGTTACAGTGCTTATACAACAAAACATGCCAGAGGTGATGAAGCAATTTTAGATCTGTTTTTTATTTCAATTTAGCCATATTAGACAGAACTCTGCAAAGTCATTGTTTCCATTGAATTGGCCACTAGATCTGCTTTTTTAACCAGTTGGGAAGTTGCATGCTTCTCATGTGTTACTAGTTTAGTCTCTCACGGTGTATACCATGTAATAAGTTGGCTTAAAATAAAGTGACTTAATTAAGCCAACTTAAATTAAGCCATGTTTGAGTGTACACACAGCTCCTTGACCTGGTGGCAGTCATCTTGTGAACTAAGTCAGCTTAACTAATGTGACTCAAGATAGTACACCTCGGAGGTGTATTACCTGCGCTGCATTTATGTCAACTCTGCTCCACATAGTTGTGACAGTTAAGTCAACTTAAAGTTAAGTTGGTGTAACTGTCAGAAAATGAGTACATGCATGTGCAGCCTCAGAGGGAAGAGAATAAGCAAAAGGAAAAATTAAAACAAGACAATTAAAACAACGAAGCAGCACATTCTTCTCCCCTCTTTTCTTCAAGAACGCTGATTAACTTGCACATTTCCCTGGTTTGGATCCTGATACGACTCTTGATCATCCCTGAATAGAAGCCCACCATCAGAGCAGTTAGCCTTTGTAGATTGCAACTTTTTGTGTGTGCTATGACATCTTTTGCTCTCAGTACAGAACTACCTTTGCCTTACCTTTGGGCATTAATATGGAGGGGTTCCCCAACGTGGCCTTGAGACTGGTCTTCCTTCAACTCAGATTTATTCATCATAGTAGGATATTGTGCAGGACTCTCCTCACCTCTGTTTAGCCCTACACAGAAGAGTTCATGACCCCATGAGTGCATAGGAGAGCCCTGGCCCCAGCTAGCACACAGCCACCGGGGGACTTGCTTAGCTGCCCCGACCTCCCGCAGCTCGTCCTTGCATCCTTGCTGCAGCACTTTGAGCAGCAGGTAGGAGAGTGATGGTGATCTGGGGGTGGGTGGGAGCTGCAGCTGGGTGGGAGCACAGGGTTGGGGCCATTTGGGGTGTGAGGGCTGGAGCCCATGCCCAGTGGAGTGGTGGGAGCCCAGAGCCCGGATTGGCCTGGTTCCCATAGCTCACGTGCAGCTCCTGGGACTCGGGCACCACCAGGGAGAAGCTCTGCGTGATACAGCTGGTAGCCTTCCCAGTTCTCCGCTGCCACGTGAAGCTCCCAGGACTTCGTTGGAAGTGGTGGGGAGCCCCACGCAGTGGAGCTAGGACAGCTCAGCCCCACTCCCCGCTTCCCAGAGAAGTCCAGGGAGCTGTACATGGCAGCAAGGAACAGGGCCAGGCTCCTGGCTCCATCACTCAGTACTCCCCCCTTGCGGCACATGGCTCTGACTGAGTCCCAAGAGCTGCACGTGAGCTGCAGTGATCCCCACGTGATTGAGGTGGGCTGGCTTGGCTCCGCTCCTTGCCATAACATGCAGCTCCCAGAACTGGCCAGAGCCACATGGTGCCAGGGGGGCTCCACCTGCGCGGGTCATGATGAGGAGTACTGGGGGTAAGGGAAAGGACTTCTGGGGGCAATGGTCAGGTGTTAGAGGTGAGAGTTCTGGTCCCAAGATGGCAACCAGAGGGCAGGGCACCTGTCAAGTGTCGGGGCTACCCTTGCAGCCCACGTCAGTGCACCAGAACTCATTAAGTGGCTCTCGAGCCAAAATAATTGCCCACCCTGGGTTTAGCAGTTTGGGACTGTTACTCATTCATTCATGACTTCGCTGTTTTATCATTCTCAAATGAGCTTAAACATTTGTAGGCATGTTGCCATATTGTACAAATTGATTTTAATTCCAAATTAAGTGGCACAGACATATTGCTTGCTAAGCAAAAACCTTGGAAGTGGTAAATTCCTGCT
>NW_005842251.1:1590320-1605180 GCF_000455745.1 Alligator sinensis
TGACTAGTAATTCCTGCTTTTATTTTAAGGAGAAACTAATTGATAAAGCCTCAATTGCCTGCATTAAAACAAGGAGAATGAGTACAAATAAACAATAGAAACAGTCAAAACTACTTTTTAAATGATCTTTCAGTATTAAGTGCTATTAACACAGTAAGAATTTGGTGAAATTACGTGGTACGATGTTTCTTTAACAAGCATTTGCAAACAACATAATAGTTGACAACAGTAGGTGTTCACCTATTTCTCCCTGCTTTTTTTGTTCACAAGGAATCTATCTAGTTGGTAGGCTGTTATTGGTTGTTGGCCTTTTTAGAAATATTGTATCCGGATGCTCTTAAAGCAATTGCCCTAATCCCTGCTTCTAGCAACTTTAAAGATGTTTGTGTGAAGGGGCCATCACCCTGACAAACTATTTGAATAGGCCATTTCATGATGGTCTGTATTATCGACTCTAACACAGAGTATTTGCAAGTGAAATACCAGCACGGACTCGCAGCTTGCTTTCACTCTTGCTGCTGGGGCAATAAAATCTTGCTTGGAGAATTTCTGACCATATTAAGTTCCAAATGTGAACTGTCTTTTTCTTGAGGCAAGGGGCTGTTTTGTTTTAAATAGATATTTCACCAAGCCCGCTGTGGGTACTAGTATAACCACATATTTACAATTCCAATACCACTCGAGGAATGCATTTTATAGGCCAATATGAATGCATTTTAAAATAACGTGTTAGAAAAATGTAGTTCCTTCTTTTAATTTCTCTGGCTTGAGTTCAGGTCTCTCTCATCCCAATTTTGAACAGGAAATCTTTAATACCTAATCTCAGAAGACTATGGGGAATGCTGCTTGCTGCACTATTTCTTATATTATTTGTTGTGGCATTTGTGACTGAAAAATTCCTAAACCTAGAACCTGGATGTTAGCAAGCAGGAGGTTTTTAAGCTGACCTTTAAGAATAAGAAGTGCTAAAAGCATTTCATGCGGGACACCTCAGGTAACTCCTTTCAGTGCAGCTGATACTCCCATAGCAGTGCAGCGCATACTTCCAATAGCGTTTTTCATCTGCCAGGCACTCTGTAAATGCTAACCCTCACAACAGCTCCTTTAGGTGAGTAAGGATAGACTCGGAGTTTCTGGTTGACAGCCCCACTCTTTGTCCGCTTGTCTTCTTGATAGCGATGACTCCTGGAAAATGGGCTTGAAACAGACACCTATACACTTCTCAGGACAGATGTTGAAGTTCGTGGCCTGGATTGCTTTGGGCATATTATTCGCGTGATACAAAATCCAGAATGCAGAATAGTGGCTTGATATGATAAAGTTCAGTAGATGCTCTCGTAGTAGACCACACTTCATACTTTCAGGTGCTTTCTCTTTCTTTCTTTTTTTTTTTGTTGACAAACATTAATAATGCTATCAACAGTGGCCTGGAAAGAAGCATATTGATCTCAGAATTCTTTAGGTACGTGAGAGAGGAGTTGGTTTTTCAAACATTAGCTTTGACGTACATCTGTAATATTTTAAGGCTAAACTTTTAATTTGGGGTTTTAAGCGCTACTCTAGAAGGAATGTGTGCATGGAACGAGCCATCGTACCCATGCTAAGTGCAAGGAAGCTTCAGCATTTATGCCACTATCCTTATCTCCTGCTGATGAGGGTATTTTCCGTAAATGGAGATTTTCTAATGCAAGCTTAATGTTCCTAAATTTCTCTACCCAGTTTAGCTGAAAAGTGGGAGTTGCAATCTTATTGGTAATATATTCTTTTTCGACACAGGATGGAAATGTCTTGAGAGTTTTCCTCGTGGTGTTAAATACTGCCTCTGCAGATAAGGGGTGAAAAGACACAATCACAGTTTGCATTCAGAATGAAGCCTGTAACAGGCTATTACCTAGATTATTTGGCAGGCATAATTAAGGAGCTTTTGCGTTCCTTCATTTTCTGTGCAGTTGTGCAGTAGTTGAAAAAAATAATCTATGGAAGTATAATCTATGTATTTAATATACAATTTGTATAATTAATTTGGTGTTGCAGATTACTTTAACGTTGTGCTCTAAAAATAGAGTCTAGATGCCATTGATTTATAGATGAAGGTGAATTTTGAATATACTTTGCGAGTGGAGGTAAATATTTTTGGAACTAGAATCTTAACACTAACATGTCAGTGAGCACCCCTTTTTCCTTTTGAAGAGAACGCTGCTTTGTGTTACCCTGTTCCAAACATGCACTGCAGGGTGAGTGGGGCCCTGGGGCCTGATTTAGAGGGGGTGCCAGAAGCATGGATGGAAGCTCATAAGTCATCATGGGAGCCCATGATGGAGTCTGCACCATGGCAAGAGCAGCCAGGATACACACTTTTTAATTTGTCCACGTTTTTCTGGAAGTGTGGTGCCCTGAACACAATACTCCAAGTGAGGCCTCAATGCTAACTAGAGTGGAAGAATCAGTTCCCATGATTCGCAAGTGAAACTCCTATTAATACAGCCCAGTAGGCTTTTGGCTTTTTTGCAACAATCCACACTGGTTCATATTCAGTTTATAGCTTGCAATAACCCTCCAGGTCCTTTTCTGCAGTACCTTAGTCTAGCCAGTTGTTCCTCAGTCTGTACTTGCGCATGCTGGTGTCCTGCCCTAAGTGCAGGGCTTTGCACTTGTCCCTATTGAATTTAATTCGATTTTGTTTGAACCATTGCTCCACCTTATTACAGTCAGTCCAGATTTTAACCCTGCCCTCCAGAGCACCTGTAATGATGGTGTCATCTCCAAATTTGCTAAGTGTCTACTCAGCACCATCTCCAAAAAAGAGGGTGTCAAACTCCTTTGGCCCCAGGGGCCAGATGATCCACCAGAGGTAGCAATGCTAGCAGCAGCAGTAGCATTAACCTCCATAGGCCCTGCTGACACAGCAGCTTTGACAGCTGTATGGTTAATACTGCTTTCACTTGCTCTCCGAATTGCATTTCCAGATCAGGCTCACTCTCCACTGCATCCCTATCTTGACCCAGAAATTTGGCTAACCCCCAGGCTGCCTGAGCTGCTGTTGGGGAGAGGGAGACTGCGGGAGTGCTAATGTCACCACCAAACTTCCAGCCCCATGGGTCAGATGTTCCATCTCCGTGGGCTATGTGTTTGACGGCTCTGCTCCAGATCATTAATGAAGACGGTACTAGACCCAAGACCAGACCACTGGGGAACCCTACTAAGTACCTCCTCCTGCTTAAACATTGAGCCATTGATGACTACTTTTGAAGCATGGTAATCCAACCTGTTAGGTACCCATTTGACAGACTGTACTTTCATCTAGGCTTTATTTCCTTCACTTACTAAGGAAATTGCCATGACGGACAGTGTAAAAAACTTTGCTTATAGAACTGAACTACAGAGCCCCTCTTTCCCCTACCACCCCAATCAGAGAGCTAGTCACCTTATCATAGAAGGAAATCAGGTTGGTTAGGCATGACTTACTTTTGATGAATTCATGTTGGCTATTCCTAATCACCTTGTTCTCCTCCAGGTGCTTAGAATTACATTCCTTGATCAGATGCTCAGTGATCTTTCCAGGTATGGAGGTCAGGTTGACTGGTTTCTAATTCACCAGATCCTCCTCCTTCCCTTTCGTAAAATTGGATTCTATATTTGCCCTTCTCCGTTTGCCTGGGAACATGCATTTTTGTATTCAGCATAACTGACAATCTTGAATATCAATGTGTCTGATTTGAAAAGTAATTGTAAAATGCTAATCTTGGTGTTGAGATTACTATTTAAAGAGTGAGTTGTTAAATAATACATGCAAGAGAGATGAGACAAAAATATAAATGTTACTGAGAGAGATGCATAATAAATCTGTAGTAAAATGAAGGAAATCCAAGGAATAATTAACCTAAAACAATGGCAGACTAAAACAACAGTATTTTAAGCTTTGTCTTGCAACTGTGCTCTGGAAACGTGAAAATCCAGATACAAATTATATTTGTCTGCCTTTTACATTCTGTGGGTAATATATTGAAGGTTGAGGAAGAGAATTACCTCTAAGTGAGTGAATAAATAGAATTATGAATTCTTTCTTAAACTGAACATAAACTGTCCCTTAAACATTGCTGTTTCTTCCTAGGGGTAGAGGTTGTAGCTGGGTTAGTCTAAGGATATAGACAGATGAGGTTCTTTGGGTAAGTGATATCTTTTATAAGACCAATTCAAATAGTTGGAAAAATTCTTCTTTGCAAGGTTTTGTGTATAAATTGATTCTTCCTACCCCTTTTTTCCTTGGAAAAAGCTACCCAAAACTTCTGGATGTATTTATCTATTCCTGCATGATTGGTGCTTAGTCATTCATAATGGCACTGGCTCTGAATTACTTTGTTGTTTGTCATTTGATGTGAATAGTAATGCAGTAGTAGAAATTTGGCTTGTTATTTGTGGCAGATTGTTTTTTCTTTTATTGTATTTTTTTTCAATCTGATGATTTTTGGATCCTATGCTTTCTTGAAGAAATGGCTTGCAGTGGAAAATGTTTCCGTTTCTGGTCAGTGATGACTATTGGAACATGGTAATTTGTCAGAGTAGATTCAAACCCATGGTCCAACCCATCCTTCATCCAGTCCACTTTCAATGCCAGCATCTGATTCTTCAGGAAAAAGAGCAAGAAATCCTGCAAGGATATATGTGCATAATCTGTCTTCCATGAATAGGGATTAGGAAGCATGAGGTTTCCTCTCCCTTCTTAAAACTCACCTTTTAACATTTGCTGTTAGATCTCATAAGTACTTATTAAATACCTACCTATGGCACATCTGTCTCCTCGTAATCTGAAGGTAGCTAATTAAAAGGTAGTTTTCTGGAAGTTTTCCTTCACTTAAGGCCTGGGTTTAAAGCCTGAGCTGAACTCTGAAACACTGGCATGTTGCCGTCCTTGCCTGCGTCTCTGGCTGTAAAATCGTGGCCCCCAGCGTATAGTTAACGCAAACTCATCATTGAATAGTCAAATGCACGCAATTCTTATGATGAAAACTGGGCCTTGCTGGAGCAGTGGTAGGTGACACTTTTTCTCCAGAAATGCCATCTTTGCCGCCTTGCCTCGTTTCTGAGCTCTATAGAGAAGAAGCTGGTAAAAATCTTCAGACATTCACACTGTCTCATTCCCGGGGCTCCCCGCAGATCTGGAAAGTGGCAAGTTAAGGCTGCCTTAACTTGGAGTGGCAGTTAAATCTGCCTTGCTCCCCTGGTGCCAGGTTTTCAAACCCTTGGAGAGCTTCTGTAAGCCAAATCTGGGCTGGGGATTGAGCACTCTTGACAGTGTTTGCAGCCTGCTGAGTCATCGACCTAAAAACAAAGACTATGACCAGTGATTTTGATGATTTGCCACATCCCATCTCCCATAGAAGCTTTGTTACACTTCACTTTTAGTAGAGTTTCTAGTGGTAAAAAATGTCATGTTAGATTTCCATTAAAATTCATCTTTTTCTTACCTAAGACATGATTGGACTTCCAAAAGAAGCATTAAAGGGTATCGTACTAGGCGTGCTTTTTCTCTTCACTGTCTTGTTCATCAGCTAGGTGTTGCATCTCTGCCTATTAATCCTCTGTGCTACATGAAATACTGGAAAGGGAAACTTTCTTTGCTTCCTTTGCTAATGACTTTGTCCCAAGACAGACTTTTTGGAAAATAGTGCTGATTAAGCCACAATTACTTATTCATTCTGATGAGCTATAAGAAGTTGCTACTGCTTGAAAAGAAAAATACTGCTCACTTTAATAGCTTGCATGAATATCTGATTGGAGTCCCAAGAAGGGACAGTTTGTTTGCATAATAAACCTATTGTTTATGCACAATCTCCTAGCAAAATCTATAAAAGCCCTGTTGGATTTAACAGCTTGATGATTATGTCCCAAGTATCCTTTCCTTTCTTTTCTTTTCCTTGTTCAACCAGCTCTTGGGGAGAGATTATTTTGGATTTTCTTGGTAGGGGGGGAGGGGAGAAAAAAATCTCAAATATTTAGAGGAGCTTATAGCATTCCCTCAGAGATTCATCACACCTTTGCTATACATTAGGCTATTTATCCTGATAAAACATGCTGCTTTCTGCGTGTGAGAGGTGGGGAAATAAAGTTGGTAAGATAGTCTCAGGAACTGGAAAATAAGGGCTCCAAACATCTCCACTTTTACGTTGCTGTACTCCACTTAGTCGTCTAGTCTCTCTTGGGTAATGGTCTGTCTACCTTTTTCTACCCTTTATTTTTAGCTTCAGATTAGTTTATTATTTATGGCAGCTTGCTACAGTTTTGTTCTGTTCCTCTTTTATAATATCCTATCCATTTATGTTATGTTCACATTCTGTAAGTAATTTGTCACGTTTGCTAACAGTGGTTTATATCACATTATAGAAAACTGATTATTTTCTAGACTAGCTCTTATGGGCTAAGTACAGACAGTCAAAAAGACTGAGGCTGAATCAATTCAGTCTTCACAGATTAGTCTAAACTGCGTCGATTGAACAGATAAGCGAGCGTCTGTTCATTTTCTTCTGATTCTGGAAATGCAGCCACATGCCTGCAGAGGCCCCGACCAGAAGCCAGGGGACACTACAGCATGCCACCCCGCTCTGCTGGAGTGGGCAGCTTGGGCCAAGGCGAGCGCACCCACCCTGCGAGGAGTTGTTTGGTGGGGAGGTGCAAAGCATCCTGGGATGCTAGGAGCCTAAGTTGATTAGAATCTGGAGGTGATCTGGGACAGAAGTTGAATAAACCAGTTTAACCTAAATCAGTGAAGTCTGATACTACATTCATACAGGTTTATTTTAAACCAGTTTCAGCCATTTTGAAAGCGGTTTTTGTGCACTGAACTTCTGTTGTTTTACAGAATCAAACTGGTTTCCAGTCACTTATACTGGTTTATATGTAATTTCTGTCCCTAGCCATGTTGACAAGTTTTATTCTGTTTTAAATTCTTGTACTACTTCATTTTTACCTCCTCTGTAAGAAACTGAATGCAGGCCTTGGCCTTCTGTGGACTGTGTATTTCCAGTCTTAAATTGTACTAAAACGAGTTAGGAGTGAACAGCAATGCACCTTCAGTAGCAACTTCAGGTATTGATCCTTGAATACCTATGACCCTTTTGAGGATATGTGAAATGTGAATAAAAAAGACAATTGGTTACCACCAGGAATTTTCTTTCTAGAAAATGCCCGCGCCCATTTTAACAAAGCTAGTAATGACAGTCCTCTTAAAAAGGAGTCATTCTTCTTTCAGTGGCTAGTGTGCTATTGTAACCACCTTTGTGTTGTAGATATCACTGCAGTTTATTTTTACTTTGCATTTTCTTCTGACTGTAGTAATAATAATAATAATAGCGTATTTTCTTAAGTTTGGACTGTCAAACAGGTCAGACATTGGGTCAGATGCTGCAAGCTGTTGTGTCCCTCCTCCCACTGTGACAATGCCCATGAACAAATGCATTATTTTTCTTAATACTGGACTGGATGCTGCTCCCACCAACATTTTAATACAGCCTTCTTGTTCACATCAAGAGGAATTAGGATTAAGCCACAAAAATAAATGATATAAGAGAGAACTAGTTACCCCTGCTGGGAATAACTAGCCACCCCTACCTGAAGGCAAACCATTAAGCACACAGCTAATTATAATGCATCAAAGAAAAATGTTAAATACTACCATAACTGTGGCCAAACCAAAATAAAAGCAAAGCCAACTAGTCTCTGTTTTAGAAAATATATTATCGGTAAATGAAAATTAGTTTAGAAAAGTACTTTTTTTTAATTCATAGGTTCCTTTTCTTTCCTCCCCTCCCTAAACAGCTCTGTAGTCCTGCTTGGCATTGACATACACAACATGGAGATGTAGGTGGAGCTGTGGTCAACTTGCCCAAAGCTGTTGGTGCTTTCAGGATCATATGTTAAACTTCTGTGCTAGCAACATGCAAAGCTGCTAGCAAGAAAATACTGTGAAAATGGGTGCAACCTCATGTTTTTGTGCATGTGTCTCTAATTGTGTGTCTGATCCATTTTGAGCAAAGGATCATTCCATTTTCAACACTTAGATTACTTTAACCTGCTAAAGAAACATTTGAAAATGATTATTACAGTTCCGGACTGTTACAGCTGAGATTTAGTACTGCTTGAAAAGTGAATTTGGTAAGAGCTAAAGACCAAAAGGGGGGAAAAAAAAGTCTGGAAACTTTCACGCTGAAAGAAAGAGAAGAACTCTAGCAGGTTGTGGTGGAAGAAGTCATGTTTGACCTTAATAGAGATGATTATAAAGTCCCTAAGAGGGTGGCCTGTAGGGCCTAATAATTCTACTTGGGGAGGTGGCAGGGGGTGGAAATAAGAGCATTTACAGAAGTAGTTTTGCAAACCGGACAGGAAGACTCCAGGTTTTTTTCTTTGTTCATGAGCAAATTTAACTTCCTTCATAGTAAATACAATCCAGATGTTGGGAGAGCACAAGATCCTCCCAGGGAGGTGAAGTAGAGGGGAGGGGGATGAAGGAGCTAAACTTCATGAGAGAGAGCAGTGAACTGCTGAAAGATGAAAATGCATATTGCGATGCGGGATGGTTGTACACAATACTTTTCACTTCCCTCTCCCTTCTCCATTCAAGAGCAGGTTTGAGCCTTTAACGATCAGGTTAAAAGTAAACCAGAGTAAACAAGGCAATAATTTTGGATTACGCAAGACTTCTGTCTCTGTATTCAGATTAGTCAGAAGAAGTGATGCAATCTGATTTTAATTTAATCATGTACTTGGTGAATGCTAAACAAATCATTGTAAGTTTGTCTGGACATGACCTGTTGAAACTCTTATTTCTTGGAAAATGTTTACCATTGAGACAAGAATTTAAAAATTTATATTTGCAATTATCAAGGGCTTTCAAGAAAGTGCTAAGTAGTAGGAATGGCATTACATATGAGGTTAAGTGAACTAGGAGAGCTCCATCCAAGTCACTCGCTTGAAAATAATTGCTCAAAGACCATATTTCCATGTAAAATGTTTTCTAGGCATATTGAAGCAACTGAGTACACACACGAGCATGGAAAACTAAAACATAAATTGGTATGGCTGGGCTGGTCACTTATATGGAACATGGAGAAAAGCTGTCAAGATATTTGAACCTCAAATTTAAGCTTTTTGTACTTCATAGCGAGCTTGATGGTTCTTAATTCTTTCCTGTAGTCCCAGAGAAAATCACTAGTTTTGTGATTCTGTCTCTCTGAAATCGTAAATCAAAGGTGGTCATTACAACCTTAGATTCTTCATCAGCAGTCAGTTAAAGGCAGTCAGTTAGAAAAGCATTTACTGTAAATAAAAAACATATTGGGCTACCTCTTCCAGTACAGGCTGAGAAAATGCTGTTGGTAGCATAGCAGTGATAGCATATAGCATCACTGGGGTAGGAGGAGAGATGGCAACAGGGGGTCAGTGACAGGTGAGAGGCTCTCCCGCAGGGCTCTTAAATTTCTTTTTTTAATATCTTGGATATCTCTCCTTTTCAGCAAAAAATTAAAATCTAAAAGGGGTCAGTACTTGAAAACCTACTAGGGGGTTGTGTAAAAAGAAAGGAGTGAGGGAGGCTTACTTCTGAGATGCTTCCAAATTTTGTTCCTGAATATAAAGTAAAAATTAGAAGACAAAGGGATTATTCAGAGCACGAAAAGCACTTGGAGGATATAAATGCTGAGGTCTCTGCACTCCAGATTTTAAACAGGATCAATCTGGAAGATGTTTGTTTAAGATTAATATAATTATAATATATATTAATATGTTTCATAAAACGTAATAGGAGACCAGACCAATACTTTAGGAGCTCTAATTAAGAAGACCCAACCCAATCATAGCGTTCTGTATGTTACACATCTGTGACGTACCTCTACTGAAATATGTCAGTGGTGTGCAAATATTAATAAGTTAAGCCTGACAAAGCCCCTTTGAAATGGGTGTTAATGTAATTTTATAGATGGGGAAACTGAAACATATAACTTTTGTAATGATTTGGCCAAGGGCACATAGGAAGTCCTGGTTATAGAGCTGCAAGTGTGTTCCGGTCTCCAGAATCCCAGCTCAGCCTGTTCCCCCTGCCCTGTACAGACACTTTTTCACCAAGGTATTTAAGTGCCAAATTCCTGGTTAGGCACCTAAACTCCCATTTGATTTCAAAATTTTCAATTGTAGTATCAAAATGAAAGTTGTTCCGAGCCTAGCAGCCCAAGTACCCATTTACATCTGGGCCGGGTGGGGACCCAGCCTTTGTCGTAGTCTTGAACTGGGCTTGAACCTTTCTGCCATCTTGTCCCAGCTTAAATATTTTCGTGGATCTGACTCTAGGCCCCTGTCTAATGAAAGTAACGCTGATCACAGTGTAATAATGTAATTGCAGAAACTATATTTCAAAATATTTTTTAAAAATTCCTAATGTCCATTTACCGTCATGTTAGACCTTGGGCTTGAGTTTTATATCATGTGACAATGAGATACAAATGTTGTTAATTAGTAAATCTGGCTAATTGAAACATTAAATATTTAGAGTTCTGTTACAAACTTGATCATTTGTAAGGAAACATTATCAGTGGTATAATGCAGTTAAAATCTCCCGCTGATGCAGAAACTGCCCCCACAGTATTAAATGATTCATTGCAAGAACCCCCAGTGGTTTTCTTTTATATTACAGAAACAATTTTAAGTAATTTATTTCTGTACATAGATTCATAGATGTTAGGGTCGGAAGGGACCTCAATAGATCATTGAGAACGACCCCCTGCATAGGCAGGGAAGAGTGCTGGGTTTAGATGACCCCAGCTAGATGCCTGTCTAACCTCCTCTTGAAGACCCCCAGGGTAGGGGAGAGCACCACCTCCCTTGGGATCCCGTTCCAGACCTTAGCCACTCGAACTGTGAAGAAGTTCTTCCTAATGTGTAGTCTAAATCTGCTCTCTGCTAGCTTATGGCCATTATTTCTTGTAACCCCCAGGGGCGTCTTGGTGAGTAAAGCCTCACCAATTCCCTTCTGTGCCCCCGTGATGAACTTATAGGCAGCCACAAGGTCACCTCTCAACCTTCTCTTGCGGAGGCTGAAAAGGTCCAGGTTCTCTAGTCTCTCCTCATAGGGCTTGGCCCACAAGCCCTTAACCATACGAGTGGCCCTTCTCTGGACCCTCTCCAGGTTATCCACATCCCTCTTGAAGTGCGGTGCCCAAAATTGCACGCAGTACTCCAACTGCAGTCTGACCAGTGCCCGATAGAGGGGAAGTATCACCTCCTTGGATCTATTCGTCAGGCATCTGCTGATGCACGATAAAGTGCCATTAGCTTTCCTGATGACTTCATCACACTGCCAACTCATGTTCATCTTGGAGTCCACTAGGACTCCAAGATCCCTTTCCACTTCCGTGCCACCCAGCAGGTCATTTCCCAGGCAGTAGGTATGCTGGACATTTTTCCTCCCTAGGTGCAGTACTTTGCATTTCTCCTTGTTAAATTGCATTCTGTTGTTTTCTGCCCATATGTCCAACCTGTCCAGGTCTGCTTGTTCCCTGCCCTCTGGTGTGTCCACTTCTCCCCACAGTTTTGTGTCATCCGCAAACTTGGACAGAGTATACTTCACTCCCTCATCCAAGTCGCTGATGAAGACATTGAAGAGTATCGGTCCAAGGACCGAGCCCTGCGGGACCCCGCTGCCCACACCCTTCCAGGTCGAAACCGACCCATCCACTACGACTCTCTGGGTACGACCCTCCAGCCAGTTCGCCACCCACCGGACCGTGCAGTCACCCAAGTCACAGCCTCTTACCTTGTTCACCAGTATGGGGTGGGATACCGTATCGTAGGCCTTCCTGAAGTCTAAGTAAACAACATCAACCCCTACTCCTGTGTCCAGGTGTTTTGTAACCTGGTCTTAAAAAGAGACTAGATTGGTCAGGCACGATCTGCCTGCTACGAACCCGTGCTGGTTTCCCCTCAGCATAATTTGTCCTGCCGGGCTCTCGCAAATGTGAGCCTTGATAATTTTTTCAAAGACTTTGCCAAGGATGGAGGTGAGACTGACTGGCCTATGAATCATGTTAACACAATATTTTATTGGAATACTTTCTTCATAAATACATATATTTTCTTAAAATGGAATGATAGATAATCCAATATTGTAAAATAAGTCTGAATTAAGCATGTATTAGAACATGGAGACCAGGTAAACCAAGATAGCAAAAAAGTAAGATTTAGCTAATCATAAAAGTTGGTTTAAATACTTTTGGTAATCTCAACATTTGTCAAAGACCAGATTTTGTCCCCTTTCTTATACAAAGTTTCTAATGGAGGCTTGGTTTGACTTAAACTACAAGATGTTAAGTACATATTCAGATGGCAAGAAAATGTAACCTGTCGTGGAGTCTCCGTAGAGAAAATAGTGGGGATGAATCACGAATCATATGCTTCAACAGAAACCAGTGAGTCATTTTTGCATAGTTTGACATTATCCAGCTGTTATTATGGAAATATGTGATGGATTTTAAACACTGCCTTGCTTCAAAACCAGCATAGTTTGGGTATCCTAAGTGCAGAGTAGTTGTGTATGTGGCATCATCAACAAAATGAGGTTGGAAAGATTTTTCTGTTTTTGTTTAAAGCTTCTTAAATGATCACTAGACTGAAAAGAGGAGAGGTTCTGATGCAGTCATTCTCAACCAGGGTGCCATGGAGTCGCTCTACAGAGACACCATGGGATCCCCGTAAGAGAGCCGCAGGGTATGATATTAACACTTGTTAGGTGTGCAAACGCCTACATTCACAAGATAAGCACAGAGATCTTAAATAGGAATCCATGCTGTCAGAAACATCCTGACCTGTTGTGATCTTTCTGAGTTCTTTGCAACAGGACAATTATTCTGCTCTATTATTTTTCTGTAGTAAAAAAAAATAAAAAACCCAACTGAAAGGTAAGAGCTAGCATTTTTCAAAGAGTGCCCTGAGTCTGACAAGGTTAAGACCCAGTGCTCTAATGGTTGGTTCTCAGTATCTTTGTACTGGCTTTTTTTTTTTTTTTTGTCAATTGGGTGCCACTCCATGATCTCACCTAGGAAGTGAAGTAAATAGAAAAGTTCAGATACATTGTTGATTTGCCATTAAGTAGATTAACTGCCAGCCTCTATCCGTTTAACTCTAAAGCAGTGGTTCTGAAGTGGGGGTACATACATGTTCCCCCAGGGGGTATGTGAAGCCTCATCAGGGGGTATGTGAGATATATTTCGTACATTGTCTAACACAGGTCGAAGGGCCTAAAAAAAATTAATTTCCCATTGAAAGGGGGGGTACGTGAAGTCTCACTCTGAGACCAAAGGGGTACATCGACTGAAAAAGGTTCAGAACCACTGCGCTAAAGTGTTATGTTAGTTTTCTTTTTTAGATATTTATGAATGCTTGTTCTTCACACAGAACATCCTCCAAGAGCAGTGACTTAGAACAACACTCAAACTGCAGTAATGATGTACTGCTCGATTTTATCATACTGCCACTTCATTTCAAGGGTTGCAGATTTGGATTCCCATCTTTAACGGTGCATCCTTTAAAAGGCTGTCGCTTTCTGTGGCTATGCAAAGCTGTCAAGTACCTGAAAAAATTGAAAGGTATCAAGGAGCAGTACAATGAAAATGGAAGGTGAAGGCAAAGGGGAAAAATGTGGAAGCACCTTCCTGTTTAACAGTAGTACAACTTCAGGGGATCTGTAACGTGGATACGTGCTTCCCCTGTTATTCTGAACATTCAGGTTTTGGTGGCGGTTCCTTTTAAAAGCATATCTGATCCTCTGAATGAATGGACTGGGAAGAAAATGTTCCCCTTCACCAGCTAGCGGGTTGGGCCAGGACTGTTATTCTACCCTTGTACAGGATACAGCAGTTGCCATTTCTGCCTGTTATTTCCCCCCATCGCTGTACCCACAAACATTCTGCTTAACAGAATTGTTCTGGTAGTGCCCCTAGTGCCACGTTACGTAAAGAGATAGTGAACAGCATGTGTTCCTCTCTCTGAAGACATCTTAGCAGCTGATCCTGGGCGGACCCAACCTTCTGGTGTGAAACAGCTCGGAATATTCTAATTCCAAAAGATCTTGGAGGGAGCCTGCCTTAGAGAGCCGTTGAAGTCTGAGTTACACAAATTATAACCAGAATTAAGCAGTGCTAATTAAAACAAGTAAATTGTAAGTTGGGTGCATATATGCTCTTTAAGTGGGGGAGGGAGAGGGGAAGCAGTGCTGCCTGGGTACAATACACAGGCCTTTTAAAAGGTAGAGCAAGAAACAGTAACTAAACTTTTCAGTTTTCAGTTCTCCTAATAATCTCCGGCAAATTGTATCCTGTATTGCAGATAGTGGAGATTTGGGCTGCATGTTTAACCTGCTTTCCAGTAAATTATGGCAGTGTGTGGAATGCAGCGTGTTTTTTATCATGGTAATTTTGGCCCTCCTCGGGGGAGAGAGAGTGGTTCCTCCATTGTCACATTTCAGCCCCTTGTGAAATTTTGTCCTTATACAAAACATTAGAGCTGTAGTTTTGTTTTCCCTTTTGGGGAAAGTAGGGGGATACTACTTCCACCTCACTTGGTAGTCCAGATGAGAAATTCATAATGTCGTAGTAGATCTTAATTTTAAGACTTGCATTGGGTCATCAGTCCAGTTATTGCTTTTTAGTATAGTAGTTTGGAAGACCAAAGAACCTCTTGAGAGATCTCCACCTAAAATTGAACAGTTACTTTTGTGTCCTCCTTCCCTTCTTTCCAAAATGTTAGGTTTTCTTCTCCTGGCAAACCCCATATATTTTTGCCTTGCACTCAGTCTCTCTTCCCCCCCCCCCCCCCCCCCCCC
>NW_005842251.1:1605191-1634075 GCF_000455745.1 Alligator sinensis
TCTCGCCCGCCGCCCCCCCCCCCCCCCCCCCCCCCCGAAATTTTTTTGAGTCTTCTTAGCATATTTCTCTTCCCCTTTTTGTTACCTGTCCCCTTGTCCTGCAGGTGTGATGAAGGGAATAGTGTGCCTTTGCATCCTTGGTAGCTTTGGTGCAAAGATGCATTGCAAATATGTAATCTGCATATTAGAGAACCAGTTATAGATCTCTCCCCACACCCCAGCTGGCCCCTGTCTGGATCCTGATGATGCTCCCATTTTACTTTTACCCTTTGTTTTTTTCCATATCAGACCCAGCGCTATGTCTGGTTAAAGTTACGTGTGTCAGTGTTGTCAGTTAATTAGCCACCGAAGAGGCTGCTGTTAAGCAGTATGAGGGCTGACTGGCCTGCCTTCTGAAGCATTTCTATCATTCGCTCTCCTAGCAAAGGAAACCAGAGATCAGAAGACTCCAAGAAGAGCCAGTAGCCAGCCTTTGAACCAATTCTAAAATGATGTCTTTATGTGATGTTCTTTGAGTCCGGGAAGTAATAACGAGAGCAGTGATGTGTTCATAAGTTCACAGATATCTGGAGACCGTAGCTTTTAGAGCTCTGAAGTTATTGTGACAACTGAAATTGTCCCCAGATAACACCTCCACTGTCATTCACTTCAGCAGAACCATCAAGATACTTTTCTGTCTGCTGTCAGATGCCATGTGTTATGAAAAGGGTAGAATAGTAGGACTACTGCCTGCTGTGGGGGTGGTTGGTATGGAAAGCAAGTAATTTGTGGCCCTTCTGTCCCTTCCCTCTCCCCAAAACAATCCCCCCCTCCCCCCAACCAAACCAACCCAACAGAGGGAGAAAAAGAAATTAATTTTCTCACCTGTATCATAAGTCTCGTGTGTTTTTATGCTACACACCCCATCTGCTTTCTAATAAGCAGCCAAAATCTTCAGCTTCCTCCAAGGAGACTTTATAGTTTTGTTGTGTATTCATGTCATGCCTGCAAATTGACAAAATTCACAGGAGCCTGAAAGAGATTATGCAAGGGAAACTGTACCAGTGGTGCCATTTCATTTTTACACCCATTTCAATAACATCTGCAGATGTCATACAGGGTTTGGCATCAGGTATTTTATTGTATTGAGTATAAATGTTGAAGATATTTGTGGAAAATCCAGCCAAAGGAGACATTGTAATGAAAAAAATAATTAAAAAAGAATTAGAAAAACATCTTTTGTAGTCCTGTTTCTTAAAACCCCTAAGGTGTTCGTGTTTTATAAGCCTATCAGCTAGTGAGTTTCTTAATAAAATGTTAGGACCATGGTAGTTGCTATACATCTCACTCTCTTGCCACCGTATGTTGCAGGCTTGAGACTGGAAGAGGATGGAACCATTGTTGAATTATTCTCGGTTGTTTCCAGTGAAGAAAATGCGTACTTGGTAGAACTGTTTGCATTCCTGTGGTCAGTGGTATAAGGAAATACCACGTTATGAAAAATTTCCAATTGTTTCCTCAAGGGTTCTCTTCAGTTGCACAATCCTTTGATGTTTTTGTTTGTAAAAAGAAAGAAATTAGTTTCTAGCTCATTAGTTTGGAGCTCAGAGTTCTGTGATACCTGCTGTTTTTCTCTTTATTTTTATAACCTAGGGGCAGGATTCAAACCAAAAGTGCTTTTCTTCATTAGATGGATCAGCCATTAAATATGAGTGATTTTGAGAGATTGTATTTTTACCCTAGAGGGCATTGCTCTGGGATAGCCCCTAAATTCCCTGTGCCTCCTCAGTACCTAACATTACAGTGACTCATAACTGCTGGATGCAACCCAGCCTTGCTTAGTTCAGAATGGGTGGGAAAGATCATTTGAATAGCTGGAGCACTTTTGTGCTTCTTACTCAACAGGAGGAACAGACTGTTTGAGACACAACTTTCTTCCTACTTGGATGACCCTCTTCACCAACTATTTCATTTGTAGGCTTATTTGCATTATTGCAAAATGATGCATGTATGTATGCATTTTGGCTGGGGGAGGGCGGGTGAGTGGGGGGGTGGAAGGGCTCTAGCTGTTCTTTGCCATGTTGGAATAGATGGTGTGCTTCACAATTCTCTCTCTCTTAGAGGGGCATCGTGTGTTTTGTAAGTTTAACAGTCAACTGGCAATTGAGTAAATTCAGAGAAAATAGCACTGTTCTGTCAAAAGTCAAAGCCTTTCTTAAAGGAAAAGGACAATATATGGAGGTACTGATTTAAACTTAGAAAATACCTTATCTGGCACTTTCTCTAGTCCTTGTAGTATATCTGTGGTTCTTTTCTTTACTCACCCCAGTTTTTGTTAATACCCTTTTGAACTATGAACACCATAACTGGATTTATCATGCTGGTATCTGTCTGATCAATACCATATAGTGAGCAAAAATCACTTGCTGATTCCCTGCTCCCTTGTTCTTCAACAATTAAAGAATGTGTGAGCCATTTTTTGCTGCAGAATTGCATTGGGCCATCCTGGTAAATGTCTTGTTCGCGAGACACTTATGACTTTGCAAATCGTTTTTTTTTACATCTTTCCAGGACATGATCCCGTGTTTGCCCCCCCACCCCCCCACACACACTCTGTAGGAATGACCTGCATTCTTTGTTCCTAGCTTTGTGCTTGGCCATCCAGATCATTCTGTACAATTGCCCTGTCCTCATCTGTTGTTTATGCACTGCCAATCTTTGTTTCAGCTACAGATTTTTTCAGCTGTGATTTTTATATTTACTTCCACATCAGTGACAGGGATGTTGAACAATGTCAGGCCTAGGAGCAGTCCCTATAGGACCCCACTAAAGATGCTTCCATTTGATGCTGATTAACTGTTGCTTTTGCGGTCTGTCAGCCAACTAGTTCATAATCAGTTTAACTTGTGCTTCATTGATACTGCATTAGCATTAATTTTTTTAATTAGAATGTTATGCAGTGTTAAGTCAGAAAGCTCATGCAAGTCTGCTACATCTGTGCAGTTGCCTTTACCTAACAAACTTACCAAAGAGTGAAAGAGCTGTGTTTGATGAGACCGCCATCTTCAGATGGTATTGACTTTTATGAGTTATATTCTCATTCTTTAATTCTGTAACATTTACGTCTCTTATTATTTTGCCTGGGATTGGTGTTGAGGCAGCTGGCTTGTCGTTTCCAAGAGCATCCGTTCACTTCGTTTTACTGTTAGTACAACATTATTCTTTTGGTATATTGGAATTTCCCTGGGCTTCCAGCTTTCTTAAACTGACATTAGTAAACAGTCGGTTCCTTTACCGACTCTATCACAGGAGCACATTATCTGGGCTTGGTGATTTGGTTTTTTTTGTTTTGTAATGTTTAACATCACCATTAACAAATTGACTGGAAAGTACTTCCCTGTTGTGTGATGAGTCTGTCATCCTGCTTCTTTCTAAATACAGAACAGAAATAGTTGAAGAAACACTGTAACCATGATAAACTGTCAGTGGAAACTGCAGCGTATGGTTTTTTTGCCTGTTCTAAATGAGAGGTTTGCCCGAGCGCAGCCACCCCAGTGCCTGGCTGAGAACAGTTGGAAATGACTGGAGCTTAGTCCTAAATTTAGTAGCATGTCCATAGGCCCTCATTGAAATCGCACTTGGTTATATCTCCAGCAATTCAAAGTCAGCAGATCCCTGGAATTGGCAGGCCCTTCATGGACGCTAATGTTCCCTGGCAATGGACTGTTCATAATACTAATTCTCTATCCTTATCGCACAAGTAGAAGGAAAGGCGACAGCCTACCTCCTCAATTGCCTGCCAGAGCTTATGCATATTTAATGAGTTAGTCTCTAAGGTGCCACCCTGCTCTGCCTTCTGCCTGACTTCCTACTAACACAGCTAACTGCCTCTCTGCTCTTACAAGTAAACCCAAAATGAAGTACTTAAATGACAGTTATTGGCACTTTTACCATGTGTGCTGGCTGGTCCAAGATAAAAATAGAGAAAAACTTATTTATTAAAATTAGTGGTATTGCTAGATTTTTTTTTGTAGGGCACTGGGGGAGAGAGAAATTAACTTTATCTAGCAGAGTAATTGAGGAAAAATAACACTGCTTGCTCACATGTGAAAGAATCGCATTTCATGGTTATTTAATTACAAGTCTCCTGTTTTCATTTTGCTGTTGGGAATACTGTGTGGCAGAGTGAGCCCTGTGCAATTTTGTGTCAATGTTTTGTTTACTTGCCTTATTTAATAACTTCATTTTCCTAGAAGCACAACTTTTAATACAACTAAACTAATTGGAGAACATTGGATTAAGTAAGATATAGTAATTGGTGGGGAAATGATGTACGGTACAGCTGAAAAAATGGTGCTCTTATAAATTAGTGTAGCCTTCCAAGTTCTGGAGAGCTTAAAAAATAGTAGCATTGGGGATACTTTCATAATTTGTGAGGTGTGGTACAGAGAGAGGTTTCTAACAGTTGGAACTGGCAATCGCAGCTTATGCATAACAATGTTGGGATTCATGAGAAATGTAAATGCCTGAATGGTTTTGTACAAACTGAGTTTACTCTCTTCATAATGGGCAAACTCATGCAGGGTTGTGAACTTGTGGTTGTTGCTAATTTTGAGTCAAACTTTAAAACACAAGGAGCTGTGTCTGTCTTAGTTGTGGTCTCAAGACTGACAGAAAGAGGTGTGTGTATGATATGATTCTGTTTTTTCAGAATTTGAAGATTTTTTAAAAATTTGTTGGGGGTCATGTGCAAATAAAATACATTTGTACGTTTACTCCCATATGTTGCATAAAGGGAAAGAAGAACCTTTCCTGGATATAAAATAGTTCATGCTAGAAGAATAAGAGAAACCAGGAAAGGAAAGATTTAATAAACATAGGTTTTTATGCTAGTCATTTCAGTTATACATGAAAAAGTGAATTGGAGGCAAAAGAAACCTTTATAGAATCACAGAATGATAGAATCATGGAGAAGTAGGACTGGAAGGGACCTCAAGAGGTCATGTAGTCCAACCCCCTGTCCAGACTAGGCTGTATAAATCCAGGGTGTGTCTACACGTTCATTAATGAACTTAAGATAATGCACATTAAATCTAGTACCTCCATTATGAAGTACTAGAAAAATGCGCATTAGCCCATTTTAATGTGCATTAGTTAAAGAGCATGGTTTTGTGATGCTTTGATGCACATTAAAATAGGCTCGTGCATTAAAACGCACGTGTAGGTGTGCCCCCATTGTCCTAAACTCTTCATCAAATGTGGTGCAACACAAGACATTGCACCCAGACCTGGCGCATGTAAAGCATGGACCACAGTGGTTGATATCCTGCTGCTGCAGAAGTTCTTAATAGACACTCAAGAGATCTCAGGAAGAAGACCATGCCCTCGACTACAGAGGAAGGCAAAGTGCCCACAATTCATACCAGTCCGGCCATGACACAAAATTCCTTCCTTATCCCAAATATAGCGATCGGTCTGACCATGAGCATAGGTGGAAGACCCTCTAGCCAGGAACTTTTCAACCTGAAGTCCCAGCAAGAGCATTGGCACGCCCCAGTCAAAATTCCCAGTCTTGGCTGCAGCCAGCGTTGAAGGCCTCTGAGGAAGGCTTAAACCACTCTTCCTCTGCCCTTGACAAGTATTAGCAGAAGGAAAAAAAAATTCCCTCCCTGCCCCTTGCAGCAAACAGCAAAGCCAAGAAGCAGGAGAAATACCCACAGTAAAGCATAGGTATAGCTATGCCTAGATCTGGCTTGGCAAAGAAAGGGGATAGTTTTCTGTGAGCTTTTAAAAATAGTACTCATGAAATCTCCAAACTGGAAAGAGACGTTGCCTTCCTTTTGCTTTCAAACCAAGCCCTGGTGTGCTTACTCAGTAGTATCTCAGGAACAGCCTCAGTGCTTCAAAAGTTTAACTCTCTGCGTGGGCTGGAAGATGAATGTCAATCGTACTTAATTGTCGCCACTATTTTACATTTCCAGTAATTGGACTGGGTTTTAGATTCTGAACTGGTGCAGGTTGAATTTGGCAACCTGGCTGGATTAATGCATTAACAGCTTCCTGATTGGGAGTTTTTTAACTTTCTCCAATTTTAAGGGTTCTCCCTTCCAATGACTGACACTATATAGGGCATTCTGCATTCTTCATAATAAGTAATCTACCCGCATCTCATTAAATTTTACAGTGAGAGAGTTATTTATGTAAATATTTTAATGGGGAGTTGAATAAACAATTTGTTGATAGCTTAACTAACTGCTTTTTAAATAAAGGGATTAGGATTAATTCAAGAGAATATTGAAATGGTAACATGATACTATTCCAGCAATATAGAAACCTTTCCAGGAAATAATGGTTTCTCTGTTTTGTTTTACAGGTCCATTCTGTTAATAGAGCAAGGAGAGCTGTGAAAAACATCCAGGTAACTAAATGTTCTACATTGTATAGCAGCATGTCCTCAGAGTCAGTTTAATATATTCATGCACTCGATGAAGAAAATAACAGAATTGACTAGATACTTCTGAAGGTGTATTTTAAACCCTTGGAAAATGACTAAAACTGCTTCAAAATATTGATGTGTTATGCTGTAACCCTGCTTCTCAATCTCTTTCATGTTATCTAATGAAATACTATTGTTAGCAGTCTTGCATTCGCTTTACGAACAACTAGATGACCTAAAAAGTGTCTAACACTTGACACAAAATAATTTGAGTCTTCTTTGGTGTCCTTATATGTGAGGATCACAAAGTGCTTCATAAACAGGCTACCTCCTATGGCTTCAGAGTAGGTAAGCATTATCAGATCCTTGTGAACAGGTTAATTGAGTAACCCAGTTTAAAGGCCAGGCATTTAACAGGTATATTGACTATGGTGTGTAATTTGGCTTAAGTGAAATAAAGTCAGCTTCAAAGTTATGAATTTTGCTGTTTACTGGGTTTAAGTTTTCTCATTTTGCAACTGTATTATAGCAGCAAAACCTGAGTGGTTACCTGGGTTGTAGATGCAGTTTGGTTGTAATGTTGTGTTTCTACTTTCTTCCCCTGACACCTGACCATTTCCTACTTCCTGGACAAGTTGCCCTGGTAGTGCATCTACCAAGATGCTCTGTTGTAGATCTTCATTCACAGTCTTATAAGCAGAAAATACTCTAGATGTATAGTGGATAGTGACTTTTCCATTACTTAAAACTTTACTTTCACTGAAATTCCTTCTAATTGTAGAGGCCCTTGATGAAATGAATAAAAATGCTTGTTCAGATGCCTAATGTATTCCTAAACTAGGTACTGAGGTGTACACCTTAACATAGGGCCTAGCAATGGCCCTATTCTTGGTCTGCTTCTTTTCCTAGTACTTGTGTCCCTCTTCTGCCTCCCCCCCAGCAACATGGATTGAGTATTGGCCCAGGTCAGGCAGCAACTCAGCTCTGGATTTGGCCCCAGGCTCAGAGCCAAAGCCAGAGCTGATCTGCCACTTGCCTTGGGCTAGGTGACATGTGGCTAGAAGAGTGCTGGGGAGACTGTGTGGTGGTTGGGGGGGTCCACAGTAAAGACCTGCCTGTGTGGCTTTAGGAAAGCATGGGGAATACTGCACTGCCTGCCTCCACCCCCACGACCCAGCTGGGGCCAGGCCTGCAGCTTCTGCTTGTACCTGGAGGGGCTGTGCAGGGGGCAGGCAGCAGGGAGGCAACCTGGGGGGGGGGGGGGGCATGTGGCAGGAGGAACAGTCACAGGGGAGGCAAGGGGTGGAGGTCTGGCCCTTTGCTCCCTGCCGCTGCTGTCAGAACCATAGCAGTGAGGGGACGATCTTTCACTAAGTAGACTCTAGACGTGAAACATTTTAAATGTATTTTAATTTTGCATGTGTAGAGTCTAACTGTTGGGGGAGAGACTACTTGTTGTTTATAAATCACCACTTCAGGTACCCTTAGTTCAAGACTTGGTTTTTTATAGTTATTTCAAAACGATCTGATTTACTGTATTTATCCAAATCCAAGATGACTTCAAATTAAGACTAATTGGCGTTTCATATATTAGGTAGGTATTTTGATTAGGGCTGTCAAATGTTTTTTTTTTAAATTGCAGTTAATCTTGAGATTTTAAAGTAATTGCGATTAATCACAGTTAAACAGTAATAGAATCCCATTTTTTTAATAAATATTTTTGGATTTGTTTTCCATATTTTCAGATCAATTGCTGTTAGTTACAACACAGAGTACAAACTGTACAGTACCCACAGACCCCTGGCCCTGCTGGTACCCCTCACTTCCGACCCTCAGTCCCTTACCGCCCCCATGCTCTGGCAGTGCCCAGCACTCCTGACCTACAGTTCCTCAAACCCCCAGGCTGTGCTAGTGCTCTTCAGTCCCAACCCGCAGTCCCCGCAACCCTGCTCCTGCCCCTCACCCCCAAATTTGGCCCATGCGGACCTCCCAGAGCTTGGCTGGTGAAGGGGCCACAGCACAGCAGCCAGGGGAGACTGCTGCTAATTAGCAGTGCAGGGTATGCCTGCATGTACGGTGTGTCGCATTGCAGATGGGTCGTCAGTGCCACACACTGCACGTCCATGCTCATCTGGATGCACCCTTAAATCTCATTTTTACTACACTTGGAGAGTAACAATATTGCTCCTTTGACCCTTTTTTCATTCCCTTTCCTGTCAAACTTTCATTCAAAATAGTGTTTCTAACATAGAGAATATCAGGCAGCGAAGGCACAATATTTTATGGCACTGAGGATTATGGAGCATGGCCAGACTTCTGATCTTCTCATGGAGGTTTGTACTAAGACTTGAGATGACGCAAAAGCTCTTTTGCAAGCCCCTTGTAGAAAAATGAGGAAAGAAAGGAGAAATTCTTTCCCAAATGTGGTGGGAAATCAGCCTTTCCATTAGTAACGCACTTTCCCATATCTGGACGCAATGAATCTGTATCCGTGGCTCTATTTTGAAGTTGTTCCTGCTGTCTCTTCCATTTTGTTTGATGAAGGCTGGCATCCTTAGGAGTCTGGGGTTGTTCAGTTTTCTTTAGTACATGAGGGCCTGTTTATATGTGAACCTTAGTATTCTCAGTGTGAGAATCACCTTTTCCACAGACTGGAAGATAAGATGCTGGCAGGAGATCATACAAAGGAATTAATACATAACTGCAAAGAGAGATGCAAATGAGTGCCAAGTTCGTCCACTGAATCTTCTATTGCTAAAGGAGTTTCTCTCTCCTTGCTTAAATTGAACAATGGCTGTTGCACATTTTTCCCAGAAGAGTTTTCCTAACCATGCAAAAACCTGTCAAACTCTTTTCCTGACACTTCTTCCCTGCCACTCCTTAAAAACACTTCAGAAGAGATTTCCGGCATTGTAAAAAGAAGACAAGACATAGCTTTTCCTAGTCACTCTGAAAATGAAGCACTGATAAGTAATATATGACTGGCTCCAAGCTGACAGCTCTTCCCTTTTCCAGCCACTTAAGAAAACAGTGTCCAGTTGGAAAGGCTTGAGGAGGAGAGAATGTAGGGGTTATTCTCGTTCCTTTATGATTGATCAGTTTGAATTTTTCATCATGTAACCCAAGATTTTTTATTCTCTTCTGTCTGAAGCAGAGTTTGCTGTGGCTCTCGTTCTGGTGTAAGCATATGGTCAGACAATTTGAAAGTAATTTCCTCTTTTTCTGTTTGGGGCAGGTTGGTACTTCTGGGATATTCCATAAAGCTATGTTGAGGAATGGCTCCTCCTCTCCTTTTTGACTCTGAAAGAGAGGTTATCATAAATTCAAAAAAATCATATTGGAATTAGTGTAAACAATGTATCTATTTGCATGCTACATGCAACTCCCTGCCAACCCATCTGTTAGCTGTCCAAAATCGGGGTGCATGTTTTAAGCAATGAAGCTGATTTCCCTGCTAGAATGAAGACACAGGGACACTGGGGTGGCTGTTAGGGATTGGCTCTCCACCCCTCCCACCCAGAGACATGGAGGTGACATGGAGTCTGTTTTTTAACCAAATCTTGAGGTTTAATCCCATCACAGGCACTGCTGAATTGGCAGCAGCTTTTAGTTGAACAGCCAAAAGCTGCTGCCAATTCAGCAATGGCTATAACAGGGGTTAAACCTTAAGCTTTTGGCTGTGCAGGAAGGTGGGGGGGGGCAGTGACAAGTAGACCCCGCTACTGCTGCAGGCAATCAGAACTCAGCCATGACTGGAAAATCTTTTTTATTCTGCCTTTCCGAAACAAAGTGTGCATCTCATTTGGGGTAATGTGATATATGAAAAAATACACCATAAAGAATGTACTTTCTGTGTCTTTTGAGGTTGTCAGTGAAAAGAAGGATACACTGTAGTCCAATGACGCAAGCAGAAAGACAGACTGATAAGAAGCTTGTGGGAAGCAGCATTTGTTTTTGAACCATTATAGTTGGGACAGATGGTAAACGTTTGGGCACATAGTGCTGTTCCTCAGGTGACTTTTAAAAGATATTACCAAACAAACCTTGCTTCGTGCTTTTCCCCTGTATCATCACAGTTGCAACAGTACACCACAAGAACCACCTAGGAAGAGAGGTGACAATTTTATATAAGCACAGATAAATTTTATCAATGTATTAATGAGAAGAAACAATGTTATGTATACTGTTGAATGACATTAGAAACATTCTCTACTTACTGTCATAGAACTTAATCCACTTTCCAAAGTAGAAGAGATAAGCAAACAATTGTCCCAATGAGAATACCACCTAGGATTCATCAAGCTCCACCAATTATACCACCAGTTATACCCCTAAAATCACTGTAAGAAGCAGTTACCAAGAAAAAGATCAAGGTGAGCTTTGTGACCAGTTCTGAAGTATTTTACAGACTGATAAAGTAAGAGAATTCCTCTAAGCAGCTCACTGCTTCCAAATGCCAATGGATTGATTTCATCTTAAGTTTTCCAAGGTAATAGATATTGCTTTTGTGCCCTGTTCACTCTGAAGATCTTCACAAAAAATGTTTGTAATAGCACGGAGGTGGAAATTTCTTGGTAATATCTTTGGTTGGACCAATTGTATAGTTGTTTAGCCTCTCTTACCAGCTCTTAAGGAAGGGGTACCTTGTACCGAAAACCTCATCTAGCATTTCTCTCAACTATACAGTTTGTTCAATAAATGATATCACCAAACAATATCCTTTCCTCTGTGATGGCATCGTCACTGAAACAGGTGACATGCGCTACTTGAAAAGATCACCATCTTGAGCACTAGTTGTGGTCTACTCCTTTTTAAACAATCACCAGACAGTCTTTGAGTAACACAACACATTGTATCCTGTGGTTTAAGTGTCTTGAAATAGTGAGATACAGAGGTGCTGGTATGTTGTTGGGTACCAGTTTTCTTTCCAGCAACTTTTGAGAGCTGTCTGATCTAACTGTTTAGGCCCTATGGCTAGTGCTGTCTCTCCACTTGTTCCCCCTTTCTAGAGTGCCAACTTTGTGGGCCTTCTTGCTTTCAATTTACTTCTCCAGTGACACATGACAGTCAAAGCAAACAAAGCACAGGCTTTGTAAAGGTGTATAACCCAATTATTTGTTACTTTAAGTAGCACCAAGGGAAGCAGGCTTGGTTGGGGGGCAGGAGGGAGACTGCAATATAATAGAAAATCAAGTTGGAAGGGACTTGTCCAACCCCCAGCTCAAAGCAGGACCAGCCCCAACTAGATCATCCCAGCCAAGGCTTTTTTCCACCCAGTTCTTAACCTCCAAGGATGGAGATTCCACAAACCCTCTGGGTAACCTGCTCCATACTTTACTACCTTCCTAGTGAGAGAGATTTTCATAATATTTGTATCCCATTGCCTGCCTCAGTTTCCTCATCACTCTTGAGCAGTGGCAACGTGGGGGACTCTTTCTAGTTAGCCTAATTATGAACAAATAGGACCTTTTAAAAATATGTCCTCTCCTCTTGTAATATTTTGATGCGTGAAACACGTAGAGAGCAGAACGACCACTTTGGTCAAGAGGATAGATTATTCTGGATTATTATTTCAGAAATGCAGTCGTAGATGGTAATTCCTTTATCAGCATATCTGCGCTCTAGGTTCCACTGTTTCTTCATTGAAGTTTGAAAGATAGATTGGTGATAGTGTTGTAAAGGAAAAGTATATTTGTGGTGAGGTTGTCTCCTGGAAAATCAATGTGTTCATTTATTAGATTAGATTAGTTTCCTGTTCAACCAAAGAAACTATTCTGTCATTTGGATCCTATTTCCTTGAATGATCACGGTCATTTCCTGGGTGTGCATGGGAATTATTTTCTATCTTGTCTCTACCCAGCCAGTTTTCTGTAGTGATTGTGCTGAAGTTTCGAGCTGTTCTATTTACTATGATAATTTATGTCAAAGGATTGATGCTCTTCCCAGATTGAACTGTGCAAAGTAGTTAAATAGTGCATGACAGACTCAACTGAAATATCATGTGGGGTGTTTTATCTTGCCAGAATAAGAATTGCATACAATGTAGAAACAAAGACTTAAGCAGAACATTGGGTCCATTTAACATGTTAAAATGCATCTCAGTTATTCTTGGCTTTCTCTGCTAAAGTAAAAAGTTTCCTCTTTTTCTTTGTTTCTTTTGATTTTTATAAATATGGGCAGTTAGAAATTGTGGGGGGTTTTCCCCCCTTCACCCAAACTCCCAGTCCAGGGCCATTTGCAACTCCTGTAGCTCAATGACTGATAACAATTGACTTGCCTTAAGGGAGCAGCAGACAGGCAGGCTAATGATATAATAGGACCAGATTTGACAAATTGTAGTTAAGGCCCTGTTTAAAAAATACATTTACTTAACAGAGCCCTTGACTACGAGGTGATGAATATGTATCTTCCGTAAGAAGGCAAGAGTGGGAGAAGTAGTAGGGGCTGCTGCAACAAAATGGTCAAAATATGTCATCCTGGTTAAATACAGACAGTAAAAAAGCCTGATACTGAATTGTTTCAATCTTCGCAGGTTAGTCTGAGCCGCAAAGCTGGAACCAATAAGCAACCGAACAGACTTGCACTTTTGATTCTGGAAATGCAGCCACATGCCTGCAGTGCCTCTGGACGGAAGCCGGGGGAGTGGGGTGGTGTTAGAGGATGTCTCTCTGCTAAGCTGGAGCAGACAGCTTGGACCAAGGCTAGCCAGCTCACTCTGCGAAGCAGGGGTTCAGGGGAGATACAAAGATCCTGGGATGCTGGGGACTGTGAGTTAACTTGAGGCATGGGACTCTTCAGCCTGAAGAAGCGAAGGCTCAGGGATGACTTGGCAGCAGCCTGTAAGTATACAAGGCGTGTGCATCAGGAACTGGGAGAACATCTATTCACCAGCATACCCCGAGGGAAGACTAGATCCAATGGTCACAAACTGCTAGAAGACCGTTTTAGACTGGACATAAGGACAAACTTCTTTACTGTCCAAGTCCCCAGAGTCTGGAACAGACTCCTCCCCAGGGTGGTGCAAGCACCTACCCTGGATACCTTTAAGAAACACTCGGATGCTTATCTTGCTGGGGTGATTTGACCCCAGCTGACTTCCTGCCCCTGGGGCAGGGGGCTGGACTCGATGATCTTGCGAGGTCCCTTCCAGCCCTAATATCTATGAAATCTATTAATCTAGAGGGGATCTGGGACAGAAGTTCAGTAGACCAATTTAACCTAAATCAATGAAGTCTGATATGACATCCCTCCAGGTTTATCTTCAACTGGTTTTTGCCATTTTGAAAGTGGTTTATCTGCCCTGAACTTCTGCTGTGTTACAGATTTGAACTACTTTCCAATCGCTTATACCGGTTTGTGTGTAATTTCTGTCCCTAGTCTGGGAGATTCTCTTGGAGGTGCTGCTCATTGAGGCGGAGTGGCAACAGGATTAACTGTCTTCCTTGGGATTGTGGAAGTAAAATGGCAGGGTATTTGGGCCCTAACAAACATCTGTGTGCTTCTCTGGTGCATGGTTCCTGCCTGATTTACTAAATTAATGTATTTGTTATAAAATGCATTTGTTTACTCCTTCCTTTCCCAAGTACCTTTTTGAAGGCACTTCCTGTGGCTTTAAATTCATTGAGCATTGAAGTTACAGTTTCTTCTTGTGTCTGGGGAGTGTTGAGCAGTGTAGATTGCTCTTCCTTGTTTTCCCCCTCCTCTTCCAATACCTTATCATGGAAGCAGTTTTCTGGCAGCAGATACATTTCCATATCATATTCCCTGACAGATTCCTGGGCTATGAGATAAAGCAGTTTCATGCTAAGCAAAAAGAGGAGGATAGCATTAATGTAAAGTTTCTGATTTGCACTTGAGGGTCAGAAAAACTTGGCTGTTATCTCAAGGATTTATGCAGGAGTGAACTGTGCTTGGATGTAGTGGGAAAAAAATTCTGGATTTTCACCAGACAGAAAAGGGCTGATGCTTTTTTCAGTTGGGTCCTCATGGTCCTTGCAAGGTTAGCAGCACATTTTGTCATTGCATTAATTTAATGGTAAAATAATGAACAGAAAAGCTGGGCATGCAAACATAAAGGATAATATTGTTTCATCAGTTGCTTGCTTATGTGCTGAATATGAAATTTCCAACCATTTCTAAATGATAGTGGATTGTATATAAAAATATGCCGATTGATTTCTGTAGACAGCAGCGCATATTTGCTAGTATTGCTGATTAGCTTCAAATCAAGGTAAATAACTCAATGCTGCCCTTTAGGGAAAAAAATATAAAACTTGAACTGTGTATTGCATTCTGCTAACATTATCATTATCTAAATTGAGTTAAAAGTGGTTTGAACCATATGGTCTTTACTGTATTATCTTGATTTAAAAACTGCTTAGTTGGTTTTACTGCTTGAGGAGCCATTCTTAGTTATAGTTGCTTACAAACCAGCAAATCTGTATCAGCAGAAAGAAACCAGAGCTTAATATGCAACACTAGTGCCACGGCATTGGGTGGGGATTGTTTTCTCAACCTACTACAGTTCGGCTTATTCTATCATGTAAAAGGCAGAATGCAGCCAATGAAAAACAATTGTTTAAAAATTGAATTATTTCCAAGGTAGTCATAATCCTTTAAAACTTTTTTTTTCCTAAGCAAGCAGTTAATCATTTCAGCAACTGCCTGTGTTCCTAGGCTTTGTCTCCCCACACCCATTGGACTGTTGTACAGTTGTGATGACCTCCTTTGGAAATGTTGATATTGAGAAAAACAGCTCAGTAAACACCCAGATTTCTGGGTTTTCCTCTGTCAAAACAAGGTTCATCACCAACAGTTGTTCCATGTTAATAAAAGGAGCATTTGTTTGTTTATTATTGGCCTACTGCTGTGCCTAGAAATTGGTTTGCATTTTACTTTGTTAAAAGTACGCGTAGCTTTAATACTAGTTTTAGTTAAATGTCTTGGCATGTCAGCCTCAAATGAAGTAATTTTTGTAAGCGTTGTTCAGTAGATTAAGTCACATACAGCTGGATGTTTCTCCTTTCTTTAGTTTTTTTTCAAGCACTGATCTGCAAACTCTCTCTAGCCTTGATCAGTTATAGTCTTTTTCTTTTCTTTTTGAAGTACAGGAATACAAATCATGCTGGAGATAGCAGGATGGATCTGGTGATGTTACAACCTAAGCAGTTTAGGCTGACAGTCAGTCTGTCTGTCTGTCTGTCGTCTTTTTTAAAGGGGAAAAACCCAACCTTTTCTAAAAACGGTGATATTTCTTGTCTCATATGGTGTTAAGTTTGAGTATGCTTAAGCTAAATGTATATTCTGGCATGTCTGCAGTGATCGGCATGTGTTAGTGCACCTGTGCTGGGTCCTAAAACAAGAAAAGTGTCCAGTGGTCTGTGCCAGTCACTTAATTGCTGTTTACCCCTGCTTGTATATGGGGCAAAACACTCTCTTGTTTCACTTCAGGATTACCAATAGCGCAGCACAGATTGGTAGCCACTGATTGCTGAATTGAAATGATATTCATGCTAGTCCCCAGCTGTAAATAGTAGCATGTCAAGAGACTCCTTTACAATGATTGTCACATGAACCAGTTAAATATTTAGCTTACAGGGAGCTAGCTCTTGTAATTAGGCTGATACAATTAGTCCCCTAAATCATGCTTGGAAAAAGAGACACTTTTTGGAGGTCTTTTTGTCTTCTGGTTTTGGTGCATTATAGGTTTATATTTTCAGGATTTTTCCTGGAGTTTCCCCCCCCCCCACTTAAGTCTTTATCTGGAGGTTTAACCCCCCCCCCCTTCCCCACATACTCCAACACTTGTGAGACTCCTAACCAGAAGTCATTAGAGTAGCAAAACCGCTGATGATTTGTTGTGATCTGGTTAAAATACCAGTGTTGAGGTGCTCGGAGGCTTAATATGCCACTATAAAATGGAAATCTTTAATTTCGTATGCATTTCCTATTGACTGTCCTCTTTGGATGTTGCCAACTTGTGGAGAAACCCTTTCAGAAAATTCCAATCCAAGACTCTCTGGGAGTTTGTTAAACACAGGGGGTGGAGAATTCATGACAGCAATATCTAACCCAGCTTTATAACTGGACTAACACATCACTATGATACTAATTCAACTGGGCCATTGTAATATTGTAACAGTAGGCTGTTCATGCTTCCCATCATGGTTAGTAGAAACCTACTCAGCGTGTCTCCCTTCCCTGTACTGGTATGTTGTGAATATCAATCCCAGCATTCCCAATAAACCTCCAGAAACCAAAAGTCTGTTAAAGGAACAATCTGATGTTTGAGGAATTCTGTGCCACATTTTGTATTAGCAGTATGTGTTTGTTTGATTTGTCTGTTTTTTTTAATTAAGCAAGTAGAGTCTTAAACGCCTGCCCTGCAACCATACTTCTTGGTTCACAAATGGGGAACAGAGCACATGGCAGAGATGCAACATGAGGGGGGACTAATCTTTAATGCCAGAACCTTGAAGTTCTGCGGGATTAAGTCCGTTAATGCAGATAAGTATCACTTCACTTTCATAATTCTGTTAATATTTTTCAACATGAGAAATGAAAGGGCACAACATTTATGGAAAAAACAATTGCACAATTCCCTTGAATTGATGAACTTCTGGAGAGAAATTATTACACTTTTGTTAAAACAAGCTGCAGGGGACCTTTTTGCTGAGAGATCTAGTTGCAACCCAGGCTGCCAGATCACCAGCCTTTGGTCTGAACTAGCAATGGTGTAAAATGGCCCAGTGCAACATGCTGCTGTGCCTCATACAAAACTAGTGCCAAAGGCCTTTACAAGTAGTTTGGGGTGTGGACACAAGTTCTTTGCACTAGATAGCCAGGCAATTACAACACCAATGATCTCTAAGGTAGACAAGGCTACGGTGTGAAAAATCCGAGTTTCTGATGTGAAAATGCACACAAATTGAGAAACATATACGGGATTTTCATGAAACATTGTTGGTGTGCTGCCTGACAAGGTTCTCAGCATATACCCATGCAGGATCTTTAATTAATTTTGGACATGCACATACACGTTTTCAAACTGGATAAAAAGCCCAGCTCTGAAGTATTTTCCCTCAAATGCTTGTTTGAGCTCAAAGAAATGTTAACAGTTCCAGAAAAAGTAACCCTGTCTTGTTAAGCTGAAATGAGTAAGAATTATTTATCCCTCGTAGAAGCTTACGAGAAAACATTCCATCTGTCCGCTCATCAATGGCAGCTTTATCCTTCAATGAGCACCTCTAATAACTTCTCTAAATTACTTATCTATAAATAGACCTGGCATTGAAACTACTGAATCTTTGGGCAGGTTACTTCGGTCATTCTCGCTCGCTCGCTCTCTCTCTCTTTCTCTCTCTCTCTTGCGCTATTGGAATTAGGCTGATAATTTAAGGAAATGCTGTGGAAATTCCCAAATGAGCAGTTTAAATTCAGTGATTGCACCCAGTAGGACACATGAAAGAGACTTGTTGGACTAGAACACAGCTTTGAAAAACGGGTAACCCCATTAGAAGCAAGCGGGCTTATTCATCTACTGCGTTTTGTACCAGAATCACTAATGAGAGCACAGCTCTGGGAATGGATTTTGTTAACGGCAAATTGAGTTGTGGCTTATGTAAAGCCAGGAGTGTACAGCCTTTTTTTCCATGCAGGTCTCTCAATAGTTATCCAGACCCGTGTAATCTTCAGACTTATCTTTTCACTCGGGCTGGAACCACTGTTGACGACTACTTGACCACCACTGCATGCACAGTACATGGCTGTTTTGCATTCCCAAGGCAAAGGGAGTGTAAAGCATTTTGTACGTTTAACACTTACTCTTTCTTCTTTCTCCTCTCCTTCACTTCTGCCTGTAAATCAGTTTCCTAACCCCCTCTCAATCTCTGAGTGGTTTGGAATCATGTTATGAGACATCAGATCTCACCTTGTGCCGTCATAGTTTTTTCAATATGGTCTTGCATGATATTGTTTGGGCTGTACCTTTTTGAAGGTAACCAGGCATTTCAGTACAGGGCAGTTATTTTTGAGTTATTTCCTTTAATTTCCACCTTCCACAGTATGACATCGTCTTGAGGGTATAGTTCACCGAAAAGTTGAGAAAGAAATCGTGTACATTTTAAGGAGATTTCATACGTTTCATAGATATTAGGGTTGGAAGGGACTTTGCAAGATCATTGGGTCCAGCCCACTGCCCAAGGGGCAGGAAGTCAACTGGGGTCAAAGGATCCTAGCAAGATAAGCATCCAAATGTTTCTTGAAGGTGTCCAGAGTAGGTGCTTGCACCACCACTGGGGGGAGTCTATTCCAGGCCTTGGGGACTTGGACAGTAAAGCAGTTTTTCCTTGCATCCAGCCTAAACGGTCTTATTCATTAAACGTTAAGTGTCTCAATGGCATGTTAGCGTTGTGGAGACACAGTATGTTGGATTAACGCTGGATTAACACACACATTTTTAAATTGGAATGCTAAACCCAGCTGTAAAGCATGCGTGACCTGTGATCTTTGCTTGTTTTGACTTTTCTTTTCAAATTTAATATTCTTTAATTTTGTAGACAAGGGGCTAACCTTTATAAACTAGATTGCTAAAGATCAGAGATCCATGAACAGTATAAAAACTATGAAAACAAATGCATCTTTACAGAGCTTAAAGGTCTTTTACCATCCAAAACCAGGTATGTGCCCATTAATGACTTCACTAGCCCATAAATCATTGGAGATCCGTGTTCCATATTATACTTATGGTCTAAGACAAGGATGGCCAACCTGCATCATAGCATGTATGTTACACGTGGCATGGGCAGCCTCTGTGTGACAGGTGACAGATCAGGGAGGGAATAGTCAGCACAGTGGCAGATAGGACATGAAGCAGAAAGCAGAGCAGCAGATTGGACAGAGTCCAGGGGAGGAAGCAAGAAGCAGAGCAGCAGATTGGTCAGGGAGCGCAGGAGAGGGAGCAGCAGATGGGACAGGAGAAGGGTATCTGAGTAGCTCTTGGGGAGGGTGTGGGACTAATCTGTTGCAGACCCAGCAAAAAGGTTGGGTCCTGCTGGTCTAAGAGATGTAGCATCAGTTCCTCCAGGAAGAACTCAGAACCCTGCAGGTTTGGGCTGATG
Source organism: Alligator sinensis (assembly GCF_000455745.1). NCBI lineage: Eukaryota > Metazoa > Chordata > Crocodylia > Alligatoridae > Alligator > Alligator sinensis. The sequence goes on from NW_005842251.1 coordinate 1,624,725, forward strand.
AGAGGAACTGATTTTTTTCAACTACTTCATAATAAACTGGTTATGTTTTAAGCTTGTTTGGTGTGCCCCAATATTGATCTTATTTCTTGCACAATTCTGAAAGCTGTGTCTTTTTTCACATCGCTAGTTTAGCTGTAGATAGAAACTGCAGCTGTAAACATTCCTGAACTTTAAGGAAGTTGTTGTAAACATGCAAATTTTGCAATGCATCATTGCCTTTTTAAATTTTAATTTTACCGACTGCAGAATCGGTGTGCTACAACTGTAAGGTAGTTATATGTAAACAGTGTCTGTCATTTCATAGCAGTGGTGTAAAAGTTGTCTGAACAGAGTTGTGGGTTCACATTAGACATGTAGCTTTTACTGGTTTCAGTGGCATCAGATGGAGGTGAGTCTCAGAACTGATCACTCCCTTTTTATGCATACAAAACTTGTTAAAATATTGCTTGTTTCTTAAATTGACAAAAATACAAATCAGAATGTCTCTGATCTCTACCACTGAGAAGGATTCATTATTAAGTCTATTTCTACTGAGGTGATTGAAATTGCATCTTTAGCAGTGAATTTTCTGTCTTATTACTATTTTGTTATAGTCGGTAAATAACTTTTGGGCCTTATTTTTTGTCTCCCTTCCTTAGATCTGTTTAGTGTGAGAGATGTTACCATTTGACTTTTTTTTGGTTGTAACCAAGAATCAAATGGGGTCTGTAACATATTTGTTTTCTGGCTCATAATATTTCTTATGTTCCCTAGGGGCCACAAAATGAAAAATGTGTGGGGGTTTTGTTTCTGGGGGGTTTTTTGGGTTTTTTTTGTGTGTGTTTGTTTTTTGAGAAATTTTAAACTCGTATTTAAAGTGCATATTTGGAGATGTCTAGAAAGTGCCACATTTATAAGATGACAGATAATTAGATCCTCTGAAGCCGGGGTTGTCAACTGGGGGTATGCATACCCCTGGGGGTACTTGGGAGGGCCCTAGGGGGTATGTGAAGGCAGGCGGGGATGGTGTGTCACCACCCCACGCTTCCCAGGAGCAGGGCTTGGGGGGGGGGCGGGGAGTGAGGGCAGCGGCACCCCTCGGCAGGCTGCGCAGGTGCCGCCTAACGGGCCGGATGCAGGAGGGAGGGGAAGCTCACATGCTTCCCAGCACCCCACACTGCCTCTGCTCCACATCCGCCCCCTGGCTCTGCATCCGGGCTCTGGGAGTACACTTACTAAAAAAGGTTGAAAACCCCTGTTCTGAAGAAATGATTCTCAACCAGGGTGCCCGGAGATCCTTTCAAGGGTGCCACACAGTGTTAACACTGTTAGGTGTGCAAACACAATAAACCCAGACATTTCAAATTGGAATCATAGGATTCCATAACATTCTGACCTGTTGCCATCTTTTCACAACAGAAAAATTGCTCTATTCATTTTTCTGTAGTCTGGCATTTTCTGCAGGGTTCCTTGAGTCTACAAAGGTTGAAAATCACTGCTCTAATGCAGGGGTGTCAAAGATTTGGCTCATGGAACCACATCATCTGGACCTGGTGCAAGACCAGTCCAGTCTGGGGTAGGTGCCACATGCACACGGGTTCCTGGGACAGGAGTTGGTGAGGAGGGCATGCTCCTTGAATCCCTCATGTTGCATCCTGCACCCGCTCTGGCCAGTCTGGGACTGTGGTGCCCGCTTGGGTAAAGGACCTGCAATGTACAGTGTCCCTCTGGGACTAGCTGGAGCAGGCATCTTATGTGGCACAGTCCCAGCCTGGCTGGAGGAGGTGCCAAGGGCTCTGGATCCAGTGTGTGTAGGGAGGGGAAAATCTGTCTGCTAGATCCAGCCATCGGGGCCAGCCCCACACTGTTCAGCTGGCCTGTGGACCAGTCCTGGGCCATTCACATGGCCTGCAGAGCTAGATGTGACATACCTACTCTGAAGGAACTATCATGCTCTGCATGGAGGAGATTTTTGTTTGCTTGGTTTTGTTTTTTATTACATGTTTGGGGTTTTTGCCAGTGTTTGAAAGGATAGTGTTTAAGGGTAATTCCTAAAAGTGGATTGTTCAGCTCCCTAAGAGCAGCAACTCCCCAGCTGTGGTCTGCAGTCCTCTTGCCAAAGATCTGTGGATGGTTTATTTGTCTTACGCAGCTCTGCATGGTCCTAGCTACCAAATTGCTCTGAAAATTTCAATGTTTTCTTTAATATTACTTTTCTGTGCAAGTGATTGTTGTAGTGATGAGGTATGGGCATTATGGTTGCTTACCTCAGGGTGGAAGCCTGTATGAAGTGGAGGAGAAGTATAGTCTTCTGCTGTCTTTTAAGATGTATGTAGTCCATCTTCTGAAGGCTTGAGACTTCCTGATTTATAGACCGTAATAGCTGCTGTGCATTTTCAAAAAAGGGAGGAAGGAGGACCCAGGGAACCATAGGCCAGTCAGTCTTACCTCGATCCTAGGTAAACTTTTGGAGAGAATTATCCTGGTGCATGTCCACGTGGGGCCAGCAGGGGAGGTTATGCTTGGGGGCAACCAACATGGGTTCATTCGAGGCAGGTCCTGTCAGACCAACGTGGTGGCCTTCTATGACCAGGTCACAAAATCCTTGGACGCAGGTGTAGCAGTGGACGTAGTGTTTCTGGACTTTAGGAAGGCCTTTGAGACTCTCTCTCACCTAGTCTCATTAAAAACCTAGGGGACTGTGGTGTCAACACATACACGGTCAAATGGGTCACTAACTGGCTGGAGGGCCGCACCCAGAGAGTGGTGGTGGACGGGTCATTTTCAACCTCGAGGGATGTGGGCAGTGGGGTCCCCCAGGGGTCAGTGCTCGGGCCCACGCTATTCAACATCTTCATCAGCGACTTGGACGAGGCGATAAAAAGCACCCTGTTCAAATTCACAGACGACACTAAGATGTGGGGGATGTGGGCATGCTAGAAGGGAAGAATAGGCTGCAACCAGACCTGGACAGGTTACAGGAGTGGGCAGATGAGAACAGGATGGGTTGCACCTGGGGAGGAAGAACCAGCAGCATGCCTATAGGCTGGGGAACTCCCTTCTCATCAGTGCAGTGGCAAAAAGGGATCTTGGAGTCCTCATTGATGCCAAAATGAACATGAGCCGGCAATGTGGGGACGCGGTCAGGAAGGCCAACCGCACCTTGTCGTGCATCCACAGATGCATCTCGAGCAGGTCCAAGGAGGTGATCCTCCCCCTCTACGCGACACTGGTCAGGCCGCAGCTGGAGTACTGCGTTCAGCTCTGGGCGCCGCACTTCAGGAGGATATGATCAGGGGGCAGCAGGGCAGGCCCTATGAGGAGAGGCTAAGGGACCTGAACGTGTTCAGCCTCCACAAGAGAAGGCTGGAGGGGATCTGGTGGCCATCTACAAACTAGTCAGGGGGGACCAGCAGGCATTGGGGGAGTCCCTTCTCCCCCGAGCACTACCAGGAGTGACTAGAAATAGCAGTCACAAGCTGGCAGAGGGTAGATTCAGGCTAGACATCAGGAGGCGCTACTTCACAGTCAGGGCGGCTAGGGCCTGGAACCAACTTCCAAGGGAAGTGGTGCTGGCACCTACCCTGGGGGTCTTTTAAGAGGAGGTTAGATGACCACCTTGCTGGGGTCGTTTGACCCCAGTACTCTTTCCTGCCATGGCAGGGGGGGGGGGTAGATCTGCTCAGGTCCCTTCCGACCCTACAAAGGGGGTCGGACTAGATCTGCTCAGGTCCCTTCCGACCCTACAAACTATGAAACTATTAAAACAGCTCTAACCACATGCTACTTATGGACCTGTATTATATAGGAATGCAAGACCATAATGGCTACTTTGGAAGAGTTCAAGTGTACCATTGTGCTGTAGCCTGTGCCCTGGGACTTTGTAGTTACAATGACGCTGTGTAGGTCTCTCTCTTTCTTTATACATCTTTTTTATTTAATTTTTAAAAATTGCAAAATACATACTACCGAGGTATCAGAGATGGATCTTTTAAAAAGTATACTTGTGTAGTAGGTAGTTATTCAGTATCTACTCTGTTGTGGTACTCTATAACCACAAAAAATGTTGCATTTAAGATGGGATTCATGTCAAACAGTTGTGTGAGTGAACTGTGTTACACTGTGCTGATTTACTGATTTCCTATCTGATCACTTTTTTTGTTTAATAACCACCAGACTTGTATTTGCGTAGGGCTTCTTCTTTAGCTTCACTCTAGATTTTACAAAAATGTACAGCTGGAAGTTTTACCATGATCAGTATACTTGGTAACTGATAAATATGAAGGTTAGTAAGTAGGTTTGAACAGCTAAACTAAACTTTCTCCCACAAACTTGCAGTCATGCTGACATGGTTCATGCTTGTTGCATGTGGCTTTCTGCGAGTACTCCTAATGCAAGGTCACCAGCAACATTAAAAAAAAACAAACCCAACATATTTATAACTACATGAATACAATGCTGGGTTTTTTGGAGGTTTGCTTGGTTTTTTTCTTTCCTACTCATCTTAAGAACAAGGATAATCCAAAAGCAGTTGGGCCTTGGCTTCATCCAGTGACGTTATGGTTTGTAGGTTCTTTGCAAAGTATTTGCATTTGTATGTGTGTAGGTCTAAGAAATTCTACATGATGCTTTTACAATGCTTGGGTCCATAAACAATGAGTTAGTTTTAACTTCTTGAGAGAGTTATAATTATGGATTCAAAGTTACGGTGCATATTATGCGAAAGGCACAGTTTCTTCAATGAAGTAGAAAACAGCTGATGAAAGTGAGCTGGCGCTCTATCCAGTTTTGTGTATTGTTGTAGAGCATCGTCCTTCAAAAGATCAAACTGTTGTACAATCAATAATGCAGTGTGTTGAGAGGTTTTTTTTCCACTTAACTATCTTTGTAAACAGCCAGAATTGATATTTCACTGAAACAGCTGATGAATTCTGCCTGTTTTATAAAGATAAGTAACTGGAGGGAAAAACCTCATAGCATATAACCTTGTTTGACTGCAATAGTTTGATCTTTTGAGGAAAGATGCTGTATAAATAAATACGGAATAAAAGGTCAATCCTTGCTTCTATCAGCTGTATAATAACACAGTGTAAAGTAGCGATAAAATAAGGGAGAGCTATGGAAGAGATGGATTGTCTCAGAATGTCAAGTCTTTACCTAAAGAAAAAAAATATTGGTCCAAATACATCCCCTAGGGTTTGTGGAGTAACACAGTAGATGCCTTTAGTATATTGGCCACTGCTTATGGGTTTTTTTTATACTCGAAGCTGTGTAATTTGCTCTATTGAAGCAAATATGTTTGTAGATTAATCTTGTTAGTCTGCTCACCACAGTCTGACGTTCTTCCACCTCTGCTATCATCTGCGTCTTCATGAATATGTAACAAAGTTAATATTTTTAATTAATCATATAGGCCAGAACCAAAAAAAAAAATCTAGTTATGGTGCAGCTGATAATAAAAATAGCTATGCTCGAACAGATTTTGCTAACCCTTTTTATTTTAATAGTTATGTAAAAAAATAATTAGTCATATTACAGTACCTCTTATTTCCTTACGTGGTGTAGGAGGGTATAATACGGGGACATTTAATACGAAATTGAGGTCCACAAGCGTGCGTGAGCTGTGTAAATGTTCTGACTTCCTCTTTGATTTTCTGTTGTTTGTTGTTGTTGTCGTGTAGGAATACGAGACCCTTTAGAGAACGTGTTTTTCTAACCGACTAGATTTTCAGTTTTTGGTCACAATCAACAATAAAACATGGATCCAAAGCCCCCCAGGGTTTCTGCATGTAAGATTAGACACAGCGTCAGCCTTTGAATTAGTATTTTTGTAAACCCCTCCCCGCCCTGTTTTTTTTTACTTAACTCTGTTACTGCACTGTCTGTATAGCTGTATATACATAATGATTATTTTATTTTTTGTAATACCCCTGCACCAGGGGTCCTACTTTGTGAGATTAACTTTATGCAAAATTTTAAGTTTCTCTACCTTTCAATAATTAGGTGCTATTATGGATAGTAATTGGGTAGTATAAAATAGCATATAACAAGCTGCCCACTTAGATCTCCCTGCAGTTTCAGTTGGATTCTGTCTGGTTACTCATTCTTTGTCCTTAACTGTTGCATATTGGTATTTTTGGGCACAGTCAAACAGCTCACACATTTCAATGCTGTTAAATCACTTCAGTGCACAGCGTGGATAGCTCATTCATTTGTACTGGCAATTGCTTGGCATGAGTGATGTAATTCACTTGTTGTCACCATTTATGAAAAGTGTAGCCTTTCCAAATTCCTTTTTGAGTACTCGGAGGTATGCAAATTGTTTCCCAGAGATAAATGCAGCGCTTCTTGACTTCTTTGTATTTATAATCTAAATTCAGGTGTGATGCAACAAGTGGAAAGTTCATTATAGTTGGTGGAGTGACATTCTTTTTTGGCCTATGCACTATTAAAGTCCCAAAATAGATATCTAAGTGCTGTGTTGGCCTTGGACAGTCTCTCTATACAGCAAAAGAATTTATGCTAAAGTGAGAAAAAAGGGAGAGGCCACCAGGGGTTACTCAGTAAGGCAGGCATAATTTCTGATTGTTCCATTGAATTATTTAACGCCTGGCTAATTTTAACTCATTGCCATGAAGTGTTTATACTCTTCTACCCACAGTCACATTTTTATGTGCAATTTTAATAAAATAACCATTAAAGTAATGTTAAGGTTGAGAAATCAAGCACTCCACTCAAAAGAAATACAAATCTGATGAAATTTCAACCTCAACTCTGCCTTTTAGGCCTGCATTATATATCTTTTTATTATTAAATTGTCTGTTAATGCAATATATTATGTTCGCTTCTCGGAACATAATACAGAGAGGCAGCTTCTCAATTCTCAAGGATGTGTTGGTCTCTGGAGAGGGCAGCTCCATCACTGTTATTTTTCCTAAGTCATTGTAATATCTCAGACACCTAAAAAGGTTTAAGAGTGTATTAATCCTTATAAGGTTTGTCTTGATTTTTTATTTATTTATTTTTTTTTTAAATATGTCCATATGCAACTCTGTCCTCGGTGTTTATTCTGTTTTTATTCATCATGGGTGACCTAAACTACCCGGACATCTGCTGGGAGGAGTAGTCAGTCAGGTCTGACCGCTCACATAGGTTCCTAGCTGAGATACAGGACCTCCACCTAACCCAGGAGGTGCACAGTCCCAGCAGGGGAAATGCTTTGCTGAACGTGGTCCTGGCCACAGGTGACAACCTGGTGAGGGGACTGCGGGTTCTCGACCACCTGGGCGATAGCAGTCATCACCTACTGGAATTCACCATCCTTGACTTCAGAAGGGCCGATTTCAATGAGGTAAGAAAATTAGTCAGGGAGGCACTGAGGGTCCCGGAGGGTAGGGGAGTTGGGAGTCCAAGACGAGTGGTCATTCCTCAAGGAGACGATACTCCAAGCCCAAAGGGTGACAGTCCCAACGCAAGTCAAATGGGGCAAGAGTGCTCAAAAGCCCCCATGGCTCACCGAAGGCATTCAGGGATGTCTGAAAGATTAAAAAAAAAAAAAAAAAAAAGAGGTGTACACCCGATGGAAGGGAGGCGCCATCACCAAGGAGGATTATACCTCCATTGCTCGAAACTGTAGGGGGGTTGTTAGGAAGGCTAAGGCAGAGACTGAACTAGGACTAGCAACCAGGATGAAAGATAACAAGAAGTCCTTTTTTAAATGCATAGGGAGTAAAAAGAAAGCACAGGGTAACGTAGGGCCCCTGCAGGACATGCTTGGCAATCTGCTGGTTGCACCAGGTGACAAAGCTGACCTCTTTAATACATTCTTTGCCTCCATTTTTCTGAGCAGGGACTGGGACATGCCTGCATCGCCACGCTACCCACCCCCCCCCCCCACCCCTCCCCCTTTGGGATTCTGGACAGATTCAGGAGAGGCACTGCCGCCAGGCCTAGGGTCAGAGAGGACCTAGTTAGGGAAATTCTGGTGGGGCTGGACATGTTCAAATCAGCAGGTCCAGATGATCTCCACCGCAGGGTGCCAAGGGAATTAGCAGAGGTCATTGCGGGGCCCCTGGCATGGCTTTACAAGCACTCATGGTGCTCTGGCCAGGTGCCAGAGGTCTGGAAAAGGTCCAGCGTGGTCCCATTTTCAAAAAGGGGAGGAAGGAGGACCAGGGAAACTACAGGCCCGTTAGTCTTACCTCGGTCCTGGGGAAGCTCTTTGAGAACATTTATCCAGGAGCACATCTGCGAGGGACCAGCAGGGGAGATTATGCTTAGGGGCAACCAACATGGGTTCATTCGAGGCAGGTCTTGTCAAACCAACGTGGTGGCCTTCTATGACCAGGTCACAAAATCCTTAGATGGAGGTGTTGTGCTGGACATAGCCTTTCTGGACTTTAGGAAGGCCTTCGACACTCTCTCTCACCCCATTCATCAGTGATTTGGACGAAGGGATGAAAAGCACCTTGTTCAAATTTGTGGATGACACTAAGGTGTGGGGAGAGGTGGGCACGCTAGAAAGGAGGGACAGGCTACAACTAGATCTGGACAGCTTATAGGGGTGGGCAGATGAGAATAGGATGGGATTCAATGCTGACAAATGCAAGGTACTGCACCTAGGGAGGAAGAACCAGCAGCACACCTATAGCCTGGGGAACTCCTGTCTCATCAGCACAGAGGCAGAAAAGGATCTTGGAATCATTATTGATTCCAAGATGAACATGGGCTGCCAATGCGAAGACATGGTCAGTAAGGCTAACGGCACTTTTCATGCATCCATAGATGCATCACGAGCAGGTCCAAGGAGGTGATCCTCCCTTCTATGCGACACTGGTCAGGCCGCAGTTGGAGTACAGCGTCCAGTTCTGGGCGCTGCACTTCAGGGGGGATGTGGACAGCATAGAGAGGGTCTGGAGGAGGGCCCCCACATGATTAGGGGGCAGCCCTACAAGGAAAGGCTATGGGACCTGGACCTGTTCAGCCTCCGCAAGAGAAGACTCAGAGGGGATCTGGTGGCTGTCTACAAACTTACCAGGGGGAACCAGCGGGGAACAGGAGAGTCCCGGTTCCCCCGAGCACCACCAGGAGTAACTAGGGATGTCGGCCGTAAGTTAACTGAGAGGAGGTTCAGGCTGGATATCAGGAGGCACTACTTCACTGTCAGGGCGGCTAGGATCTGGAACCAACTTCCAAGGGAAGTGGTGCTTGCTCCTACCCTGGGGGGGTCTTCAAAAGGAGGCTAGATCACCTAGCCGGGGTCGTTTGACCCCAGCATCCTTTCCTGCCATGGCAGGGGGTCAGACTTGATGATCTGCTGAGGTCCCTCCCGACCCTACCAACTATGAAACTGAAACATTGCCATTTGGCATT
>NW_005842251.1:1634133-1670205 GCF_000455745.1 Alligator sinensis
CATTCCTGATCGATATAGTAATGTTTGTTTGAATTACAAAGTTCCCCTGCAGAGAACTTGTAACCCAATTTCTTACATTTTTTTTTTTTTTGGCTTGTTCAACCAGTCAGTGCAATTTTTACTACTTCTGGAGAGTTAGGTGTGTGCCATCTTCCTGATTCCTCATTTACAGAGGAACATGGTTTTTTAAAATATGTTTTTAATCTAATATTCTAAATATTACATAACTTGGAAATGGCCATGATTTTTTTGGACCTTTCCAAAAACTCCCTGAGGCAGACACTGAACATAGAATTCATCCCCAAAGGAGTTTGTCTAAATGGGTTGAGTAAATGAAAACATAGAGGTAGAAAAGAGCATCGTCGTAGTTGTTGACTGTGCCTCCCTTTGACTATGGGGCTATTTATAAGTAATTTTCTAAATAAAGTTATTCAGGCCAATTGATAAAATCTGCATTGGTTTCATTCATCTCGGTATTTTTTTGACTCCTTGGTTTAAAAGCAGGCTGACCATATGGAAATCAGGACATCATCTGGGACATTGCCCCCGCATCTCCCCCACGCTCTCACAAGTCGGTGAGGCAGGGCTGTATGCCATCTGCAAGGCGCTCCATGCTGCTTTGACTCCTGTTCAGACTGCGCCCCGCACCCCTGCATTTCCAAGGTGCCCATTATAATTCCCAATAGCCGACCAGGACCAGCCTCTGAAATCAGGACTGTCCCAGTTAAAATGGGATCTATGGTCACCCTACTTAAATGGGATAAAGAAGGAAGATGATTTAAACAATTAATACCCATTTTCAATCAGTCATGGGCACTGATATATAAATCCTCTGGGAAACTAAATCCTTGGAAGTTCATGTGGTTTTGAAGTTTCCTATGTGTATGCGTATATATGTGGTTTATATATATTACAGTATGTATGTAAAGAATCCATGAATAAGTGATATTTTATGGAATACATTATATTACCTAAAAGAGTAAATAGGGTTATTTCATGTTTGTTTCATTATGTTACAGACATAGTACTCTATTCCATAACATTTCTAACAGTGTTCATCTTTGCAATTAGTTCAGCCAAGTATAAGTGATGGTAATAAACTTTCCTCAAGGTGAGTCATGACGTCGGTGGCAGCCACTTGTAACATATATTAAGATTCTCAGGACTCACTGGAGCATGAAGGTTTAGTTTAGCTAACTTAGTTGACTAGCTATGATTCCAGTCAGCCTATGAGATAATACCTTACAGAAGGACACTTGTTTTTCAACTTATGAGGATTTCGGCAATTTATTTCCTACTGCTAAGAGTTGCACTTTGAAATTGTCAAACAAAATTATTTATTTGCCACCCTTCCAAAGAAAGACTGTGGGTGGCTTGCCATAAGAGCCAGAACACAGAAAAGCTAGTGGAATTTCAAAATAAAATATAAATCCACAACTTCCTAAACAAATATCTCAGCTTAGCCTCGCTTGCCAAACACCTGCCCAAATAGAAAGTCACAGCGCTTCCGGAAGATGTCCAGATTTGGGTTCTGGCAGGCCTCAAGATGGGGCAGGAGTTCCAAAGCTGAGGAATGACTGCTGAGAATGATCTCCCATGTGTGTTCACCAAGGAAGCTCGATGCACTGATTGTATTAACAGGCCATTTGCTCTGGGCTGACCGTGAGGATTGCAGTGGGGCATAAAGGAGAAATGGCCCCTTAGATATATAGGGCCCATACTGTTTAGGGCCTTGAAGGTCAAGACCAGCACCTTGAATTGTACCCAGAAAGCTGTTGTAAGCCAGTGCAGACTCTGGAGAACTAGAGTTGCTGCTCCGGTGACCCATACCCATCACAAATCATGTGAGTTTATTCTGCACTAGCTGCAGCTTCCAAATGGTCATCGAGGGCAGGCCCATGTACAGCTTAAGGAAATCTGGTTTGTTTTTTTTACTGGCAACAGCTTGTTGTATGGCTTTTTATGAGTACTAATGTAACATGGTAGGAATTAGTATGTGCTCATATAAAGTTGCCCTCTCATGCAGCATTTCTGAACGTGTGGGTTGCCACCCAAAAATGGGTTGCAAAAATACATGAAAGGGTCACAAATAAACTTTAAAACTGGATCAACAAACTTTAAAAATGGATTCTCCTTTAAAGGAGAAATACGTAGGAAACCATGGCTTTTTCCTTGCAGACTGGCAGAGTTCCAGCCTGCAAGGGGCTGCTTGGGGCCCCCCATGCCTCCCCACCCCCTGCCCCACACACTGTGGGGTTGGGGAGCAGCAGATCGGGAGTGAGGGGTGCTGGGTCGGGACTAGCCATTGATTTTTTGTTTGTTTGTTTGTTTTTGTTTTTTTTTTTTTTTACGAATGAGCCCTGGTAGAAAAAAGGTTGGAAACCACTGCTCTAGTGGCTAGCCCACAGGGTGGTTAGCCTGTGAGGTATTTTTTTTTTTTTTTAATTAGTAAAGGCCAAAGAATCTCTCTTTTAGTCATGTGATTTTGAGTTGAATGATAAGAGCGAACATATGTGATTTAATATAGTCATTGCATCTCTGGAGAATCAGGTTTTGCCCCACTGTGTATGTTTACTCAAGACGCTGACTGCGCAGTAGCGTGTCACAGCGTGCAGTGCTAATACACTACCGTGCTGTATTAGGCTACTGCGCAGTAGCGTCACCTAAAAGGTGTTCACCGACACTACTGCGCAGTTACTCTGTTTACTGCACATTTTAGTAGTTGCTAATACAAATACTAAATAAATGTGCAGTAGCATCTCGTGGCAATGCACACAGTAAGGGATCCATGCTCTACTAAGGTTGTGCCTACCCTGAAATCCACAAGAACACATTTCTGTATAATAACCTTAAATATACTGAAGGAAATTCTGCCCTTGTCTATAGCTATTGCATCTCAAGAATTAATGAGACAAGAAGTTGGCCCAACTTCTTGTATGCTCAACCGAGAGAATCTGCTCTCTCGTACTTCCGTGGTGAAAGTAAACTCAACCACTTTAAGGCAGCGTCCTGGAATCTACCTGTTTGGCAAGCAGCAATAAAATACTAATATTTTGGCATATTTCACATGCCACAGACATGTGGATTTTTGAGAGTTTTGCACGTTGTCTTTGCCAATCGTAATAGTGTCTGTTCTAGACCCTTAATTTAACTTCGCTGGCAGTTTTTTCTATGCTTATCTGGGGGAGTGAGAGGAGAAAAGAGGTAAGTTTATCCTCTTAGTGTAGATACGCAATATGCTGGCAAGCTACAAAGAATCAGATCTGGATTTCATTTCTTCTTCTTTGACTCTGTGATCCAGCGCACATTCCTAACATGTTACAAACAGCTTGTGTCTCTGAAAGTGCAGTATCAGTTTTCAATGGCAAAAGCCCCTAAAGGAAACAGGCCGATTCTTCCATACGCAAACAGCTGGGAAGTTGTGGATGGAATTAATTGCTGATATATACTGACTGTTTTTCTTCTCTTGTCATTTCCTTTGCAGCTGTGAAAGGCAAGGGTTTTTTTGGATTTTGAGGAAAACAGACATTTTCAACAGTAGCCAATCTAAGATGATTAAAATGTGTACATTCATTTGGATTCACATACACCAGCATAAAACTTTCTCTCCCGAGTTCTGAAAATCTGTGGCATTAAATGTAAATTCAATACAGACGTTCTGCCCAAGATTTTCACTAGTGACTTTTAGGTGTTCAACCCAATAACCTGCAAAGGGATCTTGACTTTCAGATTGTGAAAATGAGGCTACTTCAACAGGTCTCCAAAATCAGAAGTCAGTTTCTAAAATCTTGCCCCTATACCTGCATCTCTAAAGCAATAACACTAATGGGTTGTGTGCTATATATGGTAGTATAATAAATAGTCCGTCATGTTTTGGCCCTAAGGGAGCAGTCAGGAGGTTTTTACTTCCATCATGGGATTGGAAAGCCACATGTTATCAGCAACATTGCATGCCAGAGCAAAGGTTTGTCAGCCCTCCTTCAACACATCACAAATCAAAATGCCCATTCAAGAGCAGCTTCCAAACATTAAAGGTGAGAGGGTCTGTGACTTGCTGATTTAGTATTAATATCAGTGGAAAAAAATCTGTGGTGTACTGATAAAGATAATATTTTGCTAGTTTCCATCCTCTAAAACCTGAAGACACTTTTCCCATTGTTTATAAAACCATTTGAATTCATCATGCTGTAGAGGGGTGTAGGTTGTAGCCGTGTTGGTCTAAGAACATAGGCAGACAAGGTTCTTTGGGTGAATCTGATATCTTTTATTAGACCAACTAAATAGTTGGAGAACAATATTTAAGCAAGCTTTCGGGTTCAAAAACCCTTCGTCGGGCTACGGGAGTTTCAGCAGTTGGTGTGTGCTCTTCCTGGATGGAATGAAAAGTAAAGAAGCCAGAGGCTGTGCTGGTATGCATACAAGACAGGCAGTCAGTGAAAATGTAGATTGACTCCTCAATGGGTGATTGACTCCTCAATGGGTGATTGACTCCTCAGTGGGTGATTGACTCCTCAATCTACATTTTCACTGACTGCCTGTCTTGTATGCATACCAGCACAGCCTCTGGCTTCTTTACTTTTCATTCCATCCAGGAAGAGCACACACCAACTGCTGAAACTTCCTTAGCCCGACAAAGGGTTTTTGAACCCGAAAGCTTGGTTCAATATTGTTTTCCAACTATTTAGTTGGTCTAATAAAAGATACCATGCTGTAGAGGGTTTTTTAGGCCTACTCTGCATTTAGTAAAGGTTTCCCAGGGTATCATCTACCTGTTCTCTGAGTAAAATAAGTTTTACTAGCAAAGCCTTTTCTTTTTTTTTCTATCACAAGTCGTTAGGGCTTCTATTAGGAGTTTTATTTTTATTTTAATGGCTATATTAGAGAACATTTTTAATAAATATCTGAATAATATTAAGTTTTATAAATATATGGGACCAGCTCATAGGCCACTTGTTTAGAGGCGAAGTACAGTCTAGGTTCATCCTCAAGTTCCTTGAAAACCATTAGCTCGTCTAGTTTTGGAGCACAGAATCATCTAAGCCTTAAGACTAAGTCACAAAAATGTACCAAGGGGGAGGAGGACCAACATTTTGCCTTTTGAGTTTACAGATTTCCGGCACTTAACCATGGAGAAATAGGATGGCACTTAGATACCCAAGTTCATTAATAGGGGTAATAAGATCTGGTCCAGGGATTCAAAATCAGTTCCCACCCTCCACAGTGGCCTTGAGTAGCACCTTAGTACAAAGTATACCCACTGGCGATCTAAATCGGGGCAGTTGAACTGGCATGCTGCTTGTGACCCCTGAAGGGCTGGCATGTAGCCTGAGAGTTCCTGCTCAGCTGCCACTCTTCTCCACCACTTCCTGCCCTCTTGGTTGTTCCTGTCCCAGTGGCTTCGAAGGGGCTGGAGTGCCTGAGCTGCACATGCAGCAGAGAAGGGAGCTGGGCTTTCTGCAGTGCAGGTGGGTACTGCATGTAGCAGAGAGAAGCCAGGCTACTTGTGCTGTGTGAGAGATGGGGAGCTGCCCACATGGCTGTAAGAGGGCAGAGGGGAGGTACCAGCCTGCCCATGCTGCAGAAGGAGCAGGGGGAAGCTGTAGAAGGGGCATATGCAGCACACGACTCCTGGGTCTGTGGTTCCTGTGGTGTGTGGCCCCAAGACATCCAGAAGCTGGACAGCTGGGATCAAAATGAAGCTAGTAATGTTGTTATGCGAGGCATTGCTTAATGTGAGGACATGTGGCAGAACTTGGACCACACTGTTTTTAAGGTGTTGTAGAGCTGCAGTAAGATTAAGAATGCTCAGAGTAGTATTAGCAAATAGGGGTGAGGAAAATGCACTATCACAAGAGTTGATGGGACTGATGAACTAAGAGAACAATTGTTTGTCTTTTTTAAACTTGTGTTTTTTGTCACTGCAAAAAAGTGAATTATCTACACACAGGTTAAAGCCCTTATATAAGACATGATTTCTGTATCTGTACACTGATTTTAAATGAGCGTATCGTTGGTGTACCCCGTCCTAAATATGTCATATTAAGGACTTTTTTGGCAGGTAGTAAGAGTTATGGAAACAATTAAAATTCCTACACAACATCAGATCACTTGTTTATTTGAAAGAGTGGGTGGTGTTTGGGAAATAAAGGGCAGATCTCTGCTTAAAACAAAAGTGATTTGTTTTGGAACGGTATGTGTTGGAGGGGTCGGAGGGGGGTGCCGGCAGGCTATACCAGAAAGCTTTGCCTTGTTTTATGTTTTCTGGTTTTATGACCTTTGTCAGCCAGGCTGGAAATTTTAGTTAGTTTAGCTGAGGGGTTTTTTGTAGTTCAGTGACTCTGATAAATGAAAATGTTGTTTGCTATCCTACTGGCAAATAGGTCTGTTGTACTTGCTAATAACATGTCTGTGCTCATAAAGCACTACAGAATGATACGAAAGAGGTGAAACGCATCATATGTGATTTCCTGTACAATGAGTGTATGAAACCTGCTAAAACTGAACTTAGGATCTAAACAGTTTCTAAGAAACTTTCATGCCTGTTCTTTTCCAGCATGCCTGACTTAAAAGTTTAAATGCGGGAAAATGTACTGCCCCTAAGAGGTGATGGACCGGATTTAGTAAGTCCATTTTATTGCAAAAGTTTTAAATGCAGGAAAATGCACAGCCCATAAATGTTGCTAGAATGGATTCAGTAAGTCCAATTTATCGCATGGAGAATTTCTTGTCCTGGAGAAGCTGCAGCGATATGGTCCTGTAGCTCACATAAATGCTTGCTGGTGGTACTTGCTACACATATATGAATTTGCATTCTCTGCAACTTGGGAGTTGTGGGTTCTTTTTTCAGAAAGTGCTCCACCCTTGCTCTGTTGCATAAACTGGATAGCTTGAAAAATCACAAAGGTCATTTCTAGGTCAAGTTTTCTTCAGAGTGGCCACATCACATGTTATCTGTTTTAAACTACAGCTTTTTGAGCAATATGATGTCTGGTGCAATATACTTCCATAGAGAGAGAAGCAGTTTGTATATGTTTTTAGTTCTATAGCAACAGTAAACCACATGCAGGATTAATCCTGTATCTGGGAGGAGTTTGTGGCTTTCCTTCTTAATTAACAGCCACAGTTTCTCTATGCAGGAAAGTAACTGAAACTGTGCAGAGAACTGTTCAGGTAGTTGTGGTGAAATGCTTGATTTTCAAGACTTCAAACTTAAGAACATTTAAAAACCCTTCACTGACCACAAAGTATTGTGAAGTGCTTGTATATTAGACATTTTCTTAATCGACCTTTTTTTAATAGGTTGGATCCAATAAATAAATGCCAAATGCAGTTAATACATCCTTGAGATTTGCTCTGTATGTAACTTGCATGATTCAGTTCACTGACACATCCGTGGTCTGGCGGTGCTGAAGCTCGAGACATCGTGGCATGAACTTTGTGTAAGAGTGGGTTCATTCAATAAAAAATAAAAGGAGCATTTAAAGAGCCTTTTATTCCTACCATAAAGATGCTTTGTGCTGCTGCTGCTGCATGTATTTGACAGAGCTGTTGAGAAGGGATGCAGCAGAAAGTTCTTCTTGAAGCATATTTTGATTCCTTTCTGCTTCAAACTTTTTTTGTTCCCAAACTTCAGTGATGTGATGTGAATGGTGAGTTGAGATTTGTTGTTGTTGTTGTCTGATGTTTTTCCACCTTACTCAGTTAATCCAAGTTTTCTTCTTCTGCTCACTTTTCCTCAGTTGTCTTGGTGAACTGTGTTTCTCTTAGGAACATGGAGTCTTTTCCTGATCACATGTAAATCAGTGGGAACTTGAATTTCAGTAGGAGCTGGATTAGGCTTCTGGTTTGCAGTACATGTCAGTGGCTTAGATGAACGTGGCTACATCACAACTGGATCCTTTTCTGAGCCTGATGTGATGTAGGCAGCTTCAGGAACTCACTATAAGATATTTATTTCAACTGCACTAAATCAAACACAGAGGATGTGTTTTAAACTGTGTATGGGCAGACTGTATCCTGGATTAAATCAAAATTGCATAACCTGTAGCTCTGAAATAGAACACAACGTGGGTCACATGAGTTTCGCTTTAGCTTGGTATCTTAGATTATTAAATCAAAATGGGTAAAATTTTATAGGAAAGCATGTGTTGTAATGAATGTTTATTACTCTGTGTATAGAAGCAATGTTTGTTCAGATGTAAAATAATAGTGTGTTGTGTGCATTTAAGTTTTATTGGTACATCTATAATAGTCTGGAGTGATGCAAGGCATGTTACACATTTTATTTCCTTACTCTTAGAGTTTGCTGATGCCCAAAACATACAACTGCTCTTAAGCAGATTTTATTGTGCTGCAGTTTCTTGTAAAACTGCATTTGACATTTTAAAGTGTTCTTTATGCAGAATTATATTTTTAAAAATTCCTAGAAACAGCTTTTATTTCAACATGTAGAAATAAATATTTCTTTAATAATGTGTTGTTTTGTTTTGATTTTCTTTTTTTTTTTTTTTTTTTTTTTTTAGCAGCATTCATTCTGTACTCAGCTTTGTCATTGTTGTTTTGCATTGTTTCCACATTCTAGCGCTCTAATCCATTTCCTCGCTTCATTGGGCACTGAAAGTGACAGAAATTGACTAGAACGAGAGTTTTCTGATTGGTGCTAAGGAAGCAGCCCGAGTGGTGAATTTGAATTTACTATTCCTTCAACAAATTTACATGGTGTTACAGGAGCAGGAATTATGGAGTCAATTATGGAATCAATATAGACTAAATACTTGGTTTTTTGGGGTTGTGTTTTTTTAATGTATGGTTGCAGTTGTGTTTCCATATCCAAAAGTAAATCTCCATGAAGACAAAGTAGTTCAGTATTTGGTTGGATTATCTATAATTTCACCACAATAAAAAAGACTTTCACTACACAAAGGTAGGAGATTTTAAACTGCAGCACAGATGGAGAGCTTTGGCAGGGAAAATTCTGGAAAAGAATTTGTTCCTCTGTTACCTTGCAGAAAAGTCGTGCTCTGTAGCTTTTCATGCCACATCTCAATTATGCCTCAGTTCAATTATGCAATCTCAGGAGACTGTTCTCCCATTGAATGCACTCGCCTTGTTCTCATTAAGGATAATGGGAGTCATGTGTGCATATCAATGGGAGAACAGACTCTTAAAATGTTTCTGGTAGATTTGATGGAGACAGAGCACATTTTCATTATTACTGTATTATTGCAGACAGTAAGAAGTCTTACTAGCAGAATGTTAATTATCTTTAGTGCGCTTGTTAATTGGAAGAGTAGATATAGTGAAAACTTGTAACAAGTGACTTTTGCACTTACCATACACTGTTGGATTAATTTGCCTGTCTACCTGTCTATGCCAGGTCTTCCAGTCGTACGACTGAGCCATGTATCTATGATCTGTAGCATATGTTTCGTATACAGGTTTCCCTCAGTTGATGCAGGTTCTGTATGTGCGAATTCGCTCTTATGTAAATTCACTCTTACGCAATCAGTGTGGTGGAAGCCCACAGTCAGCTGATTTGTGCGGTGCATTGCGCGAGTGACGCGCACCAAAATATAGTCTCCTGTGTGGATCTGCGCTCCTCGCTTGTTGTCTGCAACCCGTGTTTCTGTACTTGCTATCCCCGTTAATGATAGTGCCCTGTGCTTGTGTGCACTGTCTGCTGTTGGTGAATACCCAAATTGTCTTGTAAAAGTGGTAGAAATGGGCCTGGGGGTCAGGACAGTCGAGGTCTTGGAATGTAGCCCTATTTGTTCCATTGTAAAGTGGGTCCCTTTTATGCGAATTTGAGTTATGTGCCGTTTTCCAGGAACGCATGTACTGCATAAAGCGAGGGAAACCTGTAACCTATTTTAACACTTTTGCTACTTTAGAAATGTGTGATCAAAAAATAAAATTAACCAAAAAAGTTATTGAATTTGAGTAACTTGAGAGGGAGTTTGATATTGTCTTATATGTTTACACTTTAGAAAGGTTACCATATAACTGGATTTTAACAATTTTAGGCAAATTATTTTCTCTGAATCTTAAAAGTTCTGAGTCTGAACCTAATCTTTCAATGTAGGATTTCACGTACAGTACAGACTGTCCCAGGAATAATTATAATTGGGCATTCACATAGATTGAGGTACATTTTTTTTCAAACTGTTCAATGATAAATCTCACAAAATACAATGCAATGACAGCTTGATCTGCAGAATGCACAAGCCACATACTTACTAATAAGCTAAAGCCATTATTTCTCTGTCATTCTGCAATCACAGAAGAAGATTGCCACTCCTTCTGTGAACAGAGATCTTGGCTGATGGCCTGTAATGCACAGTGGGAATTCACTTCCTGTCAGGAAATGCTGTTTTTCAGTGTTTTATCTTGTTGAGGCAATCATGAGTGAACAATGGGCTATTAAAGTATTAGAACAACAAGTGTCATAACTAAGCCAATATTGACTTTGTTGTGAGTCCTATCCTAAAAGAGAGCATTGGCCTGCCTTCCGAAGTAGTTCAATAATCAGTAGCTACAGTTCGTCACGGCTTTAACCATTGTTTTTTAAATACTAAGCAGAAATGTGTGTGGACCTTCAACAGGTTCCTCTCATAGCTTCCTGTTGTAAAATAGACAAAAATAACCTTAATAATTAAAGAGTATTGGCAAAGAGAAGTTATTTCTCATAGTTGAAAACTAAATTGCTTCATTCTGAAAACGCAACACAAAAGCCTTTTTTTCTTCTTGCTTTGTAATGACAAGGCGTTGTGAAGGATGACTGTAAAAATTGGTACCTGGAAGTTTAATTTCTTGTGCGTGTATCCATGTGTTCTGTATTTAAAGGTGCTCATTTTCAGATTTTTTTTTTTAAAGGTCTCTTCTAATTTCCAGCCTTTCAAAATCAGAAAGTCGAGCAGAATTTTTCCCATCTTTTAGGCATCACCACTAGCACTGTGAAAGGTTGCATGTATCTTCAGCTTAACCGCTGCAGTTGCATTGTTTTTCAGTGACCTTATAAGTAAAAATGAGCAAAACGTTAGTAAATTGATTCAGACGAGCCAGAAAGAAGGGAATCCAACTTGCTGCCCAAGAGTTTGTTTCCTGTGAAGTGTCACAGGAGTTCAAATATCAGGAAAATACTTTAGTCACTACATTAGAGAGAGGGCTCTGCTGTACACATAAGAGGTTGAACTCTTGAATAAGTGCCATCTTTACATAAAAGCCTTTCTTCAGAGAAGAGATGCTCTTTAAAGAGAGTCAGAAGAGATTATGGAATGACACTGTTGTTCCATTGCAACAGTGAGTGAGCTTCCCATTTATAATATAAATTTTCACACTGGTACATAATGCCCTTAACAATCGAAAAGAAAAGAAATCAGTCCTCCTGAAATATCATACCACGTCTCCTTCCAGGGTAGAATTTTTCTGCCTCCCTTTGGGTGGAGCGAACAGATCTAATCCGTGAGTAATGTGCAGACCAGTGGATGCCCTCCATTATGAGAGAGAAAAATTAAGGTAAGGAGACTAGTTTTTCTCTCTTATGCATTTGTGTGATGAAAACAAACTTTGTTTTGTTAGTTCTAGGGGTTTTTTTCTTTGCAAATATGTATTAGTGTAGCAGTGTTGCATGCAACCTGGGTCCCTGTCTACACTCTGATATGGAGTTACTCTATACAGATGTTAACCCAAAGCCTGTTAAAGCTGGTAGAAGTCATTGCCTTCAGTGTCCTAGGATTGGCTTTTAGACATCAGTACTGATAATTTTGCCATTGATTTCACTGTTCAGTCGAGCTCTTGCTTACAGGAAAAAGGATTTAAAAATGACCATGTCCATCTCTCTTCAGTTCAGTAAGAGCATGTGAGGAATCTGTGACAGCAGCTGCACCCTGAGAGAGTGAGTGTCATGTCTCTGCTGCGTTGGATATAGTGAAGGCCATTATAATTTCATTAGGTGGTTGGCAATGGCTGTGGCCCTCATGAATTTTCACAAAGGAATTTCTGTTCAAAATCAATGCAACAAGAACATTTGTATGTTTGCAGCAGGTTTCCATGGAAACGTCATAACACATGATGTTAACAAACAGAAGCCAAGGTGGTGGAAGCGCTTCTGCAGAGGCCTTCACAGTACCTAGGTGTCCTGTTGTGTTGATATGCATGTAACATGCTGTGGTTTTTAGCATTTCTTTTCTTCAGATGAAAAAGGGACAAAACTTACTTGAGGAGTAGGGCAGATGAATTGCAATTATCACAAATAGAGGATTAATTTGCAATTTGTTGCATAAGACATCTCTTGGGTGCAATCCTTTGAACTCATTACCTTCAGAAACGAGTGTTTAGCAAGCTACAAGCCAAAATGTGAATGAGGTCAGTGGAGAAAAGAATCTGTAGTTCAGTAGGAGGCATATGTCTAGAAATTGCCTGTTGCCCTCCCACTTGTGCCCTTCCTACTTTTGTCCAACGCAGCTCTTGGGGTCAGGAGGGTCAACTCCCGTGGGCATTTTTGGGGAGGTTGGAGTACTTCTCTGCCCTCAGGATCAGGCTGTCTTTAGCTTTTAATCACTATACAGGCCATAGCCTCCTCTTGAACAATGGGTTTTTATCCTGAAGGAATATTAGAGATTTGAGAATTCAAGAAAAACTTTTGACCCCTTGGAAAGAATTGGGAAATGGAGTTATTTTCTTTTTTTAGAGAGAGCATGTGTTTAGCTCTCCTCAAATGAGTGTGGATCAGATCACATGGTGGATGTTTGCCATTCTGCCATGGAGTGCAGGCATCAGCTATTAAACTCCTTTACTCGGTAAGAACTGTGTGGGGCGTGCAGGTTCATACATTAATATTTAATGGATAGCACTTGGGCTAATTACAAACCAGTTTTCTTGGTGGGAGAGACATTTCCTCCTTCTAAAACATTCAGCAAAAAAGTAATTCGTTCTTTGACTACTTATCGGTATGCCTTCCTACTGAGATGTGCAAATGCCTCAAGCACCCAAGCCTAGCTGCTTTTTTGCCCTAATGTCACCAGTGCATATGCACCCTGCCGCTCTTCACCCTGTGTGCTTAGTGCAGGGGGGTCAGTATACCCCTTGCTCCTCAGTTCCTCTCTACTGCCTAGGCTTGAAACAGTGCTCTTCCCAGTCTGCTCAGGCTGAATTTGGCCTACAGCTCTTTTTTGAAGACTTTTGCCCCTGTTTTAATTTTTTGGCTTTTCCCCCTTTGAGATGTCTGTATTTCTTCTGCTTTTCTTGGGCCTCCATTATCCTTCTCAGTGCAGCCTCAGAGCTTTTTGGAGTCCGCTTGATGAGACTACTTTTTCTACTTCTCTTCTTCCAATCCTCTTTGTAAAATTGAGACCAAACATGCACGATACTCATCTGAGTCTGCAGGCATGCTCCGGACTACAAAGTTTGCATTTGTGGCTGTTCTAGGCTTGTTCCCAGTACCCGCTGTGGAGTCCTCAGTCTCTGGCAGGCCTGAGCATCCTATAACAACAAGCCTAGAACAGCCTAACTTGCTGAATTTTTAGATATGGCATGCTTCAGTGGACTTCAGAGGGCCTAGTGTGGGCGAGATATACTCAGCTCTTCGCTTCCCAGGGCCAACCACTGCAGGCCTTTTATTGCCATTAAGCTCAAGGATATGAGATATATGAGATTTCCCTACCAGCCGTACTGGACTATCTGGGATGCTTAGCTGTTTTAGTCTGAAGTTAGGCAGAAGATAGGGCAGAGCAGCACTGTAGAAATTAACTGGTTCAGAGTTTTTGTAGACAATAGCCCATTTCATCAGATGTTAGAAATAGTGTTTCCATTTTTATGGAACAGTCCATACATAGCATCTGGTAAAGTTGGTTGCTTACAGAAATGATGCCTCTCTGAACTATCTGAGAGAGAGAAAGCATCATGGCTTTAACCCTGACCACACTTGGGGGCATCTGGCTGCCATTTGAAGAGACCAGCCTAGTGGTACTTCTTCCAAAACCTAATTCTTTGAGAGCTGATGTGAATAAAGAGAGCCTTGCCTTTTTCACATCATAAGGACTAAGCCTGTCATAAAAATCCCTCTGCCAAGAGTTCCAAAGCCACAGCCATCTCTGCAGACAGTCCAGTGGTGGAAATAGCAGGCTGTTGGAGGGGCAAGCCACTCAGTGCATTTGACATTGGTATAATGAAGTACAAATACCAGAACACAGGGAATTTGTTGGCTTCCTTGAGTAACATCTCCATATCTGACTCTCTCTACCTTTATCGAACAGCTGTCCGTTGCAGAAGTCTCCGAGGCTGATGCTGCATTTGGTAAAACGACGAGGGAAATTGCTTCCAGTAACTGAACTTCTCTGAGATGTGGTGTTTGTATGCCCATTCCACGTCCCACCCTTCTCATCTTCCTCAGCATCCTTGATTCTTAGGGATTCTGAGTTGGAAAGTAAGCTGAGAAATGGAAAGGGCATGCTGCCCTTAATGCCCTTGGCACAGGGAGAGACAGGGCGCATGGCCCTAGTGGTTAAAAACTTGAGTACAAGTGCTTAAAGCATATGCACACCTACAGTGGGTGTATGTATGGACACTGGCTGAGTTACTGGAAGGGAACATTTGTGTCTTTTAGGCCCCTGCTACACATTATATATATATTACGCGATTAACTGGTTAACCATGCAATAAACGTAGACTGGCCACACATGCAAAGTAAGACTAGCTACAAGTGCAAAGTAGTTATTACACAATTAGCTGGTTAATCACAAAATAAATTTAGACCAGTCACGTGTGCAAAGTAGTTATCACACAATAAAAATGATTATCCAGGTGTAAAAAGAGCCAGCCAACTATAAAGCTAGTGCTTGAAAATGTGTAACAACTCTGTAGCTGGTTTCTGTTCAGATTTAATTTGCATGTGTAGCTGGACCCTTAGAGGGCTATGCTGTAAGCTTGCCTTTGAGACTGGAAGTAAAATGTTGTTGTTTTGTTCTTTACATCTGATCATCAGATGACAAGAAAGAAATCCTTCAGTGAAAAAATGTTTTGGAGTTTATCCAATTTTGTAATCAAGGTCAAAGAAACGAGGAACAACTTTAAACCGGTTCTAGTTTTTAAATGGATTAAACATAACTGAAAGGGGAAACATTTCATTTTGAATTTTTGGGGTGTTTTGAGGCTGTTTCCCATGGTATATCTTAGACCTCTGATGTACACAAAAGAAGTTCTTTGAGATCTGTAGACGGATAACTTAGGGCTGTCAACATATTTGCAGATCTGCTACTGTGCTGTATGAAAGGTTTACCAAAAATGTTGTATGTCAGCTACACAAATGGAAGAGTATTTCTTCTACACCTTAAAAATACTTGAGAGGGGTGAGATTTTCTGCTACTTCCCACCTGTTCACTGATGAGTGCTGCTAGCTAAACATAGGTATTAGCTGACATGATGTGGGACAGTTGGGGAAGCAGAGCTACCCAGTAGCCCATGATGTGTTCTAGGCTGCTTTTGGGTGGGGTGCGGGGTCTCGCCCTTCACATCTGACTATTCTTTAAACCTGTTCTTTCCTAACTTCTATAGGCGTTACGATGATTCAATAAAACCTTAGCCCAATAAGCTTGTTCGTATGGGTATGGTGTTTGCCAGCACCTGTATACCTTTCGGTTCACATTTCTTCAGGAATCTCACCTCAACACATGCTCCATTATTACCGGTTAGTTGTCTCCTGGCAAAGGTTTTGACAATTTGCAAAGAACGTGACATTTTCATAGACCATCCAAGCTATATCCCTTTCCCACAGCAACCTTTCTCTTTTCCAGTGCAAATTCTACCTGCATGAAAACCTTAATTTGTTGCTAGAATATCACTTCTATCTGTATTGATGAGCAATGGAAAAGGAAAGAAATTGGACTTCAAGAATATAACTTCTGTAATATGCTTAATCTGCTCATGTGGCATGAAAATAGGCTAACATGAGTTCCATTTGTAGACACTTTGTGTATGAATGTTGTACATTTATATGCATTGCCTTTTCAGTATAACAGAAATAGAATGGTGGATAGATGGATCTCTCTGGCTTGCCAGACTTTTGAGGATGGTTAAAAGATCTGTCTAAGTGTATGGATCTTAAATGTAATGCAAAATTGAATATTGCACAAATACAATCAAATCTTAATTGTAAGTTCCATGCAACTTGCTTCAGAAAGTGCAGACATAATTAAGTTAAGGTTTTGTGTGATGCACAGGATGGTTTTGTAATTATAACTTCTGGCTTTTACAGTTAAATTAAAAAAAAAACATAGGAAAATGTCAATGCAAGTACAGTGTAACTTGACCAATTTCTCATGATCTCTATGTGGCTTCTTTTGGGTGTGGGCCCTGAACAGTTTTGGGGAACTTCTCACCAAAAAGCGGCATAAAACTGATGAGATGGGTAGAAGTCAGAATGCTGATCTGTGCACCAGAATTCCAAGGGGGAATAAAAGACGGGACATGGGGATATTTATTCCAAGTTATGTCCATTTGTATTTACACTCAGCGTACCATCCAGTAATTAAGGGCAGCAACTGGAAACCCTTTTCTTCCCTACCCCAAACGTGCAAACACAATCAGTTGCCAAGCCAGAATGATGCAGGTAAAAAATAATCTAAATATTACAGATAACCTCCAAATCGCCTTCTGAGCAGTCGTTGGCTACTCCTTAGAACAGATTCTCTTCTCGGATCAGTTCTTGGAATAGAAAATGCATTTTAAAAATCATATTCTGTTATACTTGCCATGAATGAAAATCCTTGGTTATTCTTCATTTTGTTTGGCTATACACAGTCTTCCAGGGCACTTCTGGAGTCTGTTAGAAAAGGGGTTTCTGGACTTTTGGCAGGAAAAAAGGAAAACTATGGTAGGCATTGTCATTGCTTGTTCTGCATAACAATAAATATTTTGTGGTATTTTGGGCATTTTATTAGACAACTTTAATTGTAGGATGAAAGGAAAAGAACCACTGAAATTTTACAGATGTTCAAAAATACATATATTAATAGGATAACACTAAGTATCATAAAAAGATCTAGTATGCTTTCTTAGACCATGGTGTGTGTTTGTATATGGCCTTAAATGTTGTCCTGTCATCAGAGCTTTTTTCCTTCCATGTGCTGTAGGTAGTATTGCAGTGTTCATATCAGGCTGGCTGTTTGGATTGCTTTAATATTGAGAGAGGACAATTGCCATGGGTCAGGTTGGTATATCACCTTTCACTGGCCTTAAAGGAAGTTGCTTTGGATTCAAATAGTATAATTCAGGTGTGGCCATCCTTTTTTTGCTGGTGTGCCGCAAGTGCCACCACTCCCCATTCATTGCCCCAGATTCTCCATTCAATAGCCCAGATATCCCTGAAGTAATAACTGAGTCAAGTTGACTTCCTTAAAAACTGAGTTTGTTTTCCGTGATTAGAGGGATGTGAAATTATGAACCTCCTGGTTGTTTTATTATTTGCATGTGCTGTTCAAGCACCTTAATGGAAAGAAGAGACTAGGTTAAGCTGTGTAGTCCAGCAAACAGCTGTTTCAAGATGTGAAGTCATGTATGGTTATGTAGACTTGGAACAAAACTTTGAGTTCTCCATATGGCTTTCCTGGGGCCTTGCAGACCAAACTGATGTTTCTTCTGTATTTATTACCTAATTGAGCTTTTTACAGTGATTTGAAGAAATCTTAAGGGGTGCAGGCAAGCCGGGGGAGAAATGGGGTGTATACCACGATTGATCTTAGGTATGTCACTAGAGTGGGGAAACAGGATTTTCAGCAGGGGTTTAATAAGAGTCTGACTAGATGAAGATGCACACAGGTCTGTGGAGCACTTGCCAAAGATGTGCAGTGCTGGCCACAAGAGCTGTGACAGCTGAGTGGGATTTCTGCTGTTGCTGCCTATTATCCTGGATTATACTGGGAGAAGCAATATAACCACTCCTTGAATCCAGGGCAGCATATTACATACCAGAGTATTCTTACTTCTGCTTGTCACAATGTTTTTTGCTCTTATTTTTGTTCCAGAATTGTGGCAGCAGCATTCTCTGATGATCACCTGAGTATGTAATGTGTAGTACATGCGCCTGAGTGTTTGCCTTTTTAACATAACACAATTTTATTTGCAAAATGAGGCAAATGTTTTGAACTAGAAAATAAATCATACTAGTGCCTTTTGGGCAGTTATGGAGGGGAGGGTATTAGCATGCCCACAGTCCATTGTCTTCTGTTGTAGGTTCATAACTTAGCCATCAAACTTCTCTCTGCACTAGAATTTGGCACTGTCCCAAATGCAGGCATATTTTTGTTTATAGTACCCTCTCAAGATTAAATTGGCCAATGTGAAAGGTATAGTAATGCACGGAGAAATTGTTTTCAAGTACATGTGCTTTTGTGCTGTCGTAATTCCAACTCTTTTCCCCCCCCCCCCCCCACCCCCCCCCCCCCCCAACGCCACCATCCCCAGCTTTGAAATAAGCAGTTGTCATTCAGCCCTGCTGAAGGTTAATGAATGGGGATAGGAGTGGGGATAGGAGTTGTGAATGAGCTTCTGTGAGTGGAAATGGTGGAGGTGAGCAGAGACTTTTCTGCACCTCTGAGCCTGTGTTTGGTTGGAGAACCCCTAGTAAGTTCCTTGCAGAAAGCACGTCTTCTTTGACTTTGGGCAGAGGAGCGAATTGCACAACTAGCTGTCTAGTGCAATAGGCGGCTTATTGATTAGAAAGGGTAATGCAACCCATCATCACATCTCCCGTTTGGGCCATCCTTCAAAGCAAGTGCCTCAGCCCCTTGGCAAAGTCTTTGGGGTCACTGAGGCACGCTGAGTGCTAAGTTCCATAGAGCTAAATTCATCTGTTCATAAAGGACCTAATTTGCACAAAAACTTTTTCAAACAGGAGATCGTATACCTTCAGCTCTCCTGTGACACATGAATTTTCATTTCCACCTAAGAGAAATCTTACAACCTTTGAATTCTCCTATACCCAAAGAAGGGTGTGTGCGCCCGAAAGCTTGCTAATAAAGATTTTTATTTTTGTTTGCAAATATCTGGTTGGTCTGATTAAAAGAGATCACCTCTACCCAGGGTTCTGATCCCTCTGTTCATAAAGCACATGTAGTAGCATGAATTCATCCTATCTGGGCCTTTAGTTGTATGTGGGTTTTTTTTAAATTAGCACTTATACTGACATACATGTTTATACATACACTAATAGGAAAAATACATTATAATAAACATTGAGGGAGAAATTTGCACAATACAGGGGACAAATGCAATGTGACCTGGACCACTTAAACCCAGCTAAGGGCAAAGAGGGTAGCCGGCTGCCGGCTGTTTGTGGTGAGTGTTTGTTACTAACCCCTTGTGTGTAAGTCAGGAGCATGTGTGTTGTTACAGACCCCAGCCACAATGTGACCCTTCACCTCAGTCAGCAATAGATCGTATTTGAAGCTAGGACTGTTCAACTGGCAGTCCTGGAGGAGTTAAGTTGCAGCCCCCAGGGCTCCTGCCTGGCCGCTGCTTCCCCCATTGCTCTGGCTACAACCACAGTTGGAGTCTCTGGACTCCCTCTTCCTCTGTCTTTTGCTGCCTTTGCTGGATCTGGGAGCAGGACAGCACAATGCATCCCAAGAGACTGAAGGTGAGCCTGGGGCTACACGGTGCACTGGGAGGAGGGCATGCTGCAGTGCAGTGGTGGGGGTGGGGTGTCCATGTGGTGTGTGGTCAGTGAGTATGCAGTGCTTGCCAGTGCAGCCTACAGGGCATTTGGCCCCCAGCTGCTTAGAAGCTGAACTGCTTGAACCTGTGAAGATCTCTGCTTTGGTTCCCCATTTGTTGTGTAAGGCAGCAGCTCTCAAACTGGGTTATGACCCCAAATGAGGTTGCAACATGAGCAGGTGGGGTCACGGTCATAAATGGGGTCACACTGAGGAAACATTTGGGAAGTACTGGTGTAGGAGTTGGTACTCATAGACACTAGAAGGGAGTTTTATCATCGCTAAATAGGCCTGCCTGTCAGGGGAGATGCAGGGTTGGCTGGAATCGCCTGTTCCCCCTCTTCACTGATCCAGTTGTCTGAAAGTCCTATCCTGATCTATAGTTAGAAATTTCAGGCCATCTCTGATGCTGTCCTCTTCCACTTTTCTTTGCTCGTTACTGCAAGAGTTTCTTAGCTTATGGTTAATTGTGTCACAAACAGTGCTTTAAAATATGCCATTACTTAGTATTACCATGTAGTCTACCTGTGCACAACTCTCTCAGAGCAGTTGTTTTTTTTAACATTTGCAGAAGCGTTGTTCTAATATCTGTTCTGAAGCCTGCCATTTTACTAACTGGAACTTAAAGTCCCTGTATCTGATGATGATGATGATGATTATTTAACGCGTTTCAAATCGCAATACTCAGAGGTCCCAATCAGGATTAGGGCCCTATTTTATACTTACACAGAGAGAGACAATCCCTGCCGTGATGAATTTTGTGATCAAAGACCTGTTGCGGCTTTCTTTGCTCGGGCGTCTAGTTACAAGCCTCTCTTAGAACAAGCTGCCGGCTGCATTTCCAGATGCCTTCTTCAGGAGCGTTGCAACACAAGTAGGCAGCAGTGTTTAAAAAAGTAGCATCGGGACAATCTTTTGTTGTCAGTATTGTCACACTTGTGACTGCTAAGGGTCGGTATTGATACTATGTTGTTAAGAGGAGCAGCTCCAGAGCTTTTGGACTATAAAAAGAAATGGCTATATACTGCGGTGTGTAAGATCAGTTGTTCATGTACACATGTGAAATCTAACAGTTGCTTTATGTCTATCATTTGGATTGCCCACCGTCACACCTTTTGACCCCCCTCATTAAAACCAAGGAAGCAGCTGTTTCAGGCACGACATTTCTACGGATAAGCAAGCCCACCATAAATCAAAAAGCCCTCTGATGTGCTCGTGCGTCCATGAACATTTCTCTGCTATGAGAAGTGTAATGTGTTCCAGTAATAAAAGAGAAGGACTTTTACAGGTTTCCAATCTATTCTTCACAGTCCAATGTTGCCTCATAGGGGGCATGTGTAAATCCGTGGGATTTCTGATTTACTGTAGTAAGCTCAGTCCTTCCAGGAAATACAGCTGGCATGCTAACTGTGTAGGCTTGCATTACGACTCTCTGCAACAGAATGAGAGTTTGAGTGAGGGTAAAAAACCCGATCTCGCTAAAGGATGTTGGGAGCCCAGTAGGCACTGTAAGAGAGAGAAGAAATATGTGTAAAACTCAAAAGTTTTGATGTAGAGTCTTTAAAATTGAAAACCAAACATTTGTTGCTCTTGTTATTGTTATAGTTCATTAGATTTTAGTTTTACCATACATAAGTGTTACAGGAACAGTTCCATGACTGTAGCTTTCCCCAGAGATGGAGACGGATAACAATACATGATGTTGCATCACCATTGGATTTGAATGAACTTTGTGGCTATTGTTTGTTAGCTTTAGAAAATGTTAGTGAGACTTACGTAATTGGGGTCTAAATTAGAAATAACCCTCTTAAAAAAAAACAAATTTACTTTTTGTTAATCTCATATGAACAAACTTAATTGAGAATTAAAAAAAAAAAAAAAGAATTTAACTTTTCTTCAGTAATTGGTCCCTAAATGCCTCAGTGGTAGATCAAATTCAGAATCCCACTCTGGATCTTCTTATTGGGGCCTGTCTCTTTCTCTCTCCTTTTCTGTTGATGATTGCTTCTATACTTCGTGTAGTTTGGGCAGTGAAAATAAGGTAGGTCAGGAGTACCAAAAATTGAAACTGTCGCAGGGCTGCACTGTTTATGTTGCCAAGACTGCAGCAGAATCCTTTAAATCCAGACAAAGAAAAGCAGGGGTTTTGGTGAAATGTTGGTTTTAATGTTTTTGAAGGCATTTATGCTGTAGTATTTTAAAAACTTTTCTAAATTACGCATTTGGAGGTAGCTGCCTGTCATTATTGAGAGACTTTTTCAGGCATGATTTCCTAAAAATTCAAAAGAAAAGTTGCATGATTTATAATCACGCAAGAAACCCAGAGGACATGGAAGAAACATCATTTTAGCTGTGAGAACCAGTTGAGGAAATTTGGGCATTGTTAACCTTCAAGAAATATTTATTAGGTCATTATCAAATTCTCTGAAACATGTTCACATTTGATAATATCTTTTAGCACCTCTGTGCCAGAGACCTTGGAGAGCTTTTACAAGGCTGAATAAACATTAGTATCCCTATTATACAGGTGAGAAAACTGAGGCAGTTAGGGCATTTGTACACATGGTTGTATCCCAGCGTCGGGTGCTTTTAAAAGCACCCAGTGCTGTGGCACATGCATTTGTATAAATGGCAAAATGCGTGTCAGTACTGAGAAAATGGCGGTGGCGAACTTTTTGAACTACAACACATGCAAGGTGTTTGAGTTCATTAGTGCACCGCTGCCATTTTCTCAGCGCTAAGGCACCATTTATGCAAATGTATGCGACGCAGCGCTGGGCATGTCCGCTCGCATGCGGAGCAGACCGAATGAATCGAGCTTGCTCCAGTGCACTGGATCTCCATGTATGTGTGTAAATGCTGTTGGAGACTTGTGGTTTACCAAGTTCTTGCATTATATCTAGGACCATTTGGAGTAACCCCCTAACTCATGTCTCAAGCTTCTGTACCGCAAGACACCTAAGAAGGTGGGCAAGTTTTACACTTGTGAGTAGTCTCTTGGCTTCAGTGCCTAAATATTTTCTTCAATCAGTGTTAGCCTGCTGTAGCATGCAGTCTTATACTCTGTACATACTTGCACTAAAAGAAATTTGATGAGTTTGGATGAACGTTTCATTCCATAGAACATGGCCACCAGGACCTAAGGTAGTGCTAATAAGTGTATTTTGTTTTCACTGGGATTAGATGGTAGAAATCACTTAGAAATAATAAGATTTGATTCCATTTTTTCCAAAATGAAATGGCTCCAAGTTTTGTTGAGGTGGTGATGTTGCTGTGATGTTTCCTGGACCATGTGAGATGCACAAATTTTTGTGAGCGCAATCTTTTCTTGGACCACCTACATGGTTGGGATAGACATAGGCAACCTTTCAAGTATCATAGTACCCTTTCATAGGCCTCTGGAAGATGGGCAGATACAACAGAGAGCTAAGTAGCAGATGGAACAAAAGCTTATGTAAAATTCCATATGCCAGTTGGAGATGTTAGCAAAAGACTTTTGCACGAGAACAAGTGACACAGTTGGTAATGCCTTCTTGCTTAACCTATCTGTGCAAGCAGTTTTATAAAGCAGTGGAATGGAAGAGCTCCTGGAAATAATGCAGGAGCAGAGTTTCAAGAGACTCACCCCCTGGTCAATGGACAATTCTGCAGGAATTTGTGCCACTGTGTTTTCAGATACCTTTGAATGCTTTTGTTTGCACAGCAGAGCAGACATGAAAGCTTAAAGAAGAACTTTTACCCTAGAGCAAACTTAGAAAAAGTTAGAAAAATTTTATAAGAAGAAAAACATTGACCTCTGTCTGCCTTTGCTTCCTTTGTTCCTGCTCAGCTTATGTGTGCCTTGTATAAGAGCAGGTTTCTCTGCAAGTCACAGTTAGAACAACTTTTTTCCCTTGCTGTTCCAAAATACAGTCTCCATGTCTTATTCTGCAGTGCTTCGTAATAATTCATGCATCTCTGACATCAATCTTGCTGTTATCTAGAAGTGAATATAATATGAATCTGTCGTTAAAATATGCCAGCATGATCCCTACAGTAGAAGAAAAAGGCAGGCTTGGAGAAGAATAGGTTTAAACTTTTATTTAACACCATCAAAGAAGAGTTCCAAAAAAGAGAAAATCTTTAATGCCTAGTAAAAGTTATTTAACGAACTTGAACATGGGGATAAGGTCAGCAAAAAAGCTGCACGCAAGTGAGTAGTAGAGAAGAGAACTCCATGAAAGTGTACAAAACAAATATTAAATTGTATTAAACTGTTGAAAGGTTTTTCTGCTGACAGATGCCTTAATCTTTTTTTTAACTTTTCAGTGAGTTGCATCTAAAATTTTTGTTTTCAACATTACAATCATCTGCAGTATCAATGCCAATCACTTAAAGCCAGTTATTGTAGTATCTTAGCACAGACATCAGCCGCGAGACAGACATTCCAAAATGCAGCTAGGGTGCAGACTCCAAAAGTTGTGCATTTCTAGACATGTTTCAAAACTGCCAGATGCTTTCCAAAAATGAGAGATTTCTTTTTTTTTTTTTCTTTTTCTTTTTAAATAACAAGGTATGGGGAAGGGGGAACAACAAACCATTAAGGTATTCTGGTGATGGCAGGATGCTATTCCATTAGTACAAAGTTTAATTTGTTTGGTATCTTTAAAAATATAAGTTTTAATTAAACCACTAGGAAAAAGGACCCTTAGAATACCCTTCCCCCACGGCACTAAAATTACATGTAGGCATTGGTGGGAGAGGTGAGTGTTCACCAAGAAGGAAGAAGCATGGAGCATCTGAAGTAGACAGCCAGTGTCTTGTGGCTTGAATCTTGGAGCTTCCCCTTTCCCCTCCTCTCCTGACACTTGCCAGCATTTGCCCATTTCTCACACAACTGCCATTCTATTATCTGCTGACTTCAGGGACATCTGAGTGCCTACACTTACACGCTTCAACTTTCTCTCCTGTTCCTGTCCACCTCTGTAGCCATTTTACTTGTGTGAGTCCTCCTGTCCTAATTTCATAAATGTTTTATTTGAATAATATGAGATCTAGGCAGTTTGTCATTTCAGATCAGCATGTTACAGTCACCTCCAGAAACTTTGCAATGTGCCAGGAAAAATGAGAACGCACAGTTTTCTGAAATAATGTCTTGTAGATTTTGGCACTTGCAGATGACATTTTATTTGCTACCTTAGTGTCATCTTCCTGAGAACTCACTCAGCATGAGTTGTCTTTGTTCCTGTAAGCTTCTGTAGATCCCTGCAGAATAGCACTGAAATCGACTGCTAAGCAATAGTTTGGGCCTGTGTGGTCTATGTCTTGTCCGTTTTCCTCCTGTTACTCTAACATATTACAATGCAATTTTTGGCCAGGATGCAGGAAATACTGCAAAAGGCAAACGTAATTCAAGTTGTTTTTCATTTTAGTGGGAGTTAGGTTGCCAAATCCTCACGTGCTGTTCTGCAGATGAGGCACCGCAGTATCTGCACCTACAGCAGACTGCCCCTACTCCAGTGGTAACTAATGAGACGTGCATTGGATGTACCATCAGGTGCCTTGTACAATGCTCAAATGTTGCGGTGGCTTTCTCCAGTCCGCTAACTTCAGTGAAAAATTACGTGGCTTGAACCACAGACAACTAGCCTTTGTTTATGTACCACTTTCAACTAGATACAGAGTGCAGAAGCCAGTCAATCGTGTATAAAAGGTAAACTAGCTTTACTTACTATTTTTTGGTTCAGGATGTATTGAACTGTTAATTATACAGCACAGATAGCCCTGTTGTACGTTACATTATGGTAATGGCTCTGCAGGTACTTAACAAAAAAACATCCTCCAGTTCCAAATGTGTTCATGTTTTCATTGCTTAGAAAAAATGTAAATTGCCATAATAGTGCACAGTAAAAGGCAGAAAGATGATCTGTCAGCTCGGTCTATGCGAAGAGGAACTAGCAGTGGGGTAATCAAATAAACACAATTATTAAAATATTCTGTTTGAAACGCAGAGGGAATATTTGCAGCTATTGACCTTTTTACAATCAGATTTAGGTACATACATTCTACTGAATTTTTTTTTATACATGTGTGCTAGTTTGCATTTACTGTATATTGGGAAAAACAGTTATAATTTTGAACAAATGGTAACGGCCACCTAATGTGGAATAAATATTTCCAATTCCACATATGATTTTGGGAAGAGCTAATGCTTGAACATGCATATTTTTCATTTTGTCAATGTATAAAAAGACTGGCTGGTAGCAAAGTGCAGACCTACTAAATTTGAGAAATGACACCATCTGATAGCTTGTGAAATATTTTTACGTTTCTCAGTAATCTTTGATCTCCTGACCAGGAGAAAATATACTGATTGACTTCTGTTGCCTTACTTGCTTGAATTCATTTTGCTCTGGACAGAATTAATTATATGGACCTGTATCACTATTAAGGTTAATAATTATATGACTGGAAATCTTTTTTTTCAAGACCAAAAGGTTTCATTGGTAGTACTGTATTTACTTGAATACAAGACAACCCTGAATATAAAACAGCCCCCCAATAATTAGATTCCATATATGGAAAATGTATGAATTTGTTATAATTTTCCAGGTGTTGAATCTAATTTATGGAGGTTTGCCTTGAGTTGTCCCCTACAGGAAGGAAAATTTAAATTGGGGGAGGGGCAGGTTGCCCTCTTGTCCTCTGCCTTCTCCACCTTCTTCCCCATGCAGCCCTTTCCCCCCAGTCCTTAGTCACACCCTGCTCTCCCTGAACACATGGGATACATCTAGAGGAGTGGAAACATGAGCTTTGCAATGCCTCGCAGGCAACTCTGTGCTGCTGCTATTTGTCCCCGGGGAAGTGCATGTGCATGCTTATCTGGACACACTCATGGAAGTAGCAAATAAACTTGAAAACACTGACACTGAAATAAGTCTACCTGTAGTAATTTGCATATAGTATGCATACATTTAATTAATCCAAAATTCATGCATTTTACCTTTTTTGAAAATGCTAAAAGTTTTAGCACAGGATTTCGATAAACATACTTTTAAGCAGCACATTTATACCTGCTTATATAGCACAAGCTATGCATGTTATTAGTCCCAAGCCAAAAAGCTCATTATTTGCCATATTGTTCATTAGGCTAGGCCCCAGCAGGGTCGACAGCATTTCAAGCCATGATAACCCCACAGCTCAACACTGCTTAGTGTGGTGTTCTTGTCACAAGTCCTGGGAAGCTTCAAAAATTTATATATATAGATGAGGTACAAGGCATCCTGGTCTGGCTCCACATCATGAAGGGTGGGGTCACACCAATCATATGCAACAGGCTGAGAGACGGGGCAACAGAGGGATTCTGGGTGAACTGTTTTGGGGTCCTGCTCAATGATGTTTACAAACATTTAAGTGTGGTGAAGAAAAAGGAATCATTGGAAATGGAAAAGAAAGGCACAGCTCAGCTATAAGAGTGAAGAAGCAGCTACAATGTATGCAGTGTAGTGGCTCACCATGACTTGGAAAAGAGCAGGTCTTGAGGGAGAGTGAGTTCAGGGGACACTACTCTATATCTTATTCAGATGGACTGCACTAATATATCCTTGTGGCAAGTTGCCATCAGCATGTTTGGTCATTATGGCCCGTGTGTTTTATAGTCACGCATACCGTGCGCTATATTTAAACAGAATTATAGTTGGTTTCCAGTATTGAGCACATGCTGCTTTTGGTAGCAGTTTAATGGTAGCATATTTAATGTGGTTTCCTTGTATGGGAATGCAAGATGAGGGATGTCTTCCCCGTGCTGATTGCAGGGGAGGAACCCTCATCTTGTATTTGAGTAAACATGGAAGCATGGTCAGTTGAGACTATAACTACCTTGCAGTCTTAGCCACTGTTTTGATCTTGCCCCCAACCTCTGTATCGTTCACATACAAAATCCTTAGGTGCCTGCTTCCATGACACAGTGTGGGTTAATGCCCAAACAGCTTTAACTCAGGCTGGAATCGACCCATTTTGCAGCAAGGCTGCCGGTCACTCAGGATAACTGTAAGGTCAATTTTGCCCATTGCATGGCTAAAAAGTTAGAGAGGGGTTGGTACAGCAGAGAGGAAGTGAAGATGCTTAATGCCAATGTAGAGTTTGTTTCGGACATCTATGTCCTTCCTACCTTTCGAAAGGAAGGGCCCAGTCACAGGTGGATCTCGAATTTTGAAAAGGGGGGTGTGGATAGTGCAGTGCATCCTCGCATGGAAAACCACGCGTTTTTCTCCAGTTAAAAATAAACTAGTAGCTTTACTAATATGCTTGGGGCCTGGTGCTGTACTAATCATTTTAAGATTGAAGGAAAAACAGCTACAACTTTATTGGAATGAGTTGAGAACAATCTGCAGGGCTGATTGGAAATAGGAGCTTCGTTACCAGGAGCAGATAACAGCCTGCAGAACTGCAGAAGAAAGGGTAGCTTGATTGGTGGAACATCAAGACTATTAAACAAACAGAGGGTCCTTAACACCTGTGGCATAAAGAGTTTCGAAGGGATCAGGCGGATTACAACCTGGTCAAATCAGTTGACTCCCCCAGCACTGCCTGACTAGAAGTGCTGCTCCCACTGCGGGCAGTTGGTGATCTCTTGTGGCCTCCTTTTGTGAGAGTATTTCCTAGCATCTTAGTCACTTGGTTTTGATTTACGTTTTGTTCTTCCCTCCCTCTCAGCCTTGAAGACTTCTCTGTTACTACATCGCTTTTTCGTACTTGACGTTTAACCCAATCCTTAGCAACAGTTGTTCTAATGAAACAGTGCACTTTGTTACCCTGAGGATAAAACCTACAAAATATCAACTGTCAAAGTTTGAAATGACCCATTCTGAGGTATTTGAATGAATTAGAAGCTTTTATGATAGAAAACTTAATTTTACGTAACAAGTAATAATGTCTATATTCTCCTTTAAGTTTTCTCCCTCCACTCAAAACAGTTGAGAGCCAAGCAGGAAGCAGACTGTGGGGGCTATACGAAAAAGCAGCAGTGAAGCTCTGTAGGAGCAATCCCTCCCCTTCCCCTCTGCGCCACACGTGCACATAACTACTTTTTACCTTTCTCTTGTACTGAACTATGGGTCCAGGTCCATGCGAGTAAGGGGAGCGGAGGGGGCACTTTGCTAAATGGAAGGAAGCAGGGTTGGATAACAGCTGGTCCTTTTTTTTTTTTAACACTGTATCTTTATTGGCATGACTAGGTATGCAGATCTACCTAGCTGAAGTGTAGGGCAGGACAGCTGTCTCAAGTGTCCGGGAGAGGACACAGTGCACCCATGTGAGGTTAACTACTGTTTCAGATCTGATCCTTAGTCCTTTTCAGTTGTTGAATGTTCCCAATTCCCAAAGCAGGTTGCTACATAGGTATTTTTTTGTTTCTTTCCCCATGTTGCTCCGTACAATATGTCCTGTTAACCCAGCCAACATACTCGTCATTGTGTGCATACAATTCCGAGTAGCTAATGATGCTAAAAAGGTCCTAGAAACTCACTCTCCCTCTTTCTTGATCATCAGTAGAGGGACCCAGGGCTAATAGCTGCATAACAGTTGAGCTGACATTGCTGCTTGTAGGGCTAGAAACCTTTAGATGACCTTAAGGGAGAACCCACTTTAACCATCCTATCCAGAAGTTCATGGAGCGTAGGTGTGGGTTTCGTATAAACCTCTTTCTCTCTCTCATGTATATCACCACCAGTCGCATGCTGAAGAAGAGGCAGATATTTATATTTGCAAAACCCATTCCTGTTTTTGAGTAAGTTTCCCTTTTCTCCTTTATGCAAGATGGGAAGAGACAAACTGCTTGTTTAATATCTCTGGAACATTTTCCAAGATGAATAATATGGGAGTGTCTTCACCTGACGTGGAACATAGCCGTCTCTGCAGGTGGGATGTGGAACTGGACTAGAAGTGTACAGCATTTCCTGTGAGCTTAGGACAAGATCTAAAGAGTTACAGTATTCTATTTAAAAAATAGCTGTGTCGTTAATGAAACATCTATTTGGGTAAATCACAAAATATGCTGCAAGTGTTTGATAAGAGGCTCTAATAGACAAGGAGTTTTCAATAACCCCAAGCATTCAGGCTTTGCTTTAATAGCTATCTAAAAAAGATACCTCTATCACCGTGCTGAAGCATCCCATGTTATGGAGCAGCCCACATTTGACATTGTAGCTCTGGATGGGATGGATGGCTGTGGGCACTGTACAAAGATAATGTGCACGTGTAGTCTCAGTACAAGGATTTGAGCTCCGGTTCACGAAAGCTTATGCACCTTATTAACAGGCGTGTCATTTGCAGATCAAGGGAATTGATTCCTGTGCTCCATTCAGCACTGGTGAGGCCTTACTTAGGGCTCAAAACTGGGCACAGCACTCCACACTGCAAGAAGGATGTGGACGGATTGGAAAGAGTCCAGTGGAGAGCAGCAAAAATTAAGGGCCTGGGAAGCGAGACTTATAAAGAAAGGCTTATAAATGTAGTCTCTGTCAGTGTTCCCTTTGGCTCTGAAATCGTGTCTTGATGATCATGACATTAGGACCCGAACTAAACTTCTTGTCGGCGAGACTGTTGTCATCCCTACCTTGTTGCAGCTGGGTTAGGAGCCCAGGGTCCACCAACTAACCCCTTGTGGGCTGCATGCAGGCCATGGGCCACCAATTGGACATTGGACACCCCTGAGTTACTTTAGAAGATGCATTTCAACTCTGCTTTCTGTTTGACTTCCAGCTAACACAGCTAGCTACCTCTGTTCAGGGATTTAAATGTTCCATCCTTACTGACTCAGGCAACAAACTAAAGAAAAGGGAATGGGAGAGAAGAAAAAAGTGAAATTTGCCTCAATTTAAAAATGTCTTTGAGAATGTAGGCGTTGCCAGCCACATAGCTGAAGTTTTCTCTTTATAGATAAATGGATCATTCTGCCATCATAAGAATGGATCGTAAAGTAGCTAAGAATGTCCTACAGGCTTTTCAGTAATTTTTAGAGATCTAACCATAAATTGTAATCAGCCCAGCCAAGTGGATTAGCAACTGAGCAACAGGTTGATAAGGTTAGTACAGTTTAGGAGCATTTTAGGAAATCTCTTTGGGATAGCATAGTTCCTGGGTAAGGAAACTAGGAGCAGGTTTTAGAGCTTTCCACTATTTCAAGATGGATTCTTGCTAGCCAAGACATAGAATAGTTTTGACAGTGGTTTCTAAGCAGGTGGTTTCCTTGGCCAAGCCTTGAGAGAGCAGATCTTTTCCTGGCATAAACTGTTATTGCTTTTGTATCCGCAGTGAAGTGACAAGATTTTATACAGTTTGAGGATCTATGCTACAGTGTATGCGTAAAGGGTCTGGGTTCAGTCTGTGGTCACTAGCAATGTGTGGAGAGGTGGGGACCGCCGTGTAACACAAAACATCTTCCACTTATCGCTTTCCGTGTTCTCGTTAGTCATACATAGAGATCTTCATGAAGATTGTGGTTTTCCTCTTGACCTCCATGGACAGAACAGCTCGCGTAGTTCACTGCAGACCAGATGCTACACTTGTACCCTTTCCCATGTCCCAATATTATTGTATTTGAGTAGTCTTGATCACGGTAGAGGCAAGCATTATTTCTTCAGCAGTTAATTTGTTTCTCGAGACTGAGAAACCATCATCTCTGTACTACTCCCTAGCTTCCTGACCCTGGATCACAGTCCATTGCGTTCATTACAGTTTAAATGTCTGCTTCTAACCATGTTGACATTTATTGCACATATACATTGCTTTTAAATGTAACAGATACTTTTGCTTTAAAAAGTGAGTCTTTCAAATCTAGCTTACTACCACAGTACATAACATTTTTCCCATTATATAATTTACTTAGTTTCAGTGTGGATAAGAAGTCATCTTTAATATAATTACCAGGGATCCTGGTTTTCTCCATTTAAAAAAACAAAACAAAACATTGAAAGTTCTCTGATGAAAAATCCAAAACTCCCTTTAAAAAAAACAACCTCCCCCCAAATTATCTGATTTAAAAACATCAGATCTGTGTTTTTAAACAATTAAAATGAAAAGTCACTGAGCGTGTATGTGCGTGTATCAGTTGAACACAATGTTTTATTGATGTATTTACAGTGTTAAAGCAGTTTGGAAGCCTACCAGTGCCTCAATCACTATAATAAAATAAATTCTAAATCCCTATATATTTTGGCATTTGATTTTGGTTTCTCATGGAAAATCAGAGCTCCCCCTGCCCCCTTCACTCACCAGGATGCAGGCCCAGCTGCGGCTGGGGCGGAGAGGCCGTGCTGAGCTGCAGCTGGACCTGCTGCTTTGTGGTGCTGAGCAGCCCTGATATGTCAGTGCCCCTCACTCCCCAGAGCACCCCCACCCCTCCCTAGTTCTGCCAGTGTCACCTGCACCCTCCTGCCCTACCCTTGCCCACCCTGCCAGCTCTTCTCACAGTCCCCATCCCAGCCCTGCTGGTGCCCCTCATTCCTGACCTGCAGCCCCCTGCCCATCCCCAATCATGCCAGAGGGGAGCCTCCAGTTGCCTCCAGGTCCTACTTACCCCAAAGGCAAAGTGAGTCTGAGCCAGGCTGGTCTCAGATTCTCAGGGCCTGCCCCCATCCCCTCTGGACAGGTTTTGCACTCTTTTTGCAGGCTGGAAGAGAGGTGCTTGCAAAAGGGGAAACCCACAATTTCCTGCTTCAAAGGGGAAAATCCACATTTTTCTCTTTTTAAAGGGGGAAAAAATCACATTACAGCAACCCCAGATCCCTAATAAATTACACACAAATGGAAGAAAATTAGCACTGTAGACGCATCTTCAGTAACTTGTGCAACTGCAGTTCTGTGAAACAGTCGCAAGATCTTTTCCTGCAGGTCCTTGATCACAGCCTTCTCAGTGTTGAGGCACCATCTGGTGGCCTTTTGAGATCCACTGGCAATCTTTAATGTAACCAGAACTTAATTGATTTTCCAAAGTTATGAGATGGTTTGGCAGTGCTGTAATTGAGGATTGCCCGGACTTCCCCAGTTAAGTTAGGCAGCAAGCTCTGACTGTGTAGGATGTAGGGATCCTGATACCTTAACAGAATTAAATAGAAGATCTGCGGGCCAAAAAATGGAAGAGCACACTAGTGCAAGGGAATGCGTTTTTATGACACGTTAAGGGTAAGATTTTTATGAAATGCTCTGTGTGATCTGAACATAAATAAATCCTCTGAAACAACCATGCAGGGGTTTAGGTTGTAGCTGCAGCTTCCTGAGCCTGACGAAGGGTTTTTGAACCCGAAAGCTTGCTTAATAACTATTCTCCAACCATTTGGGTTGGTCTAATAAAAGATATCAAATTCACCCAAGGAACCTTGTCTGCCTGAAACAACCATTGCATTTCTAAAACTTAACTTGACTAGGTAAGTTTGAAGTCATAACTGAGCATTTCCACGGGCTTTTAAATTAATTAATAATGATTATGTAACAGGTATTTTTGCTTTAATTTGTCCGCCCTTCCCTTCCCTTCCCTCCTCATTTTTTCCTTGTGACAAATGCATTTTAAGCACTTGTCATTTGTCCTGCTGGGGTGAGAAAAAGCATGTCTAGGCTCATAAAGTTTTACTTTATGTTGTTTGTAAATGTCCTCTTATTGTTCCAGGTGAAGAGAATAATCTGCAGTATTGAAGCATGAGTGCTGATGCCAATCAGGGGGT
This sequence comes from Alligator sinensis, assembly GCF_000455745.1. Taxonomy (NCBI): domain Eukaryota; kingdom Metazoa; phylum Chordata; order Crocodylia; family Alligatoridae; genus Alligator; species Alligator sinensis. The sequence continues at coordinate 1,667,537 of NW_005842251.1, forward strand.
GATCACAACTCCTCCCCCTCCCAGCATGCCTCACAAGGAGAGGTATTTTGACCGCATCAATGAAAATGACCCAGAGTACCTCCGGGAGAGGAACATGTCTCCTGATTTAAGGCAAGACTTCAACATGATGGAGCAAAGGAAGAGGGTCACTCAGATACTGCAGAGTCCCGTGAGTAGGATTAAGAAAACAAAAAAAACTAAAGATATTTTTCTTCCTTTCCAAACTAATATTTGAGTTATTTAAAAATAATAAGCTTCAGTCTACATCACAACTCATGGGGATTTCTTGGGGCCGTGAAACTTTTCACAAGAGCAATCAATAGACAGTTTATACAACACTTTGTTTGCATAGGGTTTTTTGTGTGTGAATAAACAGCCCCTTATTGGAAGTGTTGTTTTTTCTACTGATGTTTCATGGGGTTATGCTTCATTACAGTTGTACAATAGTAGCTAGCTGGTTGCAGGGGCTTGATCAGAACAAGAGCAGAGACGAGACTGAAGAAGTCATTGGCCAAGTATGAATAAATTGGAACATTTACATGGAGATCTGCTTTCTTCTTTTATTTTGAATACCTGAGTTAGCAGTTGCATCAGAAGCGCTCTTAATTCGAAAGACTCAAAGCTTTAAAACTGTACTGTCCGGGTTTGTTTACAGCTAGACTGCTTTCTCACATACGCAGAAGGAGCAATGTGTGCACAGTAAAAAAAAAATTCATGCACATCTCATATAAATTCAGTAATTGTACACCTATTACATAAGTGTGCTAATTCCATCCGGAGCCCTGGGAAGAACAAGTGTCTTCATGCCCCCTGCCCTCCCAAAGGAGCTAGTCTGAACCCCAAATACTATGTAAATTATCTTATTAAGCGTGTTTGAAAAACTATGACACCTGAAAACAGTAGAGCTGCCAAAGTATTCTGAATCTTTCTTGTTTTTTTCCTTGAATCAGTTTTGTTTCGAATCATTATCTCTTCTCTTCTGTTCTCCCATAATTTGGGGTCTTTATATGCAATTTCTTGACATTTTCCCTATATAACAAGATTGCAAACAGCTGTTAGTAATCACCCGATTATACACGCCCATGAATAATAGGATTGTTCACTGAAGTGTTATCTTGGAGCGCCTTTTAGATTCTGCATATCGCTTTCAGTCTACATAATGAATACCCCGTGACTCAGGAATGTATTATAGTCAAGTCACTTTGTGCAACTTGAGTTTTATATCAAACTTTTCTACTATTCAGAAAATCCTCTAAGGGAGTATTGCATGGTGCATTAAACACGCTGACTTTTTGTTAGGGAAAACAGCTCAGTTCCAAATGATAAGAACTGGACTGTAACCTGTAGTAATCAATTATTCACAGACAAGAGGAAGTAGATGTTATAAATTCTCAAATAAACAGAGTGAACGCCATATACACACACACACCCCCCTTTAATTTGAAAGGGAGACAGCTAAATGGATTAGATTACACAGGCTTGATATTTTTTTTGTTTTGGTTTGGTTTGGTTTTTTTACACATAATGTTCTTTTATGAATCTAAAGCCAGGGAAAGTGCTGAATCTTACAGGTTCAACTGTCCCTAGCATACTGGAGTGAAAGACTAGATTTGTCTAGTCCACCAACCAGTTCTCCTATGCTGTGGTTGCATGGGATGCTGAGAGCAGTAGCATGGATTGAGGAGGCGGTTCCCCCAAATTTAAACTGTTTTTTCCATCAAGAATTGGAGGCCAAAACATCTTCAGGTTATCATCAGCCCCCTGCTGCGAAAGGAGCCAAGTCCAGCAGTTTCAGCCAGCACCATTTGGAGCTGCCAGTGTTTTAAAAGTTTCAAGTCATAAAAATAAAATACTTTGGAATATCAGCTTGGGCCTGGAGCCTTATAGATCTGCAGCAACTGCCAAGAAGAAAACTGGCAGGCACTTTCTTTTGGTGATCAGGCCCAAATGAGAAGTTGTGCTCGAGTGGCATCCATCAAGCCAGAATCTCCTTTCTTTGATTCCCTGCTCCACTGTTGAAATCAGGAGGATACTTAAGAGGTTTCTGCTACAATTCTTCCTTTGAGGAAATGAATTTTTTTTTAATATAGTGTCCAGAGGAAAGAATGTCCCTGAGGCAAATTTCATCAAATGTAGGGACACTTTTTGCATCATTTCGTACAGGGGCTAGATGAAGTGGAGATGGTGGACAAATGCCTCGACTGTGGAGTCTTAGTTTCAAATTATTTTGAGACAGAAGTGAAAACAATTTACTCGGTTGTCTCTTGGCCTCTTCTGAACAATTTGTCAGCATCACAGAGTACCAGAAAGCTGCTCTGTTAGCAATCTGTTTGGTATAGGTTTCAGCTTTGGATAACATTTGAGGTACATTGGTAGCATTATATGACAAGCATGCACAAAAGCTTGCTGGTATTTGGTCCATATGTGGCTGGTCCTATGTCATGAATACTAAGTTGTCAGAAGGCATTCACAAAAGAATGTTACTTTAAAGACCAGTTTTGTCGCAGGTGTCATTTAACCTGGTTTTAGTATGTCAGAATTTTAATATATTGTTTTCAGAACTGAGAAGTGTAGTTTCATAGTAGCTAGGGTCAGGAGGGACCTGAACAGATCATCTAGCCTGACCCCTGCCACAGGCAGGAATGAATGCTGGGTTCACAAGACCCCAG
>NW_005842251.1:1670250-1686698 GCF_000455745.1 Alligator sinensis
ACCATTGTTCCTCGTCACCCCAGGTGGTGCTGGGGAGAAAAGAGCTCTGCCTATTTGCTGTTGATCCCCCCTGATGAGCTTGTAGGCAGCCACCAGGTCCCCCCTCAGCCTCCTCTTGCTGAGGCTGAACAGGTTGAGGTCCCTCAGTGTCTCCTCGTAGGGCCTGTCCTGCTGCCCTCTCACCAACCAGGTGGCCCTCCTTTGGACCCTCTCCAGGCTGGCCACATCCCTCCTGAAGTGTGGTGCCCAGTACTGGATGCAGTACTCCAACGGTGGCCTGACCAAAGTCGCATAGAGGGGGAGTATCACCTCTCTGGACCGGCTTGAGATGCACCTTTGGATGCATGACAAGATATGACTGGCCTTGCTGGCTGCGGTCTGGCATTGGTGGCTCATGTTCATCTTGGAGTCAATAATGACTCCGAGATCCCTTTCTGCCTCTGTGCTTTCAGGAAGGGAACTCCCCAGCCTGTATGTATGCTGTGGATTCCTTCTCCCAAGGTGCAGCACCCTGCATTTGTCTATGTCAAACCCCATCCTTGTAATCTTTGACCTATCTGCTGCGGTCAGAGCTGAAAGGCTTCCCTCCTACTGCCCAGAACGGGGCAGAACCATTTGATTTGGTGATTCGTACGTTTATTTGTTACTGAAAGACTGTGCTTTATTTGGGAGGTCTGGTTGAGGAGCTCCTCAACGAACAAAACCTGCCTGCAGAAATCCACAGGCTAGGTGATCTGCTTACATCCTTCTGCTTGGAGAGTTCACAATTTAATTTAAATTAATCCTGTTGGCAAATACATTTCAGAAGAAGTGTGTGAAGTCTCTGGGGTGCTGACTACATTGCCGTGTGTGTGTGTGTGTGTGTGTAAGCAATCTAGTATGTGTGTGCTCCAGCCCTGATGTGAAATCTGTGGATGCCATCACAATGGAAGTATTGAACAACAGCAAAGGAAAGCTATCTACTTGTCTGCCATTCATTCCAACAAAGATCAGCAGCCAACCCTGCAGGTGTACTGACCAGATCCAGATAGCGGCGACTAATGGCATTGTGTGACGTTGCCATGTGCCTTTCGTGACTGGTGAAACACAATGCTAATACCCAACCATTCCCTTGAAGAGCTCTGCCTCTTCCCATTTAGACAGTATTCAAGACACCAGCATTGGAGACAACTGGTCTCACAAAGTGCTACCTGATACTCAGTTTCCCTTTCCTATCTCAAACCATTTAAAGGTTTTGAAAAGCCATTTCCTCTAGGGAAACTCAGGTGTAATGTCCTAGACCTGGCTGGATCCAATTTTAAAATATGGCACAGAAACAGTACTGATCCTTTTTTTAAAATTATTATTATCAGTGCTTCTGGATAGTTTTTTCCTATTAATACATAATAAGCAAGCTTCGTTCCTCATTTTTCTGGATTGCTGAACATGTGATTGTCAGCCATAAGTTACTGCTTGTTTTATTTTTGAGAGTTGGCAGGAACGTGCAGCAGTCTCTAGAGGTGGTTCTGCACTTTTAGAACTGTCATCTGTTCTCTTCCCCATTTTATTCAGCAGCTATGCCAAGCTCCTAACAGAGACTGCAAGACACCACTAGCTTAAATGCCAGAATTGTGCCATTGACAGAATGAAAACATCTTTTGCCAGATATTGTGCTTGAATTAAATTCTCTTCTGAATGAAGACAAGCTGACTCCACCTGTATCCAGGCAATACTGAGCTGAAGCTATTCAGTAGAAGGAAAGAAACACTTAGCAATGATAATTTGACAGTGGGTATTGGTACCACTGTCATCAAAATTGAATACATCATGGTTTCTTCGGTGATCCTCATTATATTGGCCTACCACGGAGCAACAGTAGCAAAAACTGTCATCACAGGCTAGGTACAGACATTCAAAAAGCCTGAGGCGGAATCAGTCTAAGTTATGTGGTTTTCTGTAAGCGGTGTAGTTTCGATTGGTAGCAAACAATCGCCCTTTGGTGCGGAGGGGAAAAATCTTAGGCTGGGTTCTGCCATTTTTAAACCAATATGTCTACTGAACTTCTGTTCTGTTACGGGTATAAAGCAGTTTCCCATCATTTACAGCAGTAAAAGTGTAATTTCTGTACCTGGCCTCATAGTTTTGTTTTGGCAAGAGACTGCTTTGGTATGTCAATGCATAGAAACTGAAATTCTCAGTAAAATGTACAGTAATAGTAGAGAGATCTGATTGGTTGATGACTTATGCTATAGGACTTGGTCTTATTGGTAACAGGAAATTAGGGGTTATGTAAATTACTCTTTGGACTGCATTTTGGAGTATGGTGGAGTTTTTTACATCACTGCATTGGAAGGGGAAGCTGCAGTTTGGAAGAACTACACTAGAGCTTCTCAGTGAAATGGATAAGTTCATGTATCGCCAGAAATTTAGTCATGAGGATACATTTTAAGAATTGATCAGAACCTACAAGCTATTATAATTGGCACCTTGATGATGTACTTCAGGTCATTAAAATAAAATAGAGCCATCAGCTCTAGTTAATACATTTGATTTAGTCTTTTACAAGGTCGGGAAGAATAAGTGGAACGAGTGCAGTTCCAGCTGGGGTGATGAGTCAAATTGCAGGAATATATATGAGCATAAAATTGCCTGACTCCATGGAATATGTAATAAAGGGGTTTGTGCTTAGAAGGAATAAGTGACTAGTCGTTGTCATCGGTCAGGACTGCTAATCTACACTTACTTTCCCCTGTGCTAGATGCAGAGGATTATTCTGGGTTTTTTTGTTGGTTTTTTTTAAACTGTGCAGGGAGTTTGTTTGCACAGTTTTGTGGTGTTTTGCTTTAATTTTCTGTTGGATAAAGAAAACAGTTATCAAAACACTCCAAACACGAAGGGCTGGAGCCTGGTCCTATGCTGCTATTCTGTAACAACAGCAATCCAGTTTTAGCCTATCTACTGCCAGGGCCTCTCTCTTTCTCAGATGTCTTAAAGGTTAAAAGCCTGTTTCCATCTCACACGCTGCCTTGCATCTTTTCACTGCGATCTGGAGTCATGACCAGGGAAAAGGCAAAAGCGACCTGCCTGTTCTACTTCTCCCTTGCCCCCCAGTTAAGCTGCTTAGAGATTGCTTACTTTCAAATGCTTGTAGAAAGCCTGGGTCTCCAGCCCTACAAATGCCCTGGATTACTCTGTCTCCTATCAAACAAACCAGCACACCGGTTTTTGCATTGTTGTTCCCTTTCTGGGTGTTCCCTTTCCATTGAAGCCTTCCAGTCCTCTTCCTGGGGATCTGCGAGGTAGCTTCAGCATTCAAACTGCTCTTCCCCGCAGAGACACACGAGTGCTCCTAGTCCTTTAACTGGGATTCCCTTTCCTTCCAGTTCTTCCAGGCAGCCTCCATGCCCAGGCTTCCCACTCGATAGGCTTCTGCTTTCTGCACAGCCCTCAGTTGATGCTTATTCCTTGGGTGACCCTTGCTTTTTATCACCTACCGTCCTCTCAGCTGGGCTGGTTTCAGGTCATCTGCTCCCATCATGTGACACTGGATATCATTCGGTGAAGATGAGCCCCAAAACCCTCGGGATGTCCCACTGAGCACTTCAGAGAAATATTTAGGACGCCTTAGAAGCTTGAACCCTAAATCTTTGAGACATGAAGCAGCATCGCTCCTGGTGGGATAAGGGCAATATGCAGACGTATATCTTGAGGATCCAAGAATTCCAGGTATCTAACATTTGTCTTCACGCCAGATCGGTAAAGAAAGAAACTCGGGTTCTTGTCCTGTCTTATGATGCCTCTGCCTCTTTTTCTGTCATGTTGTGTTACAACTGCATCTAACTTGTCCATTATTACTGCTGATATCTCTTTCTACAGGCCACATTGAACTGTATGTAGTTTTAAACTATTTTCACCAGGCATGTTAGGGTAATTTTTTTTTCAAACTGTTCCTTTACATCCCTCCCCCACCAGCCATATTTGTGTCTTCTCTACACACTTTCATATTTCTTTCTTTCACAAGTGTCTGCAACTCCTCCTCCAAACTTGATATAATCATTAACTTGGTGCTGTGCCCTCTACAGCATTATTGCAGATAATTAAACAAAACTAAATCCCTTGCCCTAATGTGATGATTCTCCCTGTATCTGCATACCATGCTTATATTCCTTTTAGACTGAAAACAGCCATTTATTAAGCTTTATTATCCAAACCAATTTGGAATAATTTTGAAGGCAGGTGTTGGAGAGGTACTGAAGAAAACTTAACTCAAATATATTATATCTCATACTTTGTTTTCATATGCCACTTTCATAATTATCAAGAAAGAAAAGGGAATTGGATTTATTTAGGTAGATCTGATTTTTCACAAAATCTGACAGCATATTGCTTATGGATCCATTATCCTCAAGGCCTCTAATAACAAATTACCTTTTTATATTTGTTCCATTATTTCAGTACCAGTAGAAGTCAGGTATGCAGCTTTCTGGGGGTTTTTTGATGGTAGGTACTACATTTACTTTCTCTGGCTTCCAGTACGTGCCAAATTTCACCACTTTTTCAAGTGATATAATACCTGCGTTTGTGCAATATGATGCCCATTGAGCTCATGTCTCCCAGTTATTCCTGTTACTTATTACTGAAAGGTTGTATACTTTATTGCTTCCATTGCCTAGTCCTATCATACACATTAGGAGCTGGTTGTAAACACCACCCCCTTTGCCCCTCTTCCCCAGCCTCGTCTTGCCAGAGGCTCTGTGTACTCCGTATTCCCTCCCACCACACCAGGGGCATGGTGTGCCTTTCACTTTCTCCCATACCAAGATCTCCTGCTCCTTCATACCTGAGCTCTGCATGCCCTCCCATGCCTTCCTCCTCTCATGCCAGGGGTCTCCAGGGTATGTCTGCCTAGTACAGCAGAGTATGGTGGAGAGATGCTCAACAGAGCTAAACCCCAACTAACTCAGGTTCCAGAAGCTATGTAGCCCAGGGAAGCTAAGTAAATCCATCTCAAATTCAGTAACTGCCACGGCTAAGACTGCACCTGGTACTCAGGCTAGTGCAGATCAGTATCTCTGCATGACGCTGGCATGCACATGTGCCAAAATGTATTTAATTTTCCTTATTTATAAATTTTGTTTTCTTTCTTTTTCTCTGTCCATTTAGCAACCCCTTTTCCCTTTTGATAACAGGGGTAACTGCTCCTTTGTCACCCTTATCTTTTCCCTGCAAGCCTTAACTGAATAGATGTTCGTTGCTGGCTGACTCCTCCCTTTACAGCGTAGGGTGTTTATTTTGAAACTGGGATCCTAGATCTAGGTTGGCTGCTTCAGGGGAGTGGAGATCACTGTAGCCAGCTACCTTCAGAGGAAGGTGATCTGAATTAACATCTCTGTTCTTTCCTGAGAACTCTTTCAACAACACATCAGCCAAGACTGTAAGCTTTATTTATGTATTGTTTTATGTAATGCTTTTGCTTATACGTTAAAATGCATTTAATCTCCCATGTGATGGTAATCTTGGAGTGCTGTTGTAGTCATGATGGTCCAAGAAATAGATGAGAGGCAAGGATTTTTGTTGCTGATATCTTTGTTGAAAGAACTGAGTTGTTGGGATAGACTTAGACAAGTGTTCAAATGCAGTGTATTCTTATGCACTGCATTTGAAACATTGTCTAAGTCTCACACAGCCATGCAGTGGGTTCAATAAAAAATATCACCCACTAAAAGCCTCGTTTCTCTCATTTTATCTTCAATGAACTCCAGTCATAAAAGGATAAGTGAAAGTAGGATCTCTTTCTGAAGATCAGGTACAGACATTAAAAAGTCGGAGGCAGAATTGATCTAAGTTATGTGGTAAGTGGCATAGTTTAGATCAGTACCAAACAGAACACACATTTGCCCTTTGGTTGGGGGTGCAAATCTTAGACTGGATTCCATCATTTTTAAACTGGTCCGTGCACTGAACTTCTGTTCTGTTACAGGTATAGACCGGTTTTCTGTCACTTATACCAGTAAAAGTGTAATGTCTGTACCTGATTACAGACACCATTTTGCTTTGTTCTTGGTTACCTAGTACCTTTGAAAATTGACACTAGCACAAGTCAATTTAGGAATATTTTTCTAGTGGAAAATTCATTCTTGGCATTTTCATGTAAATAAACCCAATATCAAACTGAGGTCAGCAGATGGTACACCAACAGAGCAACATTCTTGTCCAGAACATTAAAGTACTTGTGTATGAACTGAATGCTGTGCTAGCATTTTATTTATGATTTAAACAATAAGGAAAACTCATCATGTCAGTGGAGGTATATTTCATGTAGAAATTGAGCAACAATCAAGAAACGATATAAAAGAAAGATAGCCATGTCTGAATACTGCTAACTTTTTTTAGGTCCTTAGAGAACTCTATGCAGATCAACATTATTATGCTCTGCAATATATCTATCTATCTAGATGTATAAAAAGAGGAAATTGTAGTACTGTATTATAGGTTATTGTAGCAGGTTACTTATTCTGGTTTTAAGTCTGTTTTAGTTGATTGACAATCCCTATACATGAGCTAATGTACAAGTTCATGTATACATTGATTTTTTTTTTTTTTTTAAAGGCCCAGAATTACACTGTCAGCTTACATTTAGCAATTTATCTTCCTGAAAGAAGATATAGGCAAACCATTACGTGGCTGCAAATCAAACATGAATTCCCCTGTTTTGCTGAGATCTCGTAATGTTGAAAGAGTTTTTGCTGTTTAATGGCACTGTTTTTGCTTGCATCTTTGCTTTGCAGATCTGTTATTTGTCTTTAGAAGATGATTATATACATTCATTTTGTAAGCTACTTGATGATGTAAGATGGATCATACGGTATTAATGCAGCGGATATCTTCCATCAAAAAGAAGGCATGTTTATACTGCAGATTTCAGGGTAGCTTTTAACAAGTCACTTTGATACTGGAAGCAATCTAGCCATTCTGTGTAGGCTAAAATAACTGTTTCCCAAAGGTCTCTGCTATGGCAATTAGAATGCATCTGGTACTTTAGCTAGTCTAGACATATACACTAAAATGCAGTCTGCACAGTAGACAGCTGAAAAGAAATGCTTGAAACATTTCATTCTAACATTTTTATTAAGTGTAAATTCATTATTTTTGATCTATTACATATTACTGGGGGTGTTCCTTGTCCCATGGTTCTATCTTCTATAATTGATGGGCCTGTCTTCAGTGCACAGTAAACTTGAGTTATTGTTTGCACCACCTGCCGCTCATGTTTTCTCCCCATGTTAAACCCCTTGACCACCTTAACTTGTGGCATTTTAACTTAAGTTGACTGGTCTGTCAGGGGAATAGGTGTAAAAAGCAGCTAAGCAACTGTTAGCACATCTGATCCAAAGTGTGGAAGCAGGTTAGTTCCACTTGCATGATATTAGTCTCAATTTTTCTTTGTTTCCCTCTTGTACCCAGAGGACAGAGAGGTTCTCTCCCCGCCATTCACGATGGAAACATTCATAATGCAGCTCAACCCACTGCAGCACAAAGTACCACAGTGTGCTCTCATACTTAGTGCCACACACGCGTGAGTGCAGTGGCTAGGTGGCATAGCTCGATTGTTAGTCCACAGTATGGCTACTCTCACATAAGCTAGACCAACTTAAGGAAGTTGGTAATTCCTGTATAGGTGGCACAAAAAAGCATTAGACTGCCTTTATTTTAAGGATTTGATTTTCTATTTTTAATTCCTTTCTAAAGAACCACAATCGAGAGCTCTGCAAAATGTGTTATTTCTGTAGTGCTGAAACGTTACAATACATGTTCCATTTTTAGCATTAGTGCTAAAGTTGGGCTGAATCTTCACCGGTGTAAACTACTGTAGTCTACTGAACTACATTAGCATTGATTTACTTCAGCTGAAACACAAGCCTAGGAGAGTTTTGGAGCGTTTGGTCCTCAGAGTTCAATTTTGTTCCTATGAAATTCAGACTCCTTATTGTAAACTGGATTGCAAAGTGCTGGATTGCAAAATGCAGCGTTGGTTAACAAGATGAGTCGGTCCCTTCAGATAGATGTCTGTTAATGAATGAATGGTCTAAATCCACTCTTCACTTCAGCTCTAACTGGGTCCTCTTCCTCAGGCAGGTGTGTCCAGCTTTTCAAATCACAGTCTCTACTTTGCATGCAGACCTTGTCTGCACATTTTTAGGAATGTTTTTGAATAAGCAGGTGATGAAATCTATGCTGTGGCTGCACAGGCCATTACACCTAGAGAAAGAAATAGGCTATTTTAAAGCCCTCCAGAAACATGTATATCATATATATGCTGTATATATCAACTCCATGCTGCAGTACTTTGATCGACTTGAAGCCTGCAGAGGTTCCTAGTAAAGACTTTTTGCACGTACCCAAACAACTGGTTTAAATCCCACAGCTACAGCATTCCCTTTTTTGAATGGTGGTGTGCATACATGGCTTGAATAACATCATTTTTCATTCCTCTGACAGTTGCTACAGTTTATTTTCCTTAGTCAGCATTTTCCAGTCAAGTACTCCAGCTGAAATTACTCTGGCCATTTCCACTTGAAAAATGTCTGCTTTGTGCCACTTTTATATCTGCTCTTAAATGTAAACCTTGAACATGACTTCTTCCGTGTGTGCGGTCATGTGCACTTGTAACTAATGCTGAATGTCCTCTAGTATAAACTTAAAATAAATCACATTAGCGAGCCCAGACAAACTCATGGCCACTTAACCTGGAGCTCTGGTCCCAGAGTTAGATCTGCCCGGGCAGCTTGCTGCAACCTCATAGATCTGGTGACAAATAGAGGCCGCACAGTAACAATCTACTAAAAACTGAGTTAGTGTCATCACCGTGCCTTAATGTGTCAACAGAAATTCTCTTTGAGAATTACATTCACACACCAGCCTCTTTCAGAAGTTGCCCTGGAGATGCACCATTGGCTTCCTGTTCTGGCTTTATTTTATCCGAAGATCTCTTAAAAGAAGCAGTGAGGTAGTTTTTGACGCCAGTTACCATTCTTCAATGAATCAAAATTGTACCAAAATAGTTGTCATAAGGAATAGCTGCAATAAATGTAAAATATGCACCTGCACGCGCCAGGTAGCAAATTTTTAGACATCCATAAAGTAAGAGAAGCCCACTGCATTTTAAAGTAGAATGAAAAATACACTAGTGGGGTAAATATAAAGCAGAGAAGCATCGATGCAGTGCATTCTGGATAATTTCAGATAAATACTTTTCTTTCTTCTTTTTTGTCTTCCTTTTTTTTTTTTTTTTTTTTTTAGCTACATCAGTTTGCTGAGGAACAAAATGAAAATGCCATATTTAAGTGTGGGCACTAGGGGTTGTAATATTGCTGGTAATTTTTTTAATTAGTTTAAATATACTTATGGGTTTATCATAAGTAATATAGTTTGAAATTAACTGCTGTGCAGTTGCTGTACTTAATATAGTACAGATAAACTATTTTTTCATTCCTTTTTTTACATCTCTCTCTTCAAAGAAATCACTTCTATACAATTGCTGCCTCCTATCTCTTAAATAAATATATGTTAACAGATCCCCATTTCCTGAATTCATGCTCAGCTGATTGGGCTCATATTTCCTGAACTTCAGATGCTTCTTTGATGGACAGTACGCTGCTACCACAAGGATAATATTGCGGTGAAAGCAGAGAACTGAGGCGGCAGATCCACATTCCTGTTTTAGCTGTGTCACATACTTGCTTTGTGACCTCGGGTTATCAGTAGTGGCAAACGCTTACTCCCATGAGCAGCCCGATTGGCCTCAGGGAGACTACCTACATGGAGCTTATCAGTGCAAAGCAGGACTTGATAACCCAAATCTAAACTTTACTGTCCATCTGTAAAGTGGCAGTACTTCATTGGCATGTTTATGAGATCCTTGGATGTCTCTGGAGGGGATGTACTCTGCAAATACCTGACGATGAGGCATTTTGGTCAATTGTTGTCATAACTACCTTTGAAACGGAAAATGGCCCTAAAACTGTAGCCGTGTGATTGATCATTCATGCAAGAGAGGACACCTACTGGACTAGCAGGTTCTGGCAGCCCAGGTAGAAAAGCAGAGTTGTCTGGTGGGGTTTGATTCATAGATGTTTGCGTTGGGAGGGACCTCAGCAAATCATCGAGTCCAACCCCCTGCCTGGGCAGGAAAGAGCGCTGGGGTCAGATGACCCCAGCCGAACACCTATCCAAGTATACGCAGCTTGAATAACATCATGTTATGCACTGGGGCAAAGTGCCTTGGGTTGGTTGTTGTCAGCTCTTAGAGAACCTTTCTTTAATTTGTGAGTTAAATTACTGTTTACTACAAGAATTGAGGAAAAAAGGAAATAAATCTATTGTCAGACAAATGCTGCATGCATTTGTCTGGCTTCCTCAAATTATATAATATTGTGGAGCTGGCTGAATAAAGGGATCTCCTGGCTCCCTGCTCCATCTGCTCATGCATTGCTCTGGCAATATGAAGCAGAGCCTCATCCAGCTAGTTGTGCAGGCTCTTTGTGCAGAGGAACCCCTGTGGCACAGAGTGGCTGAGGATTTAGATTCGGAGTATTTTGAACTACAATAGAAAAGGAACAGTGTGGTGGTAGTAGAAGTAAGGCTCATGTGTTCAGGGGGTGGAAAAAAGAAATGACACAAAAAAGAGTATTAAGGTGGCACTTGAATTCCTTGGGAACTTTGGACTAGTCACTTAAACCAGACTTTACATTGGCAGTCACTACGTGGCTGTTCCTTATTTTGAAGCTTGGCAGGATTTGATTTTTATTGGTAAATGTTGATTAAAGGTTGATTTCACCTCGCACTCACAGACCACCAAAAAGTTTTTCCATCACTAATAATCAAAATTTATAGAAAGAAAAATGATGGCTGATGGGAGAACTGTGCTGACCATAGTCTGGACTTCAACCCCCAGAAACCCCAGGGGACTGGGAACAAAGGAGAAGTCACAGCAGGAGCTAGTCGGAGCCAGGACTGCTGGCAGCTCTGCCTCTCAGCTGGCAGCAGTCCTACAGTAGTTACATTTGTGTCATTAATAACTTCTCTGCACCCACACACACAATTTCACACAATCCTGAAAATTTAAATCACTAAAAATTGAAATAAATGCTTAAAAATAGACATTGATATTATGTGTCAAAATTATTAAAAAAGAAAAATTGAATTCCAAGCCTATTTATTTTCCATATATGTAGCTTGTGACCCCAGTCTCTGGTTTCCAGAAGCTTAGTGCGTGCTAACCAGTCTGAACAACCAGGCCTTCAGTGGTTTTCATTGGGGATCCACAATGGACGGAAATGTTTGCCCTTGCACTCTCTCTGCCTCCAGTCCTCATCAGCAGGGATCCAGGTTTTCCATTTGCCACAAAAAAATGCAGTAAAATGCAGATTTTTTTCATTTAAAGGAAAAAAACCTGGACTTTCTCATTTTAGGGAGAAAACCCCAGATTGTCTTCTTTAAAGGAGAAAAGCGTGGGAAACGGTGGGTTTACCCCTGCAGGCTGGCAGAGTTGCAACCTGCAAGGGGCTGGGGGCAGCGGGAGGAGGGCGGTCAGGCAGGAGGTGCCATGTGCTCACATACACATGCACATGGCTGCCAGGCAGCCTGGAGAGCAGCTCCCACAGCTAAGTCAGGGGGCACTGAGGGAACTGGGCAGGGTTTGGGCTGGAGCTGCTGCCCAGCTCAAGCGATGCTTGGGGCCAAGGGCCAGAATGCGTGGCTGCAGGGCCCCGGGCGGGGGGCGGGACGGAGCTGTGGGCAGCTTGTCCAGGGGGGCAGGCTGGCTCCCTGCTGTTGTGTGGGGCATGGGGGACACGTCCCCCAAATTTGTGCATGGGGCAGGGTTGGGCTGTGGGCTCGGGCTCCCCACCCTGCTACACTTCCCTGGGGTCTCCGGGGCCCGGCAGACGGGACCCAGTGTGGCAGGGCAGGGAGGCTTGTGCCACTATGGCAAGGCACCCCCTGCCCTCCTGGAGGTAGCAGGGGGCACAACTCTGCGCCCCCTCCCCTGCTGCTGCTGGGCGGGCAGGGGGTACCTTGCCATGGCGGCGCTTGGCTCATGGAGGCGGCACAAGCTTCCCTACCTCGCTCTGCTGCACCGGCTCCCATCTGCTGGGCTACAGAGGCCCCAGGAGGAGGGCAGCAGGGTAGTCTGGAGCAGGCAGCCTGCACCCCCAACCCTGGACGGGCTCCACTCTGGGCTCTGCTCTGCCACGGCAGCTGCCGCCTCCTACAGGCAGCAACTGGGGCTCAGGTGCTGCCGCGGGGGGTAGGGGGCTGCGGCCCTGGGTCTCTGGCCCCATTGCCCTGGCAGCTGGCAGCCCCCTCTGGCAGGCTGGAGGGGTGGGGTGCTGTGGTTGGGGAATGAGGGGTACCAGCAGGGGTTGGGGGCACTGTGGGTGGGGAGTGATGGATTTTGGGCTTTTAATCAGAGGAATTGTGATGTGTGTGTTGTCAGCAAATTCACAATTTTTAAACACTGAAAACCAGGATCCTTGCTCATGTGTAAAGTGATAAATTTGCCCCACCCCTCCAGAGCTTGGGCATGGATCGCAGGATGAATTAATGTTTGTGAAACATTTGGATAATGTCACGGGCATTATTGTTTTCTTATGAAATCTTCTGATCTGTTATCTCAAGGGTTGTCAACTGGGGGTACGTGGGACAGTCCCAGGGGGTATGCAGCAGCAGTGCAGAGAAGAAGCAGGGATACTTGGGAAGCACCACCGCCATGTGCTGCCCTGCTGCTGCCACCACTTCGTGTTTGGCTGCCGGGGGGACCCCCACCCCTGCTCCATGTCTGGAAGTGGGTACCCACCAGAAGGGTACTCTCCTTTTAAAAAGGTTGACAAGCCCTGTGCTATCTTATTAGACTTTGACTAGCATACAATAAATAAGGCTCGAGAGACCACACACTGAGCAATAAAGAGAAAACAAAATATTGAACGGTTGTTCTTTCGGTGAGCATCTAACATCCTGTGCATTAATGAGGCCTGAACCCTTTGGAAAAATAAGTTGTGATCATGTAGTTACAAATTGGACTATAATGTGTACAAGGCCAGGTTGGCAAAATTGAAGCTGAAAAGGCCACCTTAATTTGGGTATTTCCTCATTTTTGAGTGCCTCTCTTAATAACCTTCTTGTAAAGTAGTTTTTTTTTAATGTGGAATTTCCTCTCTTCCCCTTGAGGCACACTGGTTAAGCAGTAGGGATGCCACTGCCCACACCTGTCACTGGAGCAGAAGTAGGTAATCCTCCTCCTCATGGACCAGCCTAGAAGAGGCTGGTCCTTTGCTAATGGGTTTCACTGTGATTTGCTGACAACAGAGGAGTAGTGCGGCTCAGGAAGTCCAAGCATGCTCTAGTAAACGAATGTTTCTAAACCCGTTTGCCCTCCCCGTGTCCCCGCTGTTGTTCATGCTCTTCTCCCTTGCCCAACTTTGGTCTCCTCCTTTTGGGCTTTCTGTCAAGTCCCACTCTCCAGCCCCCATTTTCCCCCTCCCCACAGCCAGTCCAGCCTCTCCATCCCGTTTTCTTGATTCTTCATGTAGTCTGCCTCTCCCCTCCCCGCACTGGCCCAGAGTCACGGACACTGCATCTGGCAGAATAAGACCGGGACTAGGAACCAGTGAAGAGAGTTTTGGTGTGCAGGGAAAAGGGATCTTTCTGACAAAGAGACGGGGCGTATGAAAAGAATTGGAACCATCTGGGCAAAGAGACTGGGAAAGGGAAATGGGAAAGAAGGCGCAGGGGTGAGTAGTGTGGAGATAGAGTCTGACTCTCCCCAACCCAGACTCTTGGTCCATCCAATCCCAATTCCACTTTCCCCCCCGACTTCATTCCCAATTTCTTCACAATCTTTCCAGCCTATTCCTTTTCCTTCCCACTCCAGTCCTGCTGTTGCTCCGGTGCAAGCTGAGTCGAGTGGCCAGTTCCCACAGGCTGCAGGGGGAGGTCGTGGACAGCATGGGAAAGATGATAGATAGCTTCTTTTCCTCCATTCTTCTGGCATGGTCTGCTGCACTTTGGGGATGGCAAATGCACAGTCTCATCAGTACTAAGAGCTGCGTGTGAAGGCAGGAGGATGTTCAGTGGGAGAGAGACTTTGGCCATGTTATCTGTTAATCTAACAGGTATGGAGGAAAGGTAGGAAATATGGTATAGATGAAATTACTATAATGAGGGTGTACACCTAGTGAAAAAACTACGCTTAGAGTAATTACCAGTAGTTCACTATCGGACTTGGAGGGTGCATCAAATGGGGGTATTCAGGTGTTGTCCTGGGCCCAGTGTTATTCAGTATGTTCATTAATGACTTGAAGGGTGATTATAGAGACTGTACTTACAGGATCTGAAGATGATCCCAAGGATGGGAGAGGAGGTGTTGCAAGCATTTTTGGAAGACCATCCAAAATGATTTGGATACATTTTTAGAAATAGTCTGAAATCCATACAGTGAAATTCAGTAAAGGTTAAATGCAAAGTAGTATTCCAAGGAAGGAAGAAGCAGGTGCCCAAACAAAATGGGGAATAACTGATTTGGCAGCTGTACTACAGAAGGATTTATAACAAATGGTAAACGGAACATAATTTAAAGTTGCGTAGAAGGCCAGTGTCATTCTGTGATGTCCTAACAGGAGGGTTGTACACAAGATATAAAAGGTAACTTGTATTCTTGAGGCCTCAACTTGGCAATAGGGGCAGAATCAAGTACAGGGTCCAGTATGGAATTTAAAAAAAAATAGTATGTGAGTATATTCACTGTTCTCAGTGGTGGCAGATGACAGAATAAGAAGCAATGCTCTCAGGTTGCAGCAAGGGAAGTTTAGGTTGGATATTAGGAAAAGCTCACCAGGAGGGTAGTAAAGCACTGGAACAGGTTAGCCAGAGAGGTGGTGGTAGCTCCATCCTTGGAGGTTTTTAAGACCTGGCTAGACAAAGCCTTGGCTGGGATGATGTAGTTGGGGCTGGTCCTGCTTTGAGCAGGGAGTTGGACTGGATGTGATCTCCTGAGGTCCCATCCAACCCTCATTTTCTGTGATTCTGTATGAGAACAGATTGTTATAAAAGATGTGAAATGATTGGTGATTGATTTTTCTCTCTGTCAGTTAGGGAGAGGATAAGAAGCAATAGTCCTGTGTAAGGAGGTGCGGAGTCTGCCTGGCTGGAAGCCTGGGGGCCAGCTGTCACCGATGACCAGTAAATGAGAGTGGGGCTACAGAGAGAGTTAAGGAATTTGTGGGAGGTGGGGAAGAGAAGAGACTGGTGTGCTGAGAGAAGCACAGAGCCTAGGGGGCCCCTCTCTATGTCTGAAGAAAGACCACCGGTGTGGGTTGATTTGTTATTTGCATGTTTGCTGTGGGGACAAGGACAAGGTTGTCCCAGGTGAAATAAAGCGACTGGAAACCTGAACTCAGAGATGACTGGACTGGCCTTGATAAGAAAATTGGGGGTGTGACATGCTTACATCCTGCCTTGCAGCAAAGATGACTTTAATTAGAGCACCTCTTGGAGCTGTTCTAATTAAAGTGCCCCTCCCACCCCTGGAGCATGTGTATCATCAGAAAGTATATCCTAATATTAAAGTGCCACCACGTCTCTTGCATCAGCATCTCTGCACTTAAAAATAGCAGCAGGGGTGCTTGAACTCAAGCTCATTCGACAAGCTTTAGTATAAATGTCCCCACTACCATTTCTAAATGTGGGGACACGGATGCCGGAGGCTGCTGGAGCACAGCAATTGCTGTGCTCCAGCAGACTTAATTAATGGACTTAACACTAGTATTTCAGTGCATCGGAGCAGCCTTGGCACTCGTGTATAGGTGCCCAAAGATGGTTAGGTCTGGGAACAGATTACTTAAAGAGGTTATAGAATCACCATTATCAGATGTTTTTAAAGAGCAGGTTAGACAAACATCTGCTGGGGTGGTCTAGGTTTACTTGAGTCCCTTGGAGCAGTACAGTGAACCTCTTGAGGTCTTTCCCGTCCCTACATTTCTCCTGTACTAACTAGTGAGCCCATGTGAGCTGAAATGTTTTGGTGGTTTCTGATTTAACCAAATACAGGCAGCTTTTCACAGGCATTAATGTAGGTATGTTGTTTGCACAAATATTATAGCCCCTACTGTTGTTGCACAAATTCCAAGTCCCTACTCTACATTCAGGAGGGGTGCTATAGTTATTCAGTTTACTACAATTTTGTAGCAACACATTTTTCCCCAGGTCTCCCGAGGTGGACACCTAGCATAGAAATTTCAGGCCAGATAGTGTAAGTCTGGCAAAGCTATAGGCCGGCTGAAAACAGGATCTTATGAAAAGGCTTGGACAGTGAATTGGACAGTGGTACCAATCTCTCCTTCTCCCCTCCCCAAAATAATCCCATTGAGTACTTTTACACGTGCTTGGGGAGAGGGGGCGCTTTAATTAGAGCG
>NW_005842251.1:1686708-1702922 GCF_000455745.1 Alligator sinensis
CTGTAATTAATGCACTATAGCATCTCGTGTATCAGCATCCCCACACTCCAAAATGGTTCAGTGAGCTTTAGATAAAGCACCCCCTCTGCCATTTTGAAGCATGGAGTCATGGATACACGAGACGTGGCAGCTGGCTGGAGCACACTAATTACCACGCTCCAGCAGACTCAATTAATCAAGCCTGCTCTGACGTGCTGTAACTACTGTGTCAGAGCAGCCTCGCAGCACGTCTACAGGGACCTGTTGCTATCAAAGACAACTTTCCTTTATGATTCTCAAATGTTTCCGCAGGCTTTCCGAGAAGACCTGGAATGTCTTATTCAAGAACAGATGAAGAAGGGCCATAACCCAACTGGACTGCTTGCATTGCAGCAGATTGCCGATTACATTACGGCCAGCTCTTTTGCAGGTTTTTCTTCATCTCCACTCAGTAAGTGAACTAAGTGTGTGATTGATGATATATATTTAAAATTCTCTCCGTGTTTTAGCAGCACCAGAACCTCTTACTTCCTCTGATTGGAATTTCTGCTGTAGCTGGTTTTACCAGTTAAAACCATATAGGTGGTAGCCTAGGTAAATAATTTACTTTTCAACGTACACATTCTCCAAATATTTGGTTGGTTCAGGATAACAAGAGGATATCAACATTATTATGTGCCCAGAATCTCAGTTATTCTGGAAACTAGTAGTAATCAGTAAGTTCACAATTTATCTCAACAAACTAACACAGCACTTTTTATGTATGCATCAAACTGCTAAAAAATAAGTAACATAGTACCTATCATAACTTGGCACTTGCCTTTACACTTGTTTTACATTTTCAAGGGGAAAGAAATCTATACAAGTGTGTGATTAAATTCACAGATGTCAGAGGCATGAAATAGCTTGTAATAAATAGTAGTATGTGGTTATAAAGAAAAATTTGAGAGTTGTTGCCAGGATCCTGCAAAATCAAATGTTATAGCATTTGTAGAAGAACTCCTATATCTAATTTCCAAGAACTGAATAAATTGAAACCAGTAAAAAAAAAAAAAAATTAGTTAGTTAAATATTCATGCAAGTGTCTGAGTTCAGCAGACAAATCTGTCTTTCTGAACTGTTCTCTCCATTGCCTGCAGACTTGGAGGTGCAAATAGGATAGCTCCTTTCATGAGGTGATTTAAGATCTGTGGATGGAAAGTCCTGTTTTGAGTGTTTCAGGGCCTGGAAGCCAAAGGAAGTGGATGCTGTTCAGCACCTTTGAAAATCATAGGGCATGAAGAGATGTATTTGAATCTGAGTATACTTCAAATACAACCTTTGTGCCATGCAGACATTCAGCCCTACCCCACCCCAGAGTGCTTCAGAACAGCTGTGAAGACATGCAGCAGCATTGCTTTCCAGCTGTTGGGGGCGGGGTGGGGGAGGAGGCAGAGATCTGCTGGAGTGTGCAGACGTTCAAGAAACACTTCAAAAGGAAGTGCTTCAGAGTTGTTCCTTTTTTCCACCTATTGTTTTTGAAGCACTTCAGAGGCACTTGGAGCTCTTCTAACAGCACATCTGTCTGTGGCCAGTGAATCAGAGAGCTGGCAGAAATCCTGAGGGTCATCCAGTCCCACCTGCTGCCCCAATACAGACTACCCCTGACAGTGAACGCTGCATGCCCCTGGTGGCTGGGGGGCACGGCAAGCTCGGTTGGCGACCACCCACAGGCGCCGCCGGCAGGGTTGGTGGTGTCTTTTCTCATGGGGTGCACCGCCATGCTCAGAGGGTGCACGTGCACCCCATGTGTGTCACCAGTGCCCCTGACAGTTACTTTCTCGACCTCTTCTTAAAAACCTCCGATGTCTCAACTTTCCTCAACAACTTGTCCCACTGTCCTATGGCCTTTACAGTTAGGAACTTGTTGTCTGAGCCTTCATCTAAATTTGCCTTGCTGCAGTTTTAACCCATTGCTTCATGTCCTGCCTCTGTGGCTAGGAAAAAGAGTTGTTGTCCCTCCTCTTTATGGCAGCCTTTCGAGTATTTAAAAAATGGCTGTCATGTTCCCCCAGGAAAGTATTTGTGAAGAGGGGGAGAAAAGAGTCACCAATGGGAAATAAGGCAGGTCCATGGTACAATTTTCCTATTAAGATGCGACTCGAGCTGTCCAGCAGTTGAAGTACTCCTGCTGTAGTCCTTATTACCTTCCTAGAAGTGACTGAGATGGCTCAGAAATATGAATAGGTTTCTCATTCTGTTCAATTCTACGAAGTCTAGTTTTAAAAAACTCCCAAGTAGGATGTAAGAATAGCTCGTTAATCTTAAAGTTGTTCTGGGAACTCTCCACAGCAATCATTTATGACTCCTTGAAGCATGAAAGAGTTCAAAAACTTAGTGGTGCTTCAGAATATTCCTCTGCATCACCAACTATCACTTCCCTCAGAAGTTGGAGACTTTCACATTATGTTCGGGTACAACTTTTATCCAGGGGCTTCCGGGGAGGTTGCTAGAAATGATTGCAGCTGATGCCACCTCAAGCAGAGGCCTGGACTAGATGACTTCTGCAGGTCCCTTCCAGCCCTACTTCTCTTTGGTTGCTGTGAATTGCAGTTCTTGTATATGACTAGTGATGGCCAGAATTGAGGCTCCGTGGGTGCCTGTATATGTGCCAGAAAGCTGCTCCAACACGCTGGAATTGCAGTGCGTCAGAGCAAACTCGATTAATCGAGTCTGCTGGAGCGTCCTAATTAGCGTGCTCCAGCCAACTTCTGTGTCTTGTGTATCAGTGTCCCTGTGCTTCAAAATGGTAGCAGGGGTGCTTTAACTAAAGCTCATTTGACGAGCTTTAGATAAAGCACCCCCACTGCCAGTTTGAAACACGGGGATGCTGTTACATGAAACACTGCAGTGCTTTAATTAGAGCAGCTCTTGAAGCCACCCCCCCCCAGAGCACGTGTAAAAAATGCCCTACAATAATAATTTAAGTATATTCCTTGCTTTTAGAAAACCATAATTGTAAATTATGTAATTTGTTCTATTTGACACTTTTTTCTTTTTTCTTTGCTGCTTTTTTTTTTTAAGGCCATGGAATGGTGACCCCCATCAATGACCTTCCTGGAATAGATACCTCCTCGTTTGTTAAGGGAGAAAAACTTACTCGTTGCAAGTTAGCCAGCTTGTATAGGTTGGCTGACTTGTTTGGGTGGGCACATCTGGCAAACTCCTACATCACAGTGAGTATTCTTCTGACTACTTGGGTTTCCCTTGCACACTTAAAATTAAATAGTCTAACATTACAAGTGTTTAATTTTCTGAGAATTACCCAACTTACAATCGATAATAAATCAATCATCTTTTCTTTCCTCCCCTTGTTTACAGGTAAGAGTGAGCAAAGAACATGACCACATTCTTATCATTCCAAGAGGTCTGTCTTTTTCTGAAGCATCCGCCTCCAATTTGGTATGTGCTTAGTTGGCATTCACAGCAATTGCCAACACCTAGCTTGTTATTTTTGGAAAAAATTGTGGCTACAGAAGTAGAAAACTAAACCCAGAAAGCATAGGACATTGGCACCAGGTTTTTGTTTGTCCCTTTCAGAGTTCACTTCCTTCTGTTTTGCTTCCATTGTTGCTTTAGGAGCCACAGGGTTTGGGCATTTTTTCATCTAGTCCACAGAAGCAAGTCAAATCGAATTTCCCATGGCTGTTAATGTCACAAACTTCTTACTATTAACACTTTTTATACGGTGCTTCAGTTCTTCAAGGCTCTTACATACATACATACATTCCTGTGATGTCCATGTGAAGGAGTGAGGCATGCCTTCTTATCTCCATTTTATTGGTGGGAAACTGAATTAAATAAGTTCTCAAAAGTCAAAAAGGGTGTTTGGTATATGGGTAAAAATTAATGCACAGGAACTCTGAATCAAGAGCCAGATTACCAGATTATGCATCTCATGGTGCAAAAGAGCTGAAGAATGGGTTCTCCAAGTTATACCTACTAATGAGCCTTGATGGCAGTTACTGGAAGAGAATAGGAGTGGTTGGGGCAGTGCTGCGATCATTTGCCAAACAGAGTTGAATTAAAATCACAAGAAGAGCATCTAAAATGTTCAGCTATTCTTTTTCCCTCTCCCCCTGTCTGGGAATCTTTTTTTAATATTGTCAGAACTTTCGTTTAACATTATTTAAAAAGTAGTTTTTTAAGATTGAATGTCCGCTTTCAAATTAAATTGTAGTCGGCTTTTATAAAGTGTAGACTAAAACGTGAGGAATGAGGACGCCTAGTACAATATGCCAAGCGCATTGTATAAGTGTGCAGTTTATCTGGAACTTCCAGTGATGGCATTTGTTATTCTTTGCCATTTTAACTTGAAAATGTTTAGGTGGACATATGCTAAATGAGTCTATGCTGGTTTGAGCCTCTTGCAGAGTTGTTTTCTGGTCGAATTGTGAATCTGTTTTGTTTACTAGACTGCTGACCAGTCCTTTAATTTACCAGGCCAGAGAAGAATGCATCTGTTTCATCAAGATCTACCCTTTAACCTCTTCCATGATTTGTTTTCAACAGCTGGCAGGCTCTTAATCCACAGGAGGCTTCACATGCATAGTCATGCCTGCCCGAATCCTTCTAAAAGTTATTTTACTCACTAATGTGGCATAAAAGCAACCTTACCTCAGCCTCCCCTACATGAGCAAATTGCAAGTAAAGATTACATACAAACATTCCCAAACTGAAATTTCTTCATGTTGGCACTTACTGAGTTTGACGGTCTGTCATCCTCCCCTCCCCCCACCACTGCTACTCTCTCCTCCCAGTAGGCTTGCGGATCATTGCAGTCTAGGCCAACGTGTAATAGTTGCACATGTTTCTTCTGTTTGATTTACCAGGTTAAAGTAAATATCCTAGGAGATGTAGTTGACCAGGGGAGTACCAATCTGAGCATCGACCATGCAGGATTCAGTCCACACACGGCCATCTACTCCACGCGCCCTGATGTCAGATGTGCGATACATATACACACTCCTGCAACAGCGGCCGTAAGTCTCCACTGCTACTAACATGGACTGAGGAGGAAAAGGTTTAATATATATAATTATTGCTCCCTGATATGAGTTGAGATCTAGTAGGTATAGCTACAGTTCACTTCTTGCAATAGTTTATACTTGCGTGCCTCTCTTGACTTCAGTCATTCTTGACATGCATGGGAGGCTGCTCTTGGAGGGTAGTGAGAGTCCCCAGAGAGATCTGAGGTTCTGAACATTTCAAAAGAATAGACCAAGTGTCACATGAGGATCAGCTCCCATCTCTCTTTGTTTGCAGAAGGGGAGCACATACAAGTTAAACCTCGGTTTTCTTTCTGCAGCTTTTTTCAGTGCTGTTTCCTTGAAACAGGTTTCTTCCATGAAGTGTGGGATCCTTCCCATCTCTCAAGAGGCTCTGATTCTGGGAGACATTGCTTATTACAATTATCAAGGATCTCTTGACGAACAGGAAGAGAGAATTCAGCTGCAGAAAGTTCTTGGGCCCAGTTGCAAGGTATCCCATGTTTTGTATAAACCCTTTGCATATACTGTTCCAGTTTCTACCATCTAACAGTGTCTTCATTTACTAGGTGCTGGTGTTGAGGAACCATGGCGTGGTAGCTCTAGGAGAGACATTAGAGGAGGCTTTTCATTATATTTTCAATGTGCAGCTAGCCTGTGAAATACAGGTAAGGCAGAGAGGATTAGTCTCTGTTCAACTTCTGAAGTAGATGGATCTGCTATAAGGGATGGATGCAGTGGGTGGACCTGACACCAGTGAGGAGAAGTGGGCTGTGACAAAGTTCAGGAAGACTTCTGCTATTAGAAGCAATAGTTCTGAAAAGTTTTGGGGGGCAAAGGGGAGGCTGTCTCCTTTTGCAGATTGACATTAGGAGTGTATTTCTGTTTACTGCTTTGCATGTGCTCAATTAGCTGTGTTAGAACCACTCTAGGAATGACTTTTACTTAGCTTAGGCACCACATGTTGGCTTTGCCAGAGTAGAGCAAATTGGGTTCACACTTAAATGATACTGCCCCGTGGGACAAACTCATTCATTAAAAACTCATTACATCGCAGTGCAAAATTGCAGCATGATGCCATTTCATGCTGAGTATTTTGGGACTCATGAAGGTTTTGCCAGCTGATCTTTTGAAAACTGAACCATCAGAGGGAAATGTAGCAGAGCAGCAATGTTACAGGGTAAATCCTGTGTCACTGCATTCCAACAAGCATCCTTGTGAAATCTTATTGGTGTTGTTTAATTGGGCTTGCGCCTGTGGGTGCATACCCTTGTCCTAGAGACTACAGCTGCATGAAGTTTCCTCCCATGACTGAACTCCAGCTCTTAAGGGAGGAAGGAAGACAGCCTGCATAACACTTGGTCTTACAGTCCCCAGCTCTCTTACTCAAGCAGGGTGCTGAGACCAAGAAAATAGTTTTCCCTAGGAGCACAAATCATTTCAGAACCTAGATAAACAAATGCTCTTTAGGGCAAGATGAGAGAACAGTATTCTCAAAAATAAATTAAACCATCTAGAAATCACTTGTTAATGTCTCAGTGGGTTACTGATTAGATATAATTGTCTTTCCCTCAAACATCAAAGATGATTCTTTTTCAAAATTGAAGTTATTTCTTTGTGTAGTGAAGCAAAAAACTACTTTTGGCACTTAAAAATAGTTGTTTATGACATCAGTCCTTTTGCAGTCAGTTATTAGCTGATACTGCCATTCACTCAATAGGAATTTTTCTCTGAGTCTTTTATTAATACCATTCCCTTAATTTATTAGCAAAAGAAAAATAAGCACAAACTTTTGGAGTTAATGTTGGTGTGGTATAGTGAGGCAAACTAAAAGTTCTCCATAAGAATATAGATAAATGTGTGCTGTTACGTTACAGGTTCATGCATTAGCTGGTGCTGGTGGAATAGACAATCTTCTTGTACTAGACCTGCAGAAATACAAGCCTTTCACACACAATGTGGCAGCAGCTGGAGGAGGTGGTGTTAATATGGCCTCACAACAGAAGTGGAAGGTTGGAGAGCAAGAGTTTGAAGCTCTTATGAGGATGCTAGACAACCTGGTAGGTGCACGGTTACACCACCACATGTGCAATCTCGTAATGGTCTAAAAGCCCCCCAATGCCTTACCTGTCTGTGGAGTTAGACCCCAAAGGAGGAATTTTCCGTTTGGTTTTTCTTTGTAAACTTGGAAATACACAAAGCAAAGTGGTTTGTATTAAATATTTCCCATATCTGAACGTTTGACTTGAGACAGAATATGGGTTTAAAAAAAAAGGCTCTCTCTAAAACTGAATGTGGACATCTAATAGCAAGAATTTTCACCAGGAATCTCTCTCAAAGCTGCATCACTTTTCTGTGTTAAGGTCTGTAAATATAGTACTCTACCAACCACCTCCTTAGAAAGTAGACTTGAAGGCTCTGTTTTTATTTTGTCATAAAGTTTCAGTGTTTGTTCTCAATTTTGGCTCATTCAAAACGTGCACTCAAAAAAAGGAAATCCAGTACACTAATACTTGTTTGAAAGGAATTGTAATATCAATAACAAGTGACATTCTGGGACAACCTTTCTTTGCTTCCCCTCTGTGGCCTACCTACCTGTATTACACATCATAAATCAAGGCAAGAACTTCTTTACCTAGAGTCACTCTTCCTCCTTTCACACAGGGATTGAGGGTGAGTGGAGTCCTGCCTTCTCCATGTGTTTTCCTTCCTATCCCACACTCTACCACATGTGCTGACCAAAAATCTCAGCTGGCCCAGAGACAAGGGATATGCTGTGCCAGAAAAATTGCTGATACAGCTTACTTCCTCCCCTCCGCTCACACCATGGGGGGGTGAGCAGATACCAAAGGCTGACGAAAAGTCACTATTCTAGACCCAATAATATAGATGTAACTTGACACCAGAAAGGATCTCTCTATTGGTTTTAGGTGGAGGGGAAAAAAGATTGTTACCAGTTTTTACAAATTAATTTTAATTCTTTCAAATTGCATTGCCTTTAAAGGAATGCGGCTGGGCATTTAAGTGTGTCAATTAATGATTTCTTAAAATATGACTGCATCTGTTTTGATGCTGACTGTTGTTAATGTTTTATGAATGAACAAAAGAATACTATTTTACAAACAAATGTTCCAAATCTATTGTGTTAAGGAATTGTGAGAATGTGTTCAATATACGTACGGTGATAGGAGTTTGCCTTGATTTCTTATTCTTCAGATGTTGTTTTTGGATGACCATTTTTTGATTTTTAAATCTTCACAGGGGTACAGAACTGGCTATGCCTATAGGCAGCCCTTAGTCAGAGAGAAACCCAAGCACAAGAGCGACGTTGAGATCCCAGCCACTGTGACTGCCTTTTCTTTCGAAGATGATTCGGTTCCACTTTCCCCCCTCAAATTCCTAGCACAGAGACAACAGAGGGAAAAGACAAGATGGCTGAACTCTCCCAATACATACTTGAAAGTGAATGTGCCTGAGGAGTCTTGGAACGGAGAAATGAGTCCCAGGACTAAGATCACGGTAGGAAGCTATTTTAGGTAGTCGGTTTGTTCTCTTGTTTGACATGAAAGAAAGTAAATTATATAGTTTGTCAGGGAATCTGATCTGGTTGTGAACTCCGTTTTTTTAAAACAGGATTAACTAATTCATTAAAAGAAAAGCTAGCAAGCAAGAAGATTTAACACCAGTATAGCTGCTACATTAGGCAGGTGTTCGGGAAACTGTTGGTGCTGGAAGAGGGGATAGTTTTATGACCCAGTCTTCAGAGTGATTTTTCTCTCCTTTATTAGTTCCTCTGGCTCGTGTAGCAGAAGATTTTGTTCCACATCTGGCATGCTAACAATTATCTGCATTGGGTGTAGTCTGTAATTATTGTAATTGTATATGGACACCCCTTTATCTTTATTTCTTTTCAAGCTCTAAATCACCCTGTACTTGTGCATCTAGGGCACTGTTGTCTCTGATCAATGAAAATTAATCAGGACTTTCTTCAGAGCCCATTAATGAACATGATATGGCATTGGGCGATGTGATTTCTGGTGTCTCAAGTGTAAGCATACTGCCTCCACCACAATCCCAGCCAGCCCAGGGAGAGACCAGGGCTCTTCTTTATTATCAGCCCGTTCTGATGATACAAACTTTAAGAAGCCCGTGAGCTCCCCCTGGCGGTAGTTGAACAGTTCTTCTGTAACTGATTTGGGAGACAACAGTTCACTGCCAATAAAACGTTCCTTAAAAAGGGAAAAATGCCAAAAGCAAAACCTGCAGTGAGCAGAGGCAGAAGTTTATGAGAACAAAGTGATAAGGGAAGTACAGATTCTAGAGCTATTGGAGACTGCATTAAAGGAGTAAGAGCTGTGGTGTTTAGCTCTCTCCTGTAGGCTTTTAGGAACAGTAAACCTTCCTAGATAGAGTCCTATGATTGCAAGGCTGCACTTCTGTATCATTTTTCAAATGAGTATGCCCATGGTTTGCATGGGCACAAGCATACATAATGAGCCTCACCTTTGTGGGCCAGGTAAGTATTGCATCCATTTACTAGGGGTTTCATGCCTGTGCTGAGGTCTGGTAAAAAATGAACTGAGGAGCTAATAGAGTCAAGCAGTTGTTCTCCAGGTCTCTCCTCTGATCACTAGGCACACATTTCTCCATGGCCACCTCTCCCTTCTTTTAAAACATTTAAACTGTTTTTCTTTAAGTGGATGAAAGCTGATGAGTCATCCAAAACCAGCGGAGGAACTCCAATCAAAATTGAAGATCCGAACCAGTTTGTTCCTCTAAATACGAACCCCAGTGAAGTGCTGGAAAAGAGAAATAAGGTATGATGGGTTTACTGTAACAATAGTTTAAAGTTTGGATGTTGAGCAGTCACTCTGGAAATGAGAGATTAGAGATGGTTCAGGAGCTGTAACATATTCAGTGGGAGTTTGGGTCTAGAGCTGAAGCTGACAGCTCTGACCTAGCTATCTGTTAAGGGTGCCTCTTCTCAAAAGAGTGTAGAAATACCACTGGCTAGAATATCACTCCAACACCTTTAATTTATTTTCAGCTTCTATGAATGTGAGAAACAGCCAATTTAGCAAAACTTTCCTTTTTATTAACTTTTCTACAAATTACAGAAATTTGAAGTTTGGACTTGCTTGTCTAGTCATCTTCGAGAAAGACAAAAGTCATTGCAACTAGAACAGTACTACTCCTAGAGTGTGATTTGCTTAGACTTGCTGAGTTCTGCCTCCCTTGACCTGGCACTTTTAACAGTGATGCAAAATAAAGACAAAAAAAGGCTCTGAGGGGGTTTGCAAGCATAGATCAGTAGCTACTTTTTCTGCACAGTCCACCAAGACTCTACCCAAGGCCCAACTGTTCTGCCAGGCAGAGTGCTCTTTTTTTCAAGTTTGGGGATTTGCCTTTTTGGAAAGGGCCATTCCATCCATCATCCCTGGGAACTGAACCTGATTCAGGAGGAACAACTCCCTTCTTCCAGAAAGGATGAACAAAGCACCACCCCATAATCACCCAGACATTGAGTAACCCCATGTTATCAGTCCCAGACGCTACGTTTTTTTCTTCTCAGGGAGGTTGACAAGTTGTTTGCCTCATCAGAGAGAAGCTAGACTCCTTTTTTCTGTCACAGTTGCCCTAGTAAGCATATTAAGCATTGGCAGCCATATAGACAGAGGGCTGCTTGAGGAGAGCAGCAGATCATTCATGTGCGACTAGTTCTACCTGTACCTTTGTGAGCAGAGAGGCTCTTTTGTCTTCTCTGCTCATGTAGGCCCACGTCACAGAGGTGGAGGACAGATTCAGAGGCCTTGCAGAGGACGTGCCTTTTTTCTCTGTGGGGTATTTCACAGTATATCTTGGGCACGGATCTTCAGAGGTGCTGGAATGAAGCTGGAGGATCAGCATGTCCTTTGCTGTGAGAAGCAGGGGGAAGGATCCCACTGCAAATCCCCTGACCACTCCAGCTGTGCTTTGCTACACGAGATATACCATCCTTATGACACCAGTGACAGTGGGAGTAGGACTTGCAGAACAGAGAGAAAATTTGCTTTAAATTCAGTGTGTCAACTATAAGTACATAATGCTGTGCTCTGAAGTAGCTGTTACAACTCAGGAAAGAGACCTTAGAGTCATTGTAAGGTAGTTCTGAAAAGTATCAGCTCAGTGTGCATCTGCAACCCAAAAAAGCCAGTAAAATATTAAGTGTTATTAGGAAGAGATCTAGAAATACAATAGACAACATCAACATGGCACTGTACAAATTCATGGTGCACCCACATTTGAATACTGTGTGCAGTTCTAGTCTCCACATCACAAAAAGAATGTAGTAGAAAATGTACAGAGGTGGTCTGTAAAGGTGATCGGGAGTATGGATCAGCTGCCATAATGAGAGAAACTAAAAAGATTAGTTTGAGAGAGAGAAGGTTGTGGGGAGATATGATAGAAGTCTATAAAATCATGAAGGGTTTTAACAAAGTAAATAGCAAAGTACAGTATTTATTTAAATTTAAGACTAGGTTTCTTCCCCACTCCCCACAACCAGCATGGGGGATAAAAGGCCCTTGTCTTAGATTTGCATACAAAGTAGGGATGTGCAAAGCGGGCCCTATTCAATTCGGATTTGGCCCAAATCAGGGGCAGTGATTCAATTCGTTGATTCGGATCACTGTCCCCGATTCGATTCAGCCGAATCTGAAGATTTGATGCTGATTCGGAGAATGAGCAATTCGGCCATAGACACAGCTTTAAATGTTTTTTCTACGTTCCTCAAGGTACCGGCACAGCTCGTGAACGCTGCAATGCTGGGGCACATGGAGCATCCCACAGGAGCACGGGGGGGCCCTCCACGTGTTCAGTGGCGATCCCAGAAGCGGACCAGAAGTACTTCCGGGTCTGCTGGGGAGTGCGTGGGGGGAGGGGGGGCCTGCGCCTCCCCGGCCAGCGATTAGCTGCAGGGGGACCCCGGGTGCCCCCCCAAGACGAAGGAGGCACCAGTCACTGAGCCAGGTGCTGTGGGGGGGCCTCCCTCACTGCACTCCCCAGTGGACCCAGAAGTGGACAGGAAGTGCTTCTAGTCCACTTCCGAGTCTGCTGCCAAGCGCACTGGGGACCCTCCCACGCTCCTGTAGGACGCTCCATCCGCCCCATTATCGCAGCATTCACAAGCTGCCTGGTACCCAGAGATATGTAGAAAAAACATTTTAAAGCTGTGTCTGTGTCCAAATCGCTGAATCTTTCTGAATCGATTCAGAGGGTTCTGATTCGATTTGGAGAGATTCAAGGGTCCTCTGATTCAATTCAGATTCGGAGATTCGGCTGCCGAATCAGGCTGAATCTCTGCCGAATCGAATTGGGGACCGAAGCTTCACACAGCCCTGATACAAAGCAGAGTGGGCTGCAGGCAGCCCTTGACGTTCCAACTCTGGCCCCAGCCCAGGCTCAGAGCCAGAGTCAGACTCACCACAGCCTCCTTCCCCCCACTCTGCTTGCCTTGTGCAGCTTCTCCCCCCTCCACCCTCCTACTGTCAGCTCTACTCCAGCTTGGGCTGGACTCACTCCCAGACACAGAGTACAAGGAAACTCTGCCTCCTGCCTGGACAATCAGCAGCACCACTGCTGCTATGTGGCCTTGCAAGGGCTGCACTTCCACGTGCTGTGCTCCATAACCCAGGATGGAAGAGAGCCTAAGCAGTGTCTGACAGAAAGGGAAGGCGAGGAAGGAGCAGATTGTGGGGGGAGCCGCTGCTTTCCCTGCTGTAGCAATGGGGGGTGGGATTTAAGACTACTCACCAATAAATCTGAAAGATATTAAATTTTCTATGTATAGAATCTAACTATTACAGGGCTATCTTAAACTCAGGGTCATGTTAGATTTAAGTAAGTATAGTATTATCCACCAAGTCTTTAAATTAGACAACTGGGAGCCACCCGCTGAAATTAACAGGAAACAGGTTTCAAACAAACAAGGGTACTTTTTTTTTTGCCCAATACATAAGATTTTGCCCTCCTGTTGTTGCTGCAGGAGGTTCTAGAGGCAGATTGTACAGCCAAGTTCAAAAAGACACTAGACGGATTCATGGACATTAGGTCCATTAGTAGCTGCTAAACCAGAGTCATGGACGCAGCCTCTGACATCCCTCAACCAGCGATGGATGCCAGGGAGGGACAACACTCTAGATGTGCCCTCTTCTCAAGCATCTGCTGCTGCCACTGTCAAAGACAGGATACTGGGTTAGATGGACCCTTGGTCTGATGATATATGACATTGCTTATGTTCTTATGTCTCCTTAAAGATTAGGGAGCAAAACCGGTATGACCTGAAGACAGCAGGACCACAGTCTCAGTTGCTTGCTGGAATTGTCGTGGATAAAAAACCCTGTCCAGTAAGTGCCTGTCACAAGTTGGGTTTAATGTATTACATTATATGCTCTGGCAGTTTTTCTTTCAGGCTAATTTACTCTGCTAAGAAGGTTTGTAATGAGGGGAGGCATGTCCACCCTGGGCTCTTACTACTGAGTGAAGTAAATGTATTCAGTAGTAAATGGGCTGTGTCCACACTACAAGAGACCTGTTTAAAGCTAGCTCAGGTGTCTCTGCACTGTGCGACAGTCATCGCTGTACCTGCTGCATGGATGTATCCTGAGAGGCAGCCAGTCTAGGAGAGGGCTGGGCATGTTCACGGGTAGGAAGAAGGTCTCGGTACTTCATTGTCTACAGAAGTTGCGTGAATTCGAATTTTGAGCGAGAGCAAAAGTTTAGAAAGTTGGGGGAAGTTTTGCTTTTGAGTCACGTAGGTATCTTTGAAAATCCCATCCGTAGGCTGCAACTGGTAATCGTGTACCTTTCTCAAGTGTGAAAATTACACTTTAAAAAAGGATTTATTGCCAAATGGTTGTATAGCTCTGCTGGGTGAAATGAACCGAATGCGGTTAGATATTTGTTCCATGCATGCGCAGAGGGTTGAAGTACATGCTTATTACTTCAATCAACCAGTGCCTTGATGACTGCTCTGATACCTTCCTAAGTAAGGAGTGTGTGAATGCCTACTGACAGGTGTACCTGTGACAGCAATGGGTCAGTCGCAGGACATGTCTGGTAATATTTTCTTGCAAGTGATCATAAAAAAAAGTTTTCTAGTGCCTGAAATTTAATGTCAGAGCCCATTTTGTTTAAATGAGCAGATGTTTATTACAAGTTTATGAGAAAAAGCTGCTTAATTTGAGACTATTCCAGTCTGGCTATTTTGTGTTACTGCTTCTTTCTTAGGTCATCGTCATCTAACCTCAGAGGAGAAGAGGACTGATGTTGCAAATCTCTGCTGCTGTCCCTGACATGTTTCTCTTGCCTTGTCTCTCTCCAGCCCATGCAGTTTGAAGAAGATGAGCATGCACCACCAGCCCCTCCCAATCCCTTCAGCCGTTTTACAGAAAAAGAACTGGAAGAGTACAAGAGGACAATTGAGCGCAAGCAGCAAGGAGTGGAAGGTCAGTGGTCTCATCTACACATTGGGTGGTGAATTTTAGGTGGACACTTCTCAAGATATTGTGAAGTAATGAAGTGCTTTTAAATGTAATTAAATCTTGAGGTTTAAGTTTAAAAACAATAATAATATAAAAATCCAGTAGGTTAAATGTATAGTATAGATCCAGTAGCGCGCGAGAGAGAGAGAGACTTTATTTTTGGACTGGCTGCCATCTTGGGGAAACCTCAAAAATAATTACCGTTGCAGAGTTTTTTTCATTCTTAAGTTATTTTTTTCCCTCCTTTGTGCAACATTTGGGTTCTCAAATCCCAAAGTCTACATACAAATGGAAGCTGACTAGGTGCACCTTAACATGGTGGTGACTTTCATGTGGTCTTCTAGCACTGTGAACTGCTGACATGAATAGCCTCAACTCTAGCTTTGGAGAGTTATGTGGGCAATCTCCTAACTCCTAATGCTTTCAGTATTTTAAAATGTGCCTTTACATTTTCTTATTTTCAAAAGCTTAAAAGTTTGGAGGTCAAAGCATTTTATTTCAGTAACTTTTCCAGCAATCCCTGTGCCTTCATGAACTTTTACTATCAACTTTTTATAACTGTCTTCTAATACTGCTGCTCTACATAAGGATTTGTAATTCAGGCTTATTTAACAGCGGCATTTATAATATTCTTTCCTGCACTAATACTGTGTGGTGGCTGACTTCTTAAAGATGCAAATGCCATCCTGGATTCCATGTATATCACATGGTTATGGTTAGATTGCATGGGATGCTTGCTGCCTTGTGTTGAGCCCCACTTTTAATATCTTGTATAAACCAGCCAGTGTCTAATGATTTTTAATAGATGAAGCCTGTAATACATTAACTTCCTAAATGTGTTGAAGTGCTTGTATGTTAACCTTTACTTCTGGATGACAGTAGCACGAACAGTTCAATAGCGGCAGAGATTTATATACTGTATGCACTAGCACTGATAATCTTGCTCTTTTTTATTTTTGCATGGCTACTAATTCGGTTCTTGTCCTGCAGATGCTGAACAGGAATTATTCTCAGATGACGGTTCATCTGTATCACAAATTCAGTCACAAACTCAGTCCCCGCAAAATGTCCCAGAAAAAGTAGAAGGTATTCCATGCAATTTCCTCCAGACTTCCAAGAACTTAATGCCCTGGGTCACTTACACTCATTATGCTCTGCAAGAAAGGTGTCACGTAGCCTGCTCTCAGCAGTATAGAAACTGGAATTCAAGTATTTCGGAACAAAATTTTTGTTGCAGCCAAAGTGTTTGCTGCAATCTTTGTACCTCTAGACTTTAGTGGGTCATTCTGACTTGGCTTGGATTTAAGATGTTCTCTAAGTCAGGTGGGCTAGAACTGAATTATTTTAAACAAGCAGCCAGGCCAGGACTCTGGCTATCGTCAAACCTAATTTTTGAACACTTTGAAAAGCGTGGGGGAGCTGCTACTGGGAGGGCACATCAACTGTTATAGTGTAACTGCTACAGCCCCCAGCTCCTGGAGTGATACCGCTGTGCTACATCCCAAAAATTTAAAATTGCAACAATTCTGCTACATGTATATTGTTTCAGGAGCAGGAAGATGTAATAGTAACATTTTAACAGTTTATATTGGTCCCCTTTGATACCAACATAACTCTTTTTCTTCAAAAGTCAATCAATTATTGAATTCTTTCCCCAAAATTTTTTTTGCTGATGTAAAGCTCACAG
>NW_005842251.1:1702953-1712749 GCF_000455745.1 Alligator sinensis
AGTATGACTGCAAAGCAGACAATGAAATGAAATAAGAGGCACATACATTGTCTACTACTCCCGCTTACTATGTAGCTGGTATGCAGGAAATTTTTTTTTTTTAAATACCTAACAGACTTACAGAAGAGGGCAGGAAAGCACTGAAAAGTTTTATATTCAGAAAAAAGTCCATGCCTAGTGGCTGGATCTACATATATTGACTTCTTGCAGTCGCAAGTACTGGTAATTCTCAGTGTACTTTAGGCTGTTTGGTCCTCTTAAGTTTGTAATTTTTTTTGGATAAGACCAGTTCATCTTTTTTCCAGCCTGGTGTTCTTTTATGCAGTTTGCATACTATTGCTTTGTGTCTCTTTACAAAAACAAAATAGAGAGCACAGATGAGGGAAATGAATGAACATCTCAGATTTTCTGTCAGTTTAGATGTGATTCAAGTCCAGACTTTATTCTGGGCTTGATTTCTGATTTTTGTATGGACAGTATTCATAAAAAGAGATAATAGCAAAACTTTCCCTTTTTTTTTAATAGAAAATCATGAAGATCTGTTCACCCAGGACATAAACCTGATCTCCGCAGAGGTACCAGTTGTCATTGTGAATGGCAAGGATGATGCGCACGATGTGGAAGAAGATCTCACTAAGCGGGTCAGCCAGTTAACCACTAGTACTGTGGAGAGCGTAGAGATTACAATTAAAACCTCTGAAAAGATTGAAGAGACCCTGTCCCCGGAGGGGTCGCCTTCCAAATCCCCATCAAAGAAGAAGAAGAAATTCCGCACGCCATCTTTTCTGAAAAAGGCCAAAAAGAAGGAGAAGGTGGAAGCATAAGTGCAGCTTTGTTAGGAGGTGACATTGCACATTTTTAGACCACATTTAAGTCGACCATTAACATAGTAGCGGTAGGGGTGTGCAGTAAACTGGACCTTAACCTAAGAACAAAACTGGAAAAGGTTTTATTAAAAGCAGTTTTATGTTAATTAAGAAGTTAATTCATCTCACACTTAGTGTGTCCAAAAATTGCTATGAGGGTTTGAAACGTTCAATAGTTTTCACGTAGAACTACGCTGGCAGGTGCTCAAGTACCATCATAGCAATATCGAATACTGTCACAATACACAGTAGCAAGTTACACCTGGAGTATTTTGCAGACCTGTAACATCTTCAGTACAGTGAGTCTCTAACAAAGTTGCTGTTGAGTGATCATACAATTTTTTTATTATTATTTTTAAACTGCTGCCTCACTTGGTAATCGGATCATACATTTTGTATTGTGATTTTTGACCAT
This sequence comes from Alligator sinensis, assembly GCF_000455745.1. Classification (NCBI taxonomy): domain Eukaryota; kingdom Metazoa; phylum Chordata; order Crocodylia; family Alligatoridae; genus Alligator; species Alligator sinensis. Next base: position 1,704,235 of record NW_005842251.1, read on the forward strand.
ATATTTTATGTTTCTGTACCACTGTTTGAGTGCGTGCATATTAACAGCACACCTATAAATTTTTTAAGGTTAGATCACATAGAATTATTATACACTGGCACATAATATTAGAAGAAAAACTGTGTAAGAGATTTTATTTGGAATTATACAAAATGTGTAAGAATTTCATTCATCAATAACTTTTTGCCAAATATTTCATTTTAGTGAAATATAATTTTTGAAGACTTATTTTTTATTCTATCAGTTGGGGGAGAAAGCCCTTATTTTTCAATAAAGGGGATTTTATACACTTAACATTGATAACTTAGTTTAACTGGCAAAACAAAAAAAAAGATTTTATATGTTGAAATGTTTGTATACCATTCAGTATAAAAGTATTATAAGCATGTGAACCAAGCATTTAACAGTAGAGTGTATTTAAGGATGCTTGGGTTAGAGTGTACTTAAATATAATTCAGGAATCCAGGGACTTAAACACCCATAAGGTTAAAGCATATCAAGTTAACTGGATTCATGTTTAAATCTTACTGTTTTTCTCATGATACTGCTAATGAATGAAGAAAAATAATCTCTTAACAGAACCAAATGAAGGAAACAAAACTGTTTAAAAGGGAAAGTGAAATAGCAGGGAAGTAGGAGGAGACAAAGAGAGTAAAGTTTGGTGATTATTTTTGTTAAATATATGATATGGATTGTGGGATATTTTTATTAAATCGGCAAAATGACATTTCCACGTTAGAAGTTTAAATGATTTATATGGTTTCATATGGAGTTCACCTTATTTTTTTCACCTTCATTTGACATGTCGAAGGGTCTCATGACTCTGTTGTGTCCTTTGGATAAACCCAGAACAAATTAGAGCTTAGTGCCATGGGTAGTGGAGGTACTGCCACTTGCTCATTTTTACTGAGGTTTTCATTTTGCTTCTTTTACTGTATTGTAAATACAAACTAAACCTAGAAATTAACATAGGGCTTTTTCTTCGCTCTGTCTCAAAATTGCCATTGTACATCAGCCATTGCAATAGAAAATAAATTTAAAAGATCAGTGTGATTCCCAGATTGCCAGTTGAAATATTATGCAGTATATTGATTGTTTAAATATGGCTGGAGGGTTGTTTGGCATGCAAAAATGTTGATTATAGCATGTTCTGGGGCTGGTTAGCTTTGATCGTGTGAGTGTGACAATGCAGCGTTGGAATGGATCCTGGATACAATATTCTAGATATCACTAAATACTGGAATCAGTGTTTTTAATCTTAGTGGAACCTTTCAGTTGCTTAACTTGTTTTTTATGTTCTACATTATTTGTGTTGTATTACAACATACGTAGAAACAGTAACCTGTGAACTATGCTTTTCATAACTTTTTTTTATTTTTTAAATATATCTAAATGAATGCAATGTGCATAAATATTTTTTAAAATGCAACCGTGAACTATTTGCACCTTTTGCTAATGCCTCTATTTACTTGCTTTGGCATAAAGAATGAGCCAGCCAACTTCGTGTCCTGTGGAAAATATATAAATGTTATCTGAAATTGCTCATAGATGTAATGCTAATTAATGTTAAATCACAAATAAACAGTATTTTAAATAGATAGATTTTGTACCGCAGCCTTTGTTCATCTGTTACTATGATCTTCTTGGTTTTTTGCTTTATTTCGAGGAGCGTGGGGAAAAGCTGCCCTACTTAAAGTGCATCTTCAGCCCTTCCCCAGTCCAGCCTGTACAAGGGAACAGCTGAGAATCAGTGTTTCTGCTGCTAATTTATAGGTCAGAGTGACAATCCAGGAGTCCTGTGGCTAAAGCACCAAACCTGGCTCTCAGGAGCTCTAAAGGCTGTTATCCGATGCATCCGAGCGCCTCATACACCTTGGGCAAGTTGCTCTACCTGTCCCTGCATGTTTCCTTCTCTGCAAAGTGAGGTTGAGTGTAATGCTTTCAGAGCTGCAGCATGAGGGACTCCTTGCTTTGTAGGTAGGGAAACAGCACTTCCATAGAAGCATCTTAATTTAAATTATCCTTCCTTTGTTTTATTAATAGTAGGAGAAAAGTTCCTTGGATCACTTCAGATCATTCTTCATGCATGTTGTGTTCTGCCAGCCTCTAGCGTACCTCGGTATCTCTGCCAAGTTGCAAAAGTTCATTTATTTTGTAGCCTAGGTCACTGTAAAGACCTGATCAACGCTGTTGGAACTCCCTTTGGAGGTCTTTCTCTCCAACTTATCAGCCTTTGATTATTTGCCCACAAAAGCCAAAAACAAGCTTTTCACAATTCCACTGATTGTTTCATGAAATTGTGTCTGTCCCAGTGTAATGCATAAGTTCCCTCAGAGATGCCCTTGTGTGGGATACCTGGTCCTGTCTGTCTCTTCTCTGAGAGTACCCACAAACTGCTTTGTGCTACACGAACACGCACAACACCCTGGTATCAACCCTGAATAGCTAACTCTGGAGAGAGAAAAAACTATCCGGTTTTTGCTTATTTCACGTGATCTCTCTTTGCTTTAGGGAGTCTGAATCCATGGCCCTCCTCCCTGTTAACCAAGACCAAATTATTTCCTGGAGTTAAAAAAAAAGTGATATTGTGCGAGCTAGAACACGTTAAATAAAGCACAGGTACAGCAGATGTGTCGGTCACAGCACTGTTATTGGGAAGCACGGGATGCTGGAAAGCCCAGCTTGAATGGGATTGTTGATGCTGTCACAACTGCAGTTGCTAAATCCAGAGAAGCCTGACCATTAAGAGAAAAACATACACCTCCCAGTTGTCCCCGCCACCATGCAATAGAGCTCTACTGAGCATCGCACAGAGAGAAGCTTTTGAAATAGACCACGAAAAGAGACGCCCCGATTTTTAGCAGCTTTGATACCATTTCGAGAAATAATAAAATAATAAATAAATAATAGTATAAATAATAAAAATCTGCTTGGAACTTTTATACCTGCAAACTACACAGACTATACGTAGGACGGGTTAGCCACCCTTCAGTTGGTCTTCATCGGCTCGGCTGCCTTCGTGGGGCTTTCTCTGGGTTGTGTCCTCTCTTTGGCTGCCTTTGCTCTTTCCACTGTCCAGCGTGGAAGTACAGTTGGACACGCCTTTGCAATGCTGCAGATTCTGAAATGAGTATAGTTGAGATCTGACCTTCCTCTCCAGCTTGCTGCACATGTTTTGCGTGCACTGTAGCTCAAGCGAGGATGCTTCTTCAGCCCAAAGTCGTATTGTTTTGTTTTCTAAAAGGCAGATGCACATTTTTAGGAGCTCAAAAATTAATTGGAAATGACCAGAGACCCAGCCTGGAAATCCCCACATCAATGGGAGGAACTCGGTGGTTTGGCTGTGTAAGTAGGACTCCATAAACTCGGTAGCTGAAGAATCACAAAGCATAACCATGTTTGATGTATATTTGTCAGATGAAACTTCCACCTGTACAGATGGAAGAAAAACAATGGTCATTGGAGGATCTTCCATAGATTATATTGAGCCAGAGTAAGAGGCAGAAAAACCTCATAGAGGAGCTGTAGTCTGTGCCCTCTGAGCCATTGAAGTTGGATGAATAGTAATCAGTCAGTGATGTGGTGCCCTTTGGATATTCTGCCTTGATATGGTATGTAATTGGGGTTATGCTTGACATCATGTCCAAAATCATTTCAGTTGAAATCACAGGTTTGTGCCATGTGTACGAGAAGCTCCGGGTTTTGTCTTAATTACAAATGAAGCCTTTAAACACTGTAGATCAATAATTTGCAATATCAAGATGTTTTCATTCAGCAGTTACTTTACATGTGTGCACTGGCTTGCTGATTAAGGTGCAGTAAGCTTAGAGCCTTTCATCATTGGATAGCTTGGTTTAATTCCTGGCTTAAGATGCAAGTGAGACACTTTGGGCATCTCATCTTTGCCCCATTTTGTGTAGATTGTCAAACTACCAAGCACTTTGGCAGAGCTGACAGACTCTGCTCAAGAGCCGCCTGCAATTGAGATGAGCTGAGAAGACGGTCCTCTACCTACCTCTAGAAACTCTTGAAATCTGCTCAGTTTTGTGTGAACCCTGCAAATCACACTTGACAGCTGTTTAGTCATGGCACTTAAATGCACTACTAGAAAGCAGCGGAAAAAGTGGGGTTTGAGGAAAACATGGTATTTAGTCGCTCAAATCAAAATGGTATCAGCGTATATGTGGAAGGGAGCTGGAGCATGTTTTCTTCGAGAACGGCACCGGCACTCTGGTCGGCAGCAGCTGCTCTGAGAAGCAAGGTCAGTGAATAGAGCATCATCAGAGCCTTTACCTGCAAAATCCTACGGTGTTTCTACAGACCATGTGCAAAATGCTTTTTTTTTCCCCCGAAAGTTTCCAAATTGACAGATTTAGGCAGATCATTGCAGGAGGCACCTCTCTGGCACAGGGTCGGAGGAATGTAAGGCTAGAAGGGACCGTACAAGGTCATCTAGTCCAGCCCCCTGCTCAAAGCAGCAGCATCCCTGCCAAGAGTCTAACCTGCTCTCGAAAACTTCCAGGGATGGAAATCGCACAACTTCTCTAGGTAGCCGGTTGCAGTGCTTGATCACCCCGTACTGAGGAGTTTTTTTCCTAATCTCCAACCTAAATTTTCCTATCTGCAGCTTGAGGCAACTGCTACTAGTCCTGTCCCCTATGGACACAGAGAAAAGCCTGTCTCCATCCTCTCTGTAATCACCCATCAGGTATTTGAAGACTTTTATCAGCTCTGCCCTCAGTCTTCCCTTCTCCAGACTAAATAACCCTCATTGTTTCAACCTTTCCTCATAACACTTGCTCCCAGGTGCCTAAATATTTTCATTGCTCTGTGCGGGACTCTTGAAACTGTCCACATCCTTCTTGACATATGGACATAAGCAACCCCCTTCCAAATTTATGCACACTTAAATTTCTAAAAGAAGAGGTTGCCATGAGCAAAATGCTTTTTTTTTTTTTTTTTTTTTTTTTTTTTTTTTTCATAGCTTTATTCTTGAAAACTGCTAAACTGCTTTTTGGATAAAACTTCCCATAACAATTCAGCTTGAAGCCAACAGCTGACACGGAAAAAGTTTGGCCCCAACGTTTTTTTATAAGCAACCGAAAAACAGTGCGTGTGGACAGATGTAATGATACTGGGATAAGCTATTGCAATATAAGTGTTACCTCTGCTTGCCCTTATAATACTGCCAATGTAGCAAAATGGTTGTAACTTTAACCGGGTTTCATTCAGGGTTTATTACAGCAGTTCAACTCATTTGAGCTGCTACAGAAGCACACAGAGGTAAGTTTTATATCCTAACAGCAACTGTCTGCTCTCTTAAAATTGTTGCAAGTTATATCTGTCCGCAGCCAGACTTATAATGGGAAACATAGAGCAACCCGAATAACAAGTGATGCAACCACCTTGGCTAAAATTAATCCTCTCTCATATCACTCTGGTAGCTATGACCCCAAATCCTACTACCTCAAAACATGGAAGATGATGGAGTCCTGTAGGTGAAGTGTATGGTGTTAGAAGCTTTTCCCTTTATCAGTTTTGAATGTCTTGCTTTTTGCTTAGACTGCCACTTTGATCATTCCTGAGGTACAAGAATAAATGGGCACGCTGGAGTTCCTCTAGCATCCATTACTTGGTGCACTTCGCTCAGCCTTTCTGATCAGTCTCCCTAAACTGAAACACAACTTTTCTCAGTCTCTCCAGGTATAAAAACAGGCCATTGTGTCTCATTGTGTTGCTCAAGGATGTTCACTTATCTTTAGAATTTCATAACCCCCAAATGACGCGTCTCCCTTCTCTGGCTGAGCAGCGAATGGCCGGTAGGTGGCATCGCCCACCTTTCACATCTGATGGATTTGGCTTTACGCTCCTTGGAAGCTGCTGGTGGTTTGCTTTCACATGAAAGAAGTTTGGAGCAGGTTTTGTGGGCATTTTTCCAGCTGTGCTGCACAGAGGTGAAAGTTAATAATTTCTTCATTAGCCCAGTTCAGTTGCCCCTTGTTCTATGTCTGGGTTTTTATCTGGAAGAGAGCCTTCCTTCCCTTTTGCAGCGAGGAACGGGCGCAGAAGCTAGTTACGTTCTTCATATAGTACCAGGTTGATAAGAGGACCCTGTGTGTTCAACTTCCTACCCTCAACAGATTTTCCCACAGGTGAAAAGTCTTTCAGAGTAGTAAAATTGCTGGAAAGTAGGAGTGTCAAGGACTTTAAACGACTGCCTCTGAACTTTGAGTGCCACTTCAAGCTTGTTTGATGGGACAGCCAACACGGGAATTCACAACTGGCCTTGAACACCTCTCCCTGTGCTTGCCTTTCCATCTTATTTTGTCCTACTTGTCTGTGCTAGAAATCTGCTGTCCTGGGACAGCGGCTTCTCTCACGATTGTGCCAGAACAAGTTTCAGACCCCAAGGTCTGTCTTATTAGGAATGGGACTAATCCATCTTTATGAATCATGTGCTGCACCCTGAAATTGTAGCAAGGCTGTAGCATCAATCCACGAGAGGGGCCCTTCTCACAGCCCAAAAAGCAACCATCTCGCTATGGGTCTGTGGCAACTGGGGACTCCAGCATGGTCGCTGTTATTGCAGAGCAGGTTGTGGGGCCCACCTTTCATAGGAATATCCTTGTGCTTAGTGCAGCGGCCCAGAAATGGAAGATCTGAACTCACACCCTCCACTCCCACCTCCCAGAAGAGTGCCCTAGCCACCAGGCCATGGCTGGGGGGCACCTCCATCCCTCTTGCTGAAGCTGTGCCACCATGCAGAAAGGAGCGCAGGGGAGCAAGCAAGGAGCCTGACTCCTAGCCTGGTGGTGAGTGTACTCAGGGATGGGGGGGCAAGGTGGTCCTGGGTGCTGCTCCTAGGACTTGTTTATTCATCACCTGACATTAAACAGTCACCGGATAAAATACATGAACTCTCCTGGGAGCAGGGAGCAGAGCCCAGATCTCCGTTCAGCCTTCTTGTGCTTTTGCTCTGGCCCCAAGAGTCTTGCTTTCCCTTCTGCGTGTGGGTGCAGCTTCATCAGGAGGGGTAGGGGAAGTGCCCCAGCCAGCCTAGCCCATGGCCTGGTGGTTGGGGCACTTTGTCCAGTAATCACGTTTGTGTCATTGCGTTAGAAGGATGGAAGCCAAGGCTGCGGCTGCTCTGGGTACCCTGAGCTCCTCAAGAGGGGGGAAACGATGCATTTGATAACCTGCCAATGAACTTTCTAAGTAAAAGGGCATCGGTCACCTGGGATCTGGCTACGAAAGAAATCGGGTTAGAGAAGAAGAATGGTTGGAAGCATTTGGAGCGTATGTTTAGTAGAGCTATTTTCTTGGCTGGTCTTGCTCAGTTTTCTTGTTTGTTCTTCCTGCCCCCAGTTGGTTCTTGTGCTGCACCCCATCTGGAGAAAGAGGAATGAAAGTCTGCATGAAACGGTGAGAGAGAGAGAGATGTTTCCCTGCAAGACCTTATACTTCAGTCCCTTCAAGTCCTTAATGTCCTCCTCTAAATCAAAGCGTGATACCCAAATCTAACGATACACGTAAGTTTTCATTTACTGTCTTCCTGTTCCAACCGCAAATTATTATCTGAGCAGATCCCGACCTTTATTTAACATAGGCTTTGATAGCACAACATGTGGAGTAAACGAGGTCACTGTAACACTTTGCAGAGACTTGTGATGGGGGAGCGTACAACTGCTGAGATCAGCAGAGGCCAGGCACCATGGAGATAAGGTGCTGTTTACCCTCCTGCTCAACTGTCAGTCTTAATTGCAAGTGGTCTGTCCTGGCAAGATAACACCACGGAAAAATGCATCCATTCTGTCTTGCTGTTCCAAATATAGATTTTTCCCCTCCTTACCTGCCTGATACTGTCTGATCCGTTGTCAAAACCAACAGTTTCTTCTAACATTCATTGCTCGTAAAGTGAAAGCAAAGGTCAGAGATGACTGAGTTTATCAGAGACCAATAAACTTTTCGGAGCAAAGCTCTGCTGAAGTCGCTGTCCTTGCTTAGCAGTGCCCAGGGGGAGAGGTTCCTGCGAGACAACGGAGTCATCAAGTGGGCTGGTTGCTTTTAACCAAGTTTCTCATATTATTCTCTCAGAAAAACTAAAACATTTTTCCAAACCACTGCCCAGTCCAACAGAAGGATGGCAGGAGCCTTTCACCCCCAGCTTGCCAGCTTTGAATCCAGCTCAGGACCGTCGTTGGCAACTGTTCCCAACCCCCTGTTCAGTCGTCCATGTGAAAGGAGCTGAAGGTTTCCATCCCCAGTGAAAAGCCTGCCCACATCACAAAACCTAGCTGAGTGGTTTTTGGTGGCTCTATGATTGCCTGTCTCAGCAGAGACACTAAATCCGAGTTGGACCCAAGCGTTTCCGGGTCAAAGCCGTGGCACGTATAAGTAAAGGCAGACAGCGTGGGGAAGCTGCCCGCTTCACAGGTGATCAGCTGATAGACTGGAAATGGCAAGATGGCAATTCCTTGGGCGGGGAAAAGCCTGAGAGAGAACTCAGATCTTCCGA
>NW_005842251.1:1712759-1745761 GCF_000455745.1 Alligator sinensis
CCAGCTGTTCCTCAGAGCTTTACCTTAAAGCTTCGGCTCTGAGCACAGCCACTGAGCAGTGCGTGTTTCAGCCGTGGGTAGCCGAAATCCTGTCCTGGATGCGGTAGTTGATGAGAAATCATACATGCCCCCCATCTTATTTCACCTCTTGTTGCTACTTCCTTTGCTGGACCACCGGTCGCTCAGGCTGCGATCTACACACCCACCACGAGTGGGGTAGGGAGGAGCACCAGATCCCCTGCTTGCACACGAGCACCAGGGTTACTGGATGAACTTTGCATTTGCTACAATCCCTTTTTGCTGCCGACTGCTTCTCCACTTAAAGCAAGTCGCGAGGAAAGGTGAGCAGGACGTGCCCCAGGGGCAGGTCACTTCTGGTACCCCTGGGTTACGGGCAGAGGCAGAGGGTGGTCTCTCCTGTCCACCTTTCCTCCCGGTCCGTCCGGGATGGCCGGCTAGTCAGGTTTGCTCGCGCGTTAGGACACGCGTGTCAGCTCTGATGACATCGCTGCAATTTAAAGCAGTCAAACCGCTCCCCAGATACTCCACACCTGGGCAAACCACGCAGGCACGATGCCTGCCAAGGTGCTTTGCAAGCGCTCCTACCTCGACTGCTCCATATTACTAACATACTCCCCCAACTGAAAAAGTTAAGTGAAAAAATGCCGTTTTCTTTTTAATTCTGTGAAAGCGCCTGCGCATCGGCAAGGCAAAAAAAAAAAAAAAATCAATTAGTGCCTGAATTAGCTGCTGGCACGCACACAAAGGCTTTTCACTCCGGTTGCTTCTGGGCCACGAACAGCTTCAGCAGTTAACATGTGAGTGTCTCTCCAGACTGACTCCACTTTATTTTTTTGTCATTAAAATGCTGCCAGGGTTTCTGCAGGGGGTTTGTGATTCAGATGCCAGGTTGCAGTCAATGGCGGAAGACCCGGGGCCAGATTCTGAGCCGTGTTTGCCGCGCTGTCACAGCAACCCTGGGCAAGACGGTGGCATTACTATGAATTTATGACCCTGGAGCGGGCCTGCGAAAGTAGCTCTTCATTCGCTGGATGTTTCTTGACAAGTTCTTCCACTTCGCACTCCTGGGAGGAGCCACCAATTCTGAAATTTGTATCGAAGTTTTGGCAGGAAACTGCCCCTGGACTCTGCTGAGCCGGGGTTTTTTGTTTTAAGGTCTTACGGGCCTTACGGAAGGGGATTTGTATGGCAAAGTCTGCCGTGGGTGAGGGATGGGAGGTTCTTCCCTTGAAATACGTGCTTCCATTGGAGCACATCCGCTGCAAGGAGAAACGCGCTGGAAACAGGGCAGTTCCCCACTCCCGTCATGGCCTCTCCTTGGTTTCCAAGCTAGGGCAGAGATGTCAGAGGGACAGACAGGAGAGCCCGATGAGAGGGATTTGTCTCGCAGCTCTGCCCTGTGACAACCCATGTGGACCTTAGCGCCTCACCTACAAGACGGGGGTGCCTGCTCCTGCCCAAAGGGCTAACAGCCTAAATAGTCGCATGGGAATGGATCCGTCCACCCTGAACTGCAGCCCCTGGCCAGCGGTGGGCCCAGCTGGTCTCTCTCCTATCTATGTAGTTATCTAACCTGAGCGCAGGATGCTTCCTGCAATAATGCACCTGCAAAGACGTGCACTGGTACCACTGACTTGTTAATACCCTGAGGACTTCTCTCGTGAGTCTACATCTTTCCAGATTGGTAATACCATTAGGAGCCTGCGTCCTCTTGGACAGCAGGTGTAGCTTCAGATAGTCTTGACAAGGCTTTCCCTCTGCTTCTTTGTCAGACAGGGAGCTGATTGCAGTCTGGTTCCCGCAGCCCTAAATGTATTAACTTTCCCTCCACCAGACACCTGACCAAGCAGCTCGGATTTGCAGAGGTCTGAGCATCCACAGATGTCGCTGAAGTCAGTGGGAGCTGTGGAAAATCAAGGCACTTAGTCGGATGCCAGCTTTGAGACGTCCAGGTCCGAACACTGCTCTTCGTGTCTTGGGTTTCAGAGGTACGAGGAGGCACCCACAGCTCCTGCTGCAGTCGAGGTGAATCAGTCCTGGAAACTCAACCTGAGGTTTGCTCTCCCACCTGGGTTCCCTCTGCCTCTTACAACACTATCACCGCAGACTCGGCACCCGGGACCGTGCTTGTGGTTTTGCTGATGCAGCATGAACGAGGAGGCCCCATCTCACTCTGCTGAAGATCTGGAGCAAGTAGGAATAGGTTTGCCCCAGTAAAGACAGCAGCCCTTGTTCCAAGGCCGCAGGCAGCAGGTATGTCAAGCAGGAAAGGCGACTTTTCTATACCTTCTCAATTTACAGCCATCCATCTCTTGTATGCATCTGGCACCTCACTAAGGTGGGAAATGCAGACTACGCTCGTGGTAGCCCTAACAAGAGCCACGTGAAGGCAGACGTGTTCAGCCCGCTGCCGCGGCATCCATGCACTTTGCAATAATACGTGCTCAGGAAAGCCTCCCAAGACACGTTCCCTCAGCCGTAAGCCTCACAAACAAATGAGATCACTGTAACAGCACCCACTAATGAGGCTCCCTTTCACCCAGACCTTATTATACATGAGATCATAACCTCTTGGCTGCGTAAGAGGCTCACAATAGACCCTTTCATAAAGCATAGGAGGTCACCGGAAGAGAACGAGCAAACCTCAGCCTGGGTTGCATTTAACATTTGAAGATCTCCCGAGGATAAAGTTTCACATCTAGCATTCTGGTGACTGAGCCCTCTGCACCCCGCAGCCCCCTCCGCCCCTCTACTGGGGATAGGGAAACAGTGATTGTTGTGGATGACTGATTTTCTATTTCCAGTGAATTGAGACTAGCTAATTGACGGTTAGTAAACATGTCTTAGAGAACCACGGGCCTTGTGTGGATGGGGAGATATCTCAAAAAGAGCAGATGGCATCCTGCCACGTTCTGTACGAGCGGCTCTCCGGCGTGTCTGGCTGTCGACTTTAACCTTGCAGCAAAGTACAGCCTTTATGTTCAAACAAAGACCATGTGCATATGAAAGCGCCGGGAGAGGAGGAGGAGGAGGAGACTGACTCGCAACTTGGTGACAGCTGGATACAGGTGAAGACGCACGTATATTTTGGTAGCAGGGATGCACGCAACAGGCAAAACATTTAAAAATGCATATAACATGTGCTTTCTGTCTTAAAAGAAATGCCTGCAGGTCAGATGCCTTGTCTGTCTCCTGAGGGAGAAGATTTTAAGTTCAACCACCTGTATGCTGATACATCTCACCTTTTCTCTGCTTTTCTTACAAGCTCTACTGGACGCCTTCAAGCGTATGTTCACAGTGCTTTCTCTCTTCCCGCTGCCATCCTAGGAAGAAAGGCTTTACAGGTCTAAGGATGGTGCCAGGGCATCTCCTTTACGTCAGGCTTGTTAATCTTGGCACAATGGGGTTTTAAAGACACCTCATCCTTCATTCCTCTACCAACTCCTGTGCGCTGCCATAAAATGGTGGTTGGAATTACACTCTCATTGATAGACTTTCTTGCGTGTGCACAACTGTATATGCGGCCAAAGGAAGTAAATATTCATTGCCAGGACATTATGGATAACGGTGGAGGGGCTGGTCACCGCTCCATATTTAAGGTTGACTTGAGGTTTTCAATTAAGGTTTTCATATTGCATATGAATACCACAACTCCTACAAACCTCCAGCTCCTTGTGTAAATGGAGTGATGTTGCACGCCTAGGCTACGCTGGAGGCGGTTAGACTGCGATTCAGCTGTGCTGTTAACTAGCACAGTAGCTAGCTGATTAAGGGGAAGGTTTCGAAAAAGAGGTTGAGGACCACAAGCTCTGTTGACTTGGGATGCCTAATTTCTTGACATGGTTTGGAAAATCCCACCTATTACAATAATAACACTTAGCTCCGATGCATGTCATGTACCCCCGGCCATCTTGATAGCTTACTCCTAAATCCATGGTGACAGCAGAGATCATTCAACCCATCTCGGATTTTTTCTCTTCCACAACTGTTCACGTTACAGCTGTATTGACTGAATTAATGGCTTGATTCGAGCTAGATGCTTGTCGAGAGGTATCTCTAGCAGATGCTTGGCCTCAGCGGTCACTGCTTTTAGAGGCTCCATAGCCACAAGCTACAGTCTCACCTGGGGGGAGGGGAGAGGGGGAGGGATTGCCCCGTCACGGCAGGGCAGAGTTAAGGTTCGGATGCTTTCCGGGTGCATTTCCTCCTGTAAGCTACAGATGTCACGATACTGTGGGTTCAGCTATATAAACCTCGGAGAAATTGCAGCTGATACCTTTTAGAAAGCTCAAAAAGATCTAAAGTAGCTTGTCTGTCATTCATGTTACTGGAATTTAATTTGCTAACAGCTTGCCAGCGCTAGGGATAAAGTGCGACCCTTACCTCCTTGCCAGTGATGGACAGCTCTTGTATGGCGCTCAAATGGATTATAAAATAGCAGACCTTTGGCCAGCTGCTGCTCCAGGCCTTGATGTTGTCCACCCCTATCGGGCAGCCAGCTCTCTTCAGACGGAGAGAAGGAAATGGATTTGTGCCATGCTGATTGTTCTTTAAGAGTGGGAGCGGTTTGGAAACTTTCTCAGAGATTTGACTTGCTAAATAATCCAGGCAGACAGATTCCTGGGCAGAATCAGTGAGGCACAAATGAATGGTATCTTACCTTATCCCGTATGCAAAACATAGCATATGTATGCAAATATACCTATTGCATGCCATGCATAGACGGCCTTTTGCCCTGAGATCATTGCTTTTTAGTGAAATGAATGCACAGCATTACCTTCCTGTTATGGATGGGGGAAACATGAGAGACCTAAATGTCCAAATGATTTGTACCGTTTCATATAACCCAATAGGGAATTCAGGAGTAAAACCTGCACAATGCGTTGGCTCCTAGTCCCACACTCAAAATGACAGTGTTTTCTCGATGGAAAATAACACAATATTTCACAAGTTAAATCTCCACTCTTCCTCCAGCTCTGGTAGACATTTCTATCACATGCATGTGAGTATATAATTATATTCTACACATTTAATTATATCTGCAGACACAGCAAGTCACTTTTACCAGGGCTTCTATTATCAGCTTTTGAGTCAGCAACACCAAATTATTTTTCTTTTGTTCGTGCCGTGTAGGAAAATATTTTCCAGATGCTGAAAGGTGAAATTATAACACTATGAGAGCAGCCGTGCGCTCCCATCCCTCTGCTGCTCTCTTGCTTTGATTACAAGGTCATATATTCATCTTCATTTAAACCAGTTGATCCTTCCTGGGTCTTTTAATGGAGTTAAAGCCAGACATTACCTGAGAGAAGCAAGCCCGGTAGACTTTGTTCTGTGCACACTCGGGTAATTTGAGACGTTGGCCTATGATTACTCAAGTGGTTTCCTGATAGCCAGATGCTACTTGGGGATTATTTCAGCTCTACTGAACGTGCACGAACCCCTGGATTCTGGGCTCCTTCCTGATGTTCGAGATGCCCTTCTCTTCTCTGTGCTAGGCTGGAGGCTGTCTGCACAATTTTAGTGTCATCAGGACAATGCAGCACCATGCTCATCATTTATACCGAACGGAGTGCAAAAGCTGTGCCGAATGTTGGTGGAGGGGAAGGGGTCATTGAAATGTTAACATCATCCCATTTCTCTTCGCTTAGCAGTCTCATGAAGCAGCAGGGAGGAAATACTCGTGCTAATTTTCCTACATTGGGCTTTTTTTCAATGGCAAGGCACGCCACGAAGTACTGGAGTCTGACTTTCCTTTTCTTTTCAACCTTTCCCACCCCCGTGATCTAAATTAAGCAGTGGAGGGAACGGCTTTTAAATTGGGTAGAAATCCTAGATTTTTCTCTCAGAATGACAAAGTGGAAATATTGATTGTATCATGTATCGTGCAAATCTTACATGAACGTGTGTTACATTTTTACATGGAACTAAAAGCATTTTCCCCTCAGCTATGTTACCTCCTACAAGATAAACCACACACGCATGCATGCAGGCTATAGACAAAATGTTCTCACGCACAGACATATAATCAGAACTTCTTGGCAAGTGGAAAATCAAACGTTAGCAAACAACAGCATGCAATGCAAGCTAATAAAAGCCATCAAATTTGGCCAGAGAAACCAGCCTGTTTTACAAAGGGGATCAGCACCTTTAATCTGCATGACAGTAATCTTGTCTGAGCTCTCCCTTGACCCCGCTGAGAATTTGTGTGAGCATCACAAGCACGGGCAGATACGGTGCAGCGGGTCTCCGTGCTGTCCCCCCATACATCTGCAGCCCCTTACCATCTGCACTCATTGTCTGCCCCGCAACCTCATGGACCATGCATGGCTTAACGAACACGGTCTCACTTTGTGCTAGATCGCATGTTGGCTTTAAATGAGGTGCCGGTACAAATGGCCCTTTTGAACGAGCACCTTTTTACAATGAAATTTCCTTTACAACTCATGCTGATGGCCAGACAGAAATCTATTGCTATTAGATGCAACTGATGGCGAGGGGACAAGAAACGGTCAAATGAATCGCACTCCAGGGTCATGTGTTGGGGTCCTTTTTTGTTTGGCTGTTGATGCTGACTCTGGGGAAGTAGCCAGCTGGTTTTGAAAATTGTTCCCTTTCTGCTTGGAAAATGTCCGTCACTTCAGTGCCGCGTCGAGCCATCTCCCTGCTACGGTTAATCCTGGCCGCTTCACTCGTTGCTCAAAGCAGACGGCTTAAAAAAGCAGGGCTCTTACGGATGTTGCCCCCAGTCCACCTCGGAGCAACTAGGATTCTCGGTCATCCCCGGGAGGGTAGCTCTTCAGGGCAGAGACTGTCTCTCTTTGTTGTGCATTGTGTAATGATCCGTAGCTGAGGCTCCTGGGCTGCGCTGCAGTACAAATAATAAGCAGTCATAGCATGGCCTAGTGAACCGAGCCCAGAGCTGGGGTCTCTGTGCTGGACCTCGCAGTACCTGTGCTTGGCTATTAATGTGATTTGTGGAGTCGGGCATTGCCTCCGCTTGGACCAGTCTTCGCCCCTTAGCTTCCTGCATCCTACAAATAGCACGGTGGAGCCTCGATCCTGCGATCAGATCCATACGGGCCGGCTCCAGCATCCTCCCCGATCAGCAGATAAGGGCATGTAAGCAAGTACAGAAGGCAGGGGGAAGGAAGCAGGGCCAGGCATCTTTCACTGAGGCTGAGCTGACCTGGTATGAGCCCCACTTCTGTGGGGCAAGAGCATGCACACGGGCGCAGCGGATGAGGGTTCGTCCCCGTCCCTTACAGTAAACTGATCATATGTCAATGCCCCGGGGATAAGTAGTACTAGCACCTCGGAGCAGAGCTGCAGGCTCCAGTAAAAACGGCCCGTGCTCATATACCTTCAGCCAACGCAAGCAGCATTGTTATTTTCCTGCACGCACAGCACAGCCGTTGGTTTAAGGACAAGAATGAAAAAGAAAGGACAAATGTAAAGTCTCCATGAGAGAGAGGGCACAGGCAACACGTGGACTCCTCGCAAAATAGCAACGGCCTCCCGCCGGCTCCTGGAAATGTAACGGTGCAGTGAGGCCCAACAGAGGATGAGCAATTGTGTAGGTGACGTGCGCGGCTCTACGTGGGAGACGGCATAAAACCTACTAACCGAGGCTTGGTGGGTAGGTGAGCGAGACATCCCTCTCTAGCTGTAAGACTATGAACCCACGTTATGTTCCACTGGTAATTTGTGGTCTTAAGCCTGTTTTGAATGTTTTGTAATCGTTGCCTTTTGCTTTTAATGCATCAGCAAAGGATGCTCAGGGGACCTGCCAGAGGGAGAAGTACTGCTTGTTGTAATTAAATGACTTCGAGGCAGGACCCGTGGTCTGGAATTGGACAAGGAACTTGGGGGCCGACTGTGGCCTTGTCTACACTGGCAGCTCTTGGGAAATCTGCTCCTGCAGTACCGGGGACAGCAGGGGTGGAAGTGCTAGTGCAACCAGGATCCCCGCATATCTTAGTTAGGGGGTAACGGTAAAAATGTCCAAGCCACGTTGACGGTAGCATTTTCCTGATGTTTCCTGCATTGGTGGAAGTGGATGCAGACAGGTCAGTGTAGACCTAGGCGTTGTGACTATTCGAGCGTGTATCAGACCCTCCTTAATTCTCCAGCGAAACATCCCCAAATGGTGCGAGTTCCAAAAGAGTGGCGTAAAACGTGTCCTGTTGTTGTCTGATGGGATTGTGTGGTGTCTTCTCCTTATGTTACTGGTGCCTGATACCTCTAGCTTCCTCCTATCCTGTGGTGGTGCCTGTTGGGTTTTGCACCTTGCTGGGTAATTCTGTTGTCGTAACTACAAGCCATGGATGGCGAATGCTGGTCCGTCTTCTGTCTGTTTCCCGCTTTGAATTAAGGCTGATGCAAATACACATTGCTGCCCACGTGTCCATCGAGGACCAAATTCTGACAAGTACACTGGTCTCTTCCGCCGGGCAGTCACCATCGTGTGATCTGGGCATTGATGCCTTCCAGATACCGTGCAGCCTCACGTGGCACGGGCTGCAGAGGAGCATTGGTATGGTCTAGCAGCTTTTAAGCCGATATCGCCTCACCTGGGAACATTTACCGTGCAGATGACATTGCCTCGCAACACTTGCCTTGCAGATCTGTGCTCCGAAAAGGAACCTTTTTTCCTGGAAGACGTGAGCGCTCAGTTTGACTCAGGACATCGACTCACTCTACCCGTCCCAGCTGAGTTGAGCAGATGCAACTTCCTAAAACAATTTTCCCTTACAAATTTTAAAAGGGCCTATTCTCTGGACCTTCACTTTAGGGACTGTGATTGGCTTTTCTTTTGGCAGCCAGGCCCACAAAAGCTGTTCACCGTGCCATAAGTTTCTGAAGCAGGCACATGGCTTAATATCTGGAAAATTTAAATGAAATGGGGCAACGTCCCATCAGGACAAAGAAGCATTTCTGGTATGCACGGGACGTTCCTCCACGCGCGGCGTCTGAATTAAAGACCTTTTTGTTGTGCGGACCCAGCCGTGCTCGCACCGAGGTATTTGCGCATATGTTATTTTTTGACAGAGGCCTCTAATTTGATAGATGTGATTAAGCGATTGATTTTAGGATTAACCATCGTTATTTCTCAAGTCCTAAAGGAATTACAATACCCCTTGTCTCTCTTTGTTAACTAAAGCGCTGTGAGAGTTGTAGCTGGGGTTTAGCCCTTTATTCCAGCCATCTATCTTCAGCAGCCAAAAAGGACGTTCCTACGGGCCGACCAGCTGCACAGACTGAGGAGCTCAGGTAGAACAATCCCACGTGTTCACTGGGCAGACGGAGATAATGTCCGTTTCTTGACGTCTTTTTTTAATGCCGTTATGCCTGTTGAGTGCCTCTGTCATCTGTCTCTCAGAATTACCTTGCTCGTCTGGCTAATTCTGTGCACCTACTTGCCATTCGTTTGGTTGCCATCGTTGCCACGAAGAGTAACGTTCGTTCTAAAATTCCAGCTTCCAGAGTCCTGGGTAACGATAGCTTGGGTAGTGCCCAGGTCGCACTAAACCCTTCAGGTGTTTGTCGTGTCCTTAGCTTGTTGCTACTTAACTGCCACTTTTTGCATGAGATTAAAAATCGCATTTTTCCCATTCTGCATTAAAAAATAGGAAAATGAATGCATGGGGCATCTGGGCGCCTATACACGTGCGAGGAGGCTGCTCTGATGCGCTGTAATTACAATGCA
This sequence comes from Alligator sinensis, assembly GCF_000455745.1. Lineage (NCBI taxonomy): Eukaryota > Metazoa > Chordata > Crocodylia > Alligatoridae > Alligator > Alligator sinensis. The sequence goes on from NW_005842251.1 coordinate 1,722,490, forward strand.
TTGGAGCAGACTTGATTAATTGAGTCGGCTGGAGTGTGGTAATTACTGCACTCCGGCAACCTCCAGCGACGTGTATCAGCGTCCCCGCGCTGAAAAAATGGCAGCTGGGGCACTTTAACTAAAGCTCATTTAATGAACGTTAGTTAAAGAGCCCCAGCCGTCATTTTTCAGCGCGGGGATGCTGATGCACGTGACGCTCCAGATGCTTTAATTAGAGAGGCTCTCGGAGCTGCTCTAATTAAAGCACCCTCCCCACCCCCCCTTCCCGGAGCATGTGTACAAATGCCCATGGGGTCTCTCAGCCTCCCCTCACCTCCAGTAATTAAGGTACTTGGCCATACGCTTCGTTATAAGCATGAGTAGCCCAGCTGATGCCAATGGCATGCTTAAATGCTTTGCTTAATTATGGCCTTTGATTCATCAAAGCAAGGAGGTGCATGCTTAAGCCTGTGACTCTCCAAAACACTTGTGCGCTTGCTTAGTGTTAAGCATGTGTTTGACTCTTGTTTGACTTCTGTGGCACTTGAGCTGATATTGAGGTTAACCAGGTGCTTTTCTGAATAAGGATGGTGGAGTAGGGGCCTCGGGCGCTCCCGGAAATAAACACCATGATGAAGCTGCTCAGAGGATTAAACGTAGGATTGAGGTGATCAGAGTATTGGGCACGTTTTGACCAGGCTGCTTGCATACAGTCCCAGTAGTGCCATAATGCTTTTGTAGCCACGATGGTCCAGGGACTTTGCAAGAACATTTGTCTGGTAATAAGCCCTTATTGGACCAACCTATATACTGTATTTTCTCACATGCAGTGCTGTTTTTTGAAAGGCAGAGTGGAGGAAAACCAGATCCTTCCTGACCATAAGTTACTGAGGAGCAGCAGCGAGGGAGCTGAGCCTGCTCTTTGTCTGGTCCCGCTGCACCCCGTGCAAATTTTACTTTCACTTTTATGCACTAAGTGGCAGAAATGGTTCCTACTGTATATCTTGCATATAATGACCACTCCAAGTTCATAGATTGATGGATTTACAGGGTCGGAAGGGACCTCCAGAAGATCATCGAGTCCGACCCCCTGCCCTGGGCAGGAAAGAGCGCTGGGGTCAGACAACGCCAGCCAGATACATGTCCAGTTTCCTCTTGAAGACCCCCGAGGTAGGCGAGAGCACCACCTCCAGCAGCTGGGGAGGGGTTTCGGGGGCGGGGGGCATGTATACGAGAAAATACGGTAGTTGGGAGAGATGTCAGGCAAACTTATGGGCACGACATACCTGAGCAAAGGCATTTTGTGCCTGAAAGGCGGTCTAACCTCTCTCCCAACTAAACACAAGATATTACCAAACAAATCTTGCTTCTTGGATACACACTCCTAATAGTCAGGAGGAGAGATCTACAATGCAGGGGCATGAGAGATGTGATATACATTTAACCAAAATCTTTCTCCTGTATGCCGGGTGGGGCAGGTGGAAGGGATGGCGGGTGTCTGTGCCATTTTGGCCGCTGCTGCGGGGATTAGCATTGAAGAAATACCACAATTCATTGGGCTGGGCTTGGACTCTCGTTTGCTAGCTTTGTGTGCACATTCAAGCCGCCGTCCGGTTTCCACAACTGCTCGTTCAATGCGAACACGGTGTCTGCAGGCATAAGAGCTCGATTTGATGTGAGGCTCTTACAGCGTCATCTTGATGGCGGGCTCTAAGATATCGGCAAGGGCACTGGGAACACGGAGCGGCCGCTGTCTCCCGGAGTTCAGTAAAAAGCAGAATAACAGGACAAAATCCAAGAGATCCAAAGCCTTGGTGACATCCTCCAACTGCCTCCTGGAAACTGTTTACGGGCCCACAAGCAGGCAACAGAAACGAGTATTTTGTGGCTTGTGCCATAGCAGATGGGGACACGCGACGGGCTCTTCAGAAATGGTGACCAATCTACAGAGCAAAATAATGGCAAACCACCCAACCAGAGTGATTTCAGGAGGTGTCGAACTGCTCCCAAGACCTCTGTGAGAAGAAAACGAGGCCCAGTTTCTCCCGCGTCGTTTCGTAGACACATGTACGCGCTCAGTTCTTGTTCTCGACCCGACAGTGGATCTAAATTGACACATTTGCCAATTAAGAAGTAGTCTCTCTTCTACAGGGAGAGGTCCTGCTGTTTTCTGGCACTCCCCAGCTCAACTGGGGTGCAGACAGACGTGACAATTTTTGCCCATCTGGCCACAGCTGGATTCTCCTGGATGTGCCTCCTCTGTTCCCCACGGTGTCCAGCCATAAAGGTCAGCCATGGCATTAAGTCAAGTCCTAGTTGCAAAGATGCAGGACATGGAGTCAGACTATTTTTATTTTATTTGCCCTCATGAAATTTAATGGGTTCTGGGGAGGTATCGGGCTTTTTCTGAGCTACTGGGATGCTGGCCTTGGCCAAGGCTGAGTTTTGCTTGCTTTTGACTGCGGTGTGTTGCTGCTTCTGCCAGTACTGGAAAACCGAGAGTTTCTTGGTAAAAGACCTCCTCTTCCAGCTCAGGGTCATGCGAACTGCTAAATTTGGCGTCAGGAAGGAATTTTTTGTTCAATGGGTCAGGAGGCCTCATTTGGTCCTACGCTCCTAGTAGGTAGTACATTTAAAACTAATAAAAGAAGGTGTAATTATATAGTGTGCAATTAAAGGGTGGAACTCATTGCCACAAGATATTGTGGAAGCTGCCAGTTAAACCGGATCCTGGGAGGAAGGATGCACAGGTAGCTATCGAGCACAGGACTTAGGGGTGCAACCTCTGAATCGGAGCTTCTTAAACTTCAATGTTGGAGGCTGGAAGTGGGAGAGGAACAGGGGAAATACCCAGTTCACTCCCCCTGCCAGCCTCCACTCTCTGCCACCGCGACAGGATACCGGGCAAGATGGACCGGCAGTCTGACCCAGGAAATGTCAGTTCTTACGTTCCTCTGCTTTGTTTTAACCTCCCCGTCTGCAAAACAGGTCCTACAATAGCATTTACCCGCCGTGTCTAAAGCCCTTCAGGATGAGCAGTCTTCCAGACGTGTGAAGTATTACCATTTTATCACAGAAATGGAGCCCTTCACAGTAAGTTCGCTATGAGCATGGTCACATTTCTGTAGCCATGGTGCCGCTTGCTCTTTGTTTCCAGAAAGACTTCAGAATTTAAAACAGCTAAAGCAAAGGCTCACAGCCCCTGGGGATGGGAAAAGGTCTCTACGGTGTTAGACTCCCTCCCTTTGACAGCGCAGCTTGAAGCTGCATGAAGGCCCGCAGCGTGCTCATGCATACCTGCACACACACGTGCACGCGCATGAATAGTGATGTGAACCTCCTGGGTAAAGTGTGTGTGTTCATGGTAGTACATGCTTTTGTCTCTGTGTTCCCAGTTGTCACGAGAAGAGCTGCTATCAGAGATTTCCCTCTGACCTGCAATTTGTGCGGGAGACCCCCACGTTCTCATAGCAGTCTTGGAGTGAGAAATGGTTTGAGATTAACCAGGTCGCCCTTCTTCTTTTCCTCCTGCCCCTGCGCTTTGCAGGCCCAAGCACTTGCGTGATGTTGGCCAGCTTCAAAACCTAAAGGCCCGCTCCTGAACTGGCATCAATGGGGAGGATGCTTCTGAAATCAATGATGCCGGACGCAGCCTCTTGCTGCAACCCTCAGTATCAAAGGACCTTTTTCTCCCTGCACTCCCCCAAGAACAACAGCACCCATCAAAGCAGCCCCATCCTTCCTGAAACAGTAGGCACCCTTTCCATCTCACCCCACTCAGCCAGTACACTCCTCCAGACACCTGCTGTGGTCGGGTGCTGAGCAAGGGAGAGACTGGGCGAAGGTTTGGAGATGAAGCACTGAGCCGAGCAGCAAAGTCATAACCTGCCTGAGAAGGCTACAGCTTGCGCGGATGAGGTTTTAGGTCTTGTTAATAGTCCCCCTAGCTTCATGGCACCTGTTTCTCCATAAATACTCCAGCTCAGACCTGGTTAGGGCTACCGGTGCTGTGTTGACCTCTTTCTGTGATTCCTCAGACGCACATTTCAGAAGCGTGGGGTGCAGCTGGGATATCGCCTGCCATTGCGGGGGTCAAAGGATGCTAATTATCTGTTGCTGCCTCTTCTGTTCCAGCACGTGGCCACCTTGCCTGGGTGTGAAGGTGTAGTAGCCACAAAGTCGCCCGAAGTCTATTTGTTGACACCACGGAGAAGAATATGGTGTAGAGCAAGGGTGTTTTGGCCCCTTGGGCTTGATGAGCGGTGCCAGGTTGGTCCATAGGCTGGATCCAGTGCATCCAACCCACCTGTGTAGAGCCAGTCCGGGCTGGGCCCAATCCAGGCATGCAGCAACAGCCTGGCTGGGGCCCAGCCCAGCAGCACAGGGCTGGGGCTTGATCCAGCCATGCCAGGCTTGGAAATTTGGTGGTGGAGAAGTGGCCATTTTAATTGCCACCATTCCCCTGCTGTCGAATTTCCAGGCCCCTGGGGAGCCCCGGAGAACAGATAATATGGCTCCACGGGCCAGACCTGGTTCACAGGCCAAGGGCTGAGCATGCCTGGTCTAGACAATAAGACGTGAGATGGCCTCGTGGGAGACCTGGGTTCAGTTCTGAGTTCGGTCGCAGGCGGCTTAGTCTCTCTGCGCCTCCGTTGTTTGCCACACGGAGAGGACGGTATTTCCCAGGCTCAGCAGGGTGTTGTGGGGATCGAACTGCGCTAGCAAGTAGGCAGGTGGCAGGTATCAAAGTGTGGCCTATCCATAGACAGGTGAGACCCCAAGGGCCTGAACCCTCACCACCAAGCTAGCCTGGCCTCCAACACAATCCTGCTTCGTAAGTCGGCTTCTCAGCAAACCATGGGGCAGAAGCCAGGGCACCGGATAGAGATTTGTATTGCATTTTCTACCTTCTGTGCTTTGGAGGGATTTCTTTCTCTCCTCCCCATTGTTTGCAGCAGCTCTAGGGGAGGTTTAAAAAGAAACCTTTTTCCCTGCTGGTTTTTGTCCTTTTTCCATTTTGGCAGCTCTGGGCTTCCTGCGGATCCGGCAGACATTGGAGCAAACGCTGCCCCCTTTTATGTCTGTTTGTTCCTTCCCTGCCTGCCTGCCGACGTGACTCGGGGCTGCGGTCCCACCTCCGGGAACGGGGCTCAGTGCGAGATGCTGCTGCTCTGTCAGGAGCGGGCAGGCCGCAGAAGCACACCTGGGAGCTGCGAGGGCGGCAGGGTGCTTACCGTGCATGTCATAACATCCCGCAAACACGAGTCTTGTTACAGTGCACGGCCCGGTAAATAGACACTAGGCTGGGAGTCAGGAGACCTGGCTGGGAGTTAGGGTTACAGTCCTGCCTCTGCATCATCGTGTACAAGTTGCCTTTCCCCTCTGTAACATGGGAACAGCTGCTATTTCTCCGTCATTGTAAAGCATGAGAGAGAGAGAGCTGAATTGTGCAATACCAGAGCCAGGTATTTTTAATTATTATCCATAGGATTATATCTTTGTTTTGTTTTGCATTAAAATTAGCCTTAAAAGTACAACTGTCTAAAACCAGATGATTTGTCTCTGTGTTGGTGGCCAGCTGCCTCAGATACAGGTGCTGTTGCATCTCGCTGTATGCTAGGTCGGGGAAGTTATTTAAGGTGCTGTTGAGAAACAGCTGGATGCAAGTAAATACCTGGGGAACGCTGAACTCTGCCCGGTTAGCAGGGTGACCATTTTTATCTCGGCATTGGAGGCTTTTGTCTTGTTCGGCATGGTGGCTTTATCAAAAGTAGTAAGTCAAAAGTTATGCTCTGGAAGGGGGAAGTGCGTGCTTCTTCCGCAGAATGGTTTCTCCCCTCGTTTGCAAAAAATAATTTTAATCTAGTTCTTATTTACAGCATCTTGAATGAAAATCACTTCACCCACCAAGGGCCCGCCTAGTTACGTGATGTGAGCAGGGGCTGGGAGGCGAGATTCCCTGCTCTAACTGTTATGCGGCTGCTATAACGTCCTCATCCGTTGGCTTCCCTCTGCCTGGATCACTGGATCCAAAAAGCTTGTATCCCTTTACCCCGCTCCAGGCCATCGCGGGTAGTGCTAATGTTGGGCATTTGTACACGCCACGGTTTTTGCCCTTTCTTGACTGACCCTGCCCCAGATCTCACAGAGGGAGACTGCAAAAGGCCAAGAAAGAGAGTGTAAAACCAGAGCGAGCAAGAGATGCCTGCCTAGAGTGGCAAACTCCATAGCAAGTGACTCTCAGCCCTGAGCAAGGCCAGGGATTAGGCCCAGACGGGGGAGCCAGCTGTCTTTTGACTCTGCTGTAATCTGCCGTGCAGGAGCTGGGCTCCCATGAGTTACCTTGTGCTGCCGTCCCGTCCAGTAGCCAGCCAGCTTCTAAAGCACGGCTGCTCCTGTATATTCCCACCATGTCTTTTCAGTGTTGTTGGCTGTGATTTTATGTTACAAATTTCCTCTGCGTTTCTCTAACGAACTGAGCTCCAGCCTCACCAGCTGAGTAGCTGCTCCAGTGCTTGTTGAACAAAGACGTGGGTGTTTCCCAAGAACATGGTTGACCCATATTGCCCAGCCCAGCATCTCCCTCTCTGAACCTGTTCCTGTTGAAGGGACCACTGAGATGCTCAGAGGAGCTTTCTGGCCACTTGATTCAATTTACCTGCCCCAAAGGTAAGTCCTACTGAAAATGGCTGAGGCCACAGCCTGCCCTTCTCTATGGAAAAAAATTGAGGAAATGCATATTGGGGTGAGGAGCATTGTTTTCCTCTTCGAATATCCCTACTTCCCAGGGCATCGGAAACAGCAATGAGCTCCAGACAAGAGTCCTTGTGGCAATATTCAGGGACGCAATCTGACTGCTGGCAAACATGGGGGTAAGTTATTTAGCCGTCCCTGTATCCGTAAATATGAGGTAAGTGCGTGGAGGAAGGTCGCTGACACGATGAATGTGCTGGCAGTGGGTTTTCTTTACATGATCCTATGATGCAAGGCTTGTTATTTGGGGTGTTTCTGCTAAGTCAGCTCCCAGAGCCAAGCCTGGACCTTGCTTCGGAGCAATGCACACTACAGCGCACTTGGACCCATATCTTATCTGCACGGCCAAGCCCCGGGCCGAGCGTCCCTGATAGAAATATCAGAAGCAGTCTGAGCCTCGCTCCCCGGCCAACCAGATGCAAGGCATTCTAGGTAACTCCAGAAAGTGTCACCCCCCACCCCCCCAAATTTGGCTTTTGCAGTGCCGCAATAAAACAACTCGACAACTCGGGGCAGGGTTTTTCTAGCCACCGAAACCTCTGCTTGCTGGATGGTGCTGGGTCAGTTTGGGGTGCAGAGTCCCCCGGTTACCCACACAACTGACAGGCGCCCTCTAGACACGTGGCCCGCAACCCTGGAGGCACCGGTGCAATTATTCATCTTCCCCTTTCTGCCGCCCGTCGCAGTGGAGCACCCGGCTGTCTATTTTTAGCAGGCTCCCCACCTCCCTCTCCCCTCCACCTCTGCAGGTTTAACTTCCAGATCTTTATTGACTTGATGTATTGAACGAGGTAGCGGTTTGAAGTCCAGTAGGTGCCGGAGGCCTCAGTCAGGATCATGACCCCAGCACCCTGCACAAATACCAGTGAATAGGTCCTTATCCTGGGGAGTGCTCAGCCTAGGAGGTCTCCCCATCTGCTTGTGTCTCCAAATCTCCATGGCCCGTCTGCAGCAGCAGGCAGGCATTTTGCGTGTAAAATCGGTGTGGGATCCACGGCTTCCCTTATCGGCACCAGGCCTGTCATTTGTATCGCTCCTGGAGTCATTTCCAGCCCAGCCAGTCTCCTGCGCCGTCTCGCTGAGCTCACCAAATAACCAGCAGCAGTGCCGCAGACCAGGCCAGGAGGAGCCGCGCAGCAAATTAATTTAAAAGCCATATTTAAAAAAAAAAAAAAAAAGAGAGAGAGAAAAGGAAGGCTTTGATCTCTAAATATTCCCTTTGTTCTTTCATATGGCAATTCCTGTGTGCTTCAAAGGTAACCATCTGCGTCCCTCCGCGTGCTGCCGTCAGGGATGTGCTTCTGAAATACAGTCTAACAAACCCAACCAGCTTCTGGTCAAGCAATGAAGATCCTTCCACCTCTGGAGCCTTGTTCGTGGCATAACAAAGACTAGGTAGGCACCTCCTCGGGGCTTGTTTCGTACAGCCCTTCCCCGCTAGGCTGTTGCTTCGGCTGGTCAAAGACGTGCTGTGCAGTTTGGATGAGTTAGGAACAGCAAGATAATTTTGTCCTTTTAGGTGTTGGCCCTGGCGATTTCTCCAGGTTCCCGGTGCTCACTTGCACAGAGAGCTGGGGTGACGTCCATGCACTTTTCACACGATCAGAGGGTCCAAAGTGGTGGATGCTGTGGAGACCCCATGTGCAAGGTGTTTGGTTACTTAACCAGCCTGTGAAATGGGCTCGGGGATGGTTTGGGTGGTGTTTTCACATGCAAAGGGGTTTGGGATGCCCTGAATCAGGGCAGCAGCATGGCCTGGTGGGCAAAGAGGCTGGATAAGCATTGGTCAAGGATGCTTTAGGAGTGCCGGGGGTGGCCTGGATGGCCCCTGGGGTCTCTCCCAAACCTAGGCTTCTTGAAAAAGTTGAAGACTTGGGAGCCGTGGGTTCAAATCCCAGCTTTTTCTACCAGCCTCGGCCAAGCCGTTTATTTGTGCCTCGGCTTCCTCGTGTCTGACCCGGGGATAACGACGCTTCCTTTGTTCGTGGCTCTCCTGGAGCTCCAGGATAAGCAGCGGCGTCTCCGAGCTAAGCATCGCCCTTTCCAATTGAGAGGGGCCGCGGAGCCGTGTGCACAATCTGATTTTATTGAAACGGAAACTTTTCATTAAATCTTGGATTTCCCAAGGCTGCTGTTTCCTCGCTCCGATCCGGAGGGGAGGGGGAAAAAACAACAAGCCAAACAAAGCAGCCTGATGAACGTTAGATAAGCGGTGTTTAGAGGGAAACGCTGGTAGGAAATGAAGGAAATTAATACGCGACAATAATTACGCTGTAAGATTTCCCATTTGTATTTCAATATGTCATTTACATGATAACGAGGCTGACCCAGTTGGTAGCTAATGGCGCGGGCTGATCTCAGTGTTTCGTGATTTTTTTGTGTGTGTAACCAAGTTGGATGTCAGTCGGCAGCACGGTCCCTCTCTGAGACAGTCTCCCATGTTGTCGTTCGCACTACGGCCACAGCTGCCGGTTTCCCTCCCCGTGTTCAGACTTCGCCAGCACGTCCCAGAAAGGTCCTCTCCCCTCTTTCTTTCCTCCTCTCGTCCCTGAAGTCCTACATGCCCAAAGCTCACGGGCCCGGTTTTGCACGGTGTTGCTCACGGGAGCACGTTGCCTCTCGGGGCATTGCCTTGCAGCCAGGTCCGAGTTCAGAGCCTGCTCACGGAAGAGTTTAAAGATCAAAAAGGACCGGTCCCATTTCTAGCTCTGCTGGGCCTTGCTATGCAAGCCCAAAAAAGCCACGTGGCTGGCCTGTACCGCAGGTTCCCTTTCTGTGAAGCGGGGAGAGCCCTTGCCCGGGCAAAATGCAAGATAGCCCGTAGATGGTTTCGTTATGGGCTCAGACGCTGAGGTCCTTGCTCCGTTTGCATTCAGCGCTTATTCAAGTCTCGCTCAGACTGTAGTTAGATGTAGTCACGGCATGATTTGGTATGTGCCTCGTTCACTCTGTGGTCAGCATGAAGAACAGCCGCCCTTCAAAAATATTTCAAAAAAATGGGCAAAGCATCACGGAAAGGTGATTCCTACATATCTGGTGGGGATTCCTCCTCGCAACATCCATCCCAGCCAAGGGACAGCCCTGGTTCCTTCTAAGCCGCTGCCTTGCCTCACCTTTCAGCAATAGCTGCCCCATGGATGGCGGCACCCTTTCTCCTAGGAGTAGCGGCTGCAGGAGTTTGCACGGCCGAAGGAGGGAAGCTGAGCACCGGGAGGCTGCAGCCGCCAGGAAAAGTAAGGCGGAGAACATGCTGCTGAAGCTCGAATGACCAAAATGGGATGCGTCAGTCATGGGAAAACCGGCACACTTGGATTGACCCGGGGGGAGATGATGGCAACATCCGGCTCCCTGTTGGACCCCTTGTAAATGCACATTAAACCCTTGCCCCGCTCCCACAGAAGGGCATGGAGCCAGTCCGTGATCTCGTGCAGTGAGTCAATTTGGTGCCGCTCCAGATCAAAATCTGGTCTTTGAAACGCTGCCTTCGACTAAGAGACTTGCCTCCCCCCCGAAGTACTATTAAAACTAAGGGTGCGCTATTTGAAGGCCTCTTAATCATCATCCCATAGGGTTGGGTTGGTTTCAGCACGGAGGCTGTTGTATTTATTGTTAAAAGATGTGCTGATACAATGCGCTTGCAAAGCAGAAAGCCTGGAAGTGCTCAGCTCAGGAATCTTATCTCTACGTGTGTTTGTGCCACAAGCAGCGCAACAAGGCCCTGGATGGGGTGGCCGGGAGTAACAATACGCAGACACTGAACAATATTACGAGGTTTGCTATGAGCTAAGTGGGCTGTCTGTTTTAAATGGTTTCCTCGGTTAACTGAAATTAAAATCCTGCTGCAAGTGCAACAGGAACACAGCAAGATCTGGGTTACATGGACTTTATTTTATACACGGACTCCCGGACTTTATACATGGACTTACGATCTTTATACATGGACTCTCAAGATTGTCGTCTTCTCCTCATTGCCACTCGCCGCCTTGGAGAAAATTAAGGCCTAATTCATCCTAAAGGATGAATGGGTCATGTAAGTCGTATACGTGGCCCTTTAATTATGAGAGGTTAACAAGAAAAAAAATAACCTTTGGGCAAATTCTCCTGGGGTGTAACTCCCCCAAATCTGTACGATGAATTCGGCACTTTGAGCCCCTCTGTGAGCTTTGGGGAAAGTGTTTTCTCCTTGAGTTTTTCCAGCATCATAATTATCATGTGCCCCACCAGGTTTTTTGTAAGGATCAGTTGTAAAAGCCTTGACAATGAAACAGGCAACCTAAGTATGGGTGGCAGAAACATTTAGAAAATTAAAAGTTCTTAAAATAATAATTACAAATCCTTATATTCCTCCCTCCTGCCTTCCTTTCCCCTAAGTACCTCAAACTCTAAATCGTTATCTTAGACGTATCAATGGTTCCTGGCCTGCAGTTCTGATGCATTACAGCGGTTCCCTTAAAACCGCAGGGATCGTGCGTGTGAGCCAGGTGTGTGGTATCAGACCTACCGATGTCCACAAAAATAGCTGTGTTAATCATTGTAGCAGCTCCTGGCAGCACCGTGCAGTCACCTGAGCTACAGGTTCCTCCTATAGAGTCATAAAGGGAACGTAGGTATGGCCTAGCGGCGTGACAGCTGTCGTGGAGCTCCAGCCAGAGCGAATGCATCAAACCACCTGGGAGCAGGAGGCTATCTGAGATGAAATCGGTCAGGGTAGCGGGGAGGTTGGCAAGATATTCGGCATCAGACAAGGCTCGGGAAATTGTCACGTTCCTTCCAAAGAGCATATACTCTCCCTCCTCTGAATAGCACCAACCGAATCATATTTCAAATGATTTACAGGTGTGTTGAAAAGCCACCAGCAATGCCTATTCAAATACTGCCTGTGCCGTTGGCCCCGAGCCCCATTGAAGGGGAGGCTGACGTTCCTCAGGAGTCGATAGAGATAGGTTATTTGGATCCAGTGCCGCCCATGCTGCCCACGTCCGTGCTCCCAGATATACCTGTCCGGGCTTTTATACCTATTACTTCTGTATCTGTTGGTCTGGTGTTTCCTGTAAGGCATTATTGCACCGTGCACAGGCTGATACATTAAGCAAGGAAATGACTCTGTATTGCATTAAACACTCAGAAATGCACATCAAGGGGTTTCAGGAGTCACTACCTTTTGGAAGGAAATAACTTACACCCAGGTGGATGGCCGTTCATGTTTTTAGGGGGCAAATTCACAGATAAAATCACAGACAATGAGAGTTGGAGGGAGCTCAGGAGGTCACATCTAGTGCAACCCCCTGCTCAAAGCAGGACCAGCCCCAACTACATCATCCCAGCCAAGGCTTTGTCTAGCCAGGTCTTAAAAACCTCCAAGGATGGAAAGTCCACCAGCTCTCTAGTTAGCCTGCTCCGGTGCTTTACTACCCTCCTGGTGAGAGAGGTTTTCCTACTATCCAACCTCAGCTTCCTTTGCTGCAAGCTGAGCCCATTGCTCCTTGTCCTGTCGCCTGCCCCCGCTGAGAGCAGCCCAGCTCCATCCTCTTTGCAAACCCCCTGCAGGGAGGCGAAGGCTGCTATTAAATCCCCCCTCGGTCTCCTCGTCTCCAAACTAAATAAGCCCAGTTTCCTCAGTCTCTCCTCATACATGCCAGCCCCCAAACCATTTTTGTTGCCCTTGGCTGGACTCTCTCCAGTTACAGGAGGCTTATCTTATTCCCCTATTTCATAGCATCTGACAAAGTAGGCTATAGCCTACAAAAGCTCATGTTTGTGAATGAGTTGGTTTATAAGGTGCCACCCTGCCCTGCCTTCTTTCCCCAAGCACGTTCATTGTCTTCAGTAAGACAGCTCCGAGGAAGGCGATTATACTGCCTCAATCGTAGGGTTGGATCGGGCGCGTTTTGTGTTTTTTCACCCTGACCGTGCTCTGCCAAGGAGGGAGCTCTGGTCCCAGTAGAGTTAACGGGAGCTGCACATGCATATGTGAGGGGAAGTTGGCACGCCTGTGCATAGATGCCACGGTGATAACGCTTGGTATAAGAGCCCAAGGAGACAGCATGCAAAACAGCTCGCTGGAAATATTATGGCCTCTTTGAGCAATGTCAAGTGACCTTCTCTTTATCCGCCATCCCAGACTCGTTTTTCAAGAGCGGATCAATCAAAGTATTCCTCGGAGTGGTGTGAAGTTCACATCGCAGCAGACAGAGGACTGGATCATCCATTTGGCCCGTCCCGCTGGGGACATGATCTCAGGGCTTTCGGTATCACTCCATCTATCAGGGCAGATCCCATCAATTCCCATACAAAGCCACTCCGAAAAATATTCAGCAGCTAATCTCCCCGCTGAAAAGGCATGCCTCTCCCCTGCCGGTGCATTACAGCACTCAGCCTCAGCTGTATTTTCCTTTTCAGGGGGCTAAGAGGAATATTATTATTTATTACTTCCATTTCAGTAGTGCCTAGCAATGCCGATCAAGGGCTAACTGTGCTAGGCATGGATGAGCAAGTAATAAGGACAACAGACCTTCTCTCCTCGGGGCATTTACCACATCATCTAGGTGCCGGAAAATCTGCAACAGGTCAAAAACCAGGAGGATGAGGAGGGCGAAAGGACAATAGAAAGAGGCTGTTATAATATAAGAAGTCTCTGCTCACCAAAGAGTGGTTTCTGCGAGTCGCGCAGGTAGGTGTCAAAGAGAAACTCGAAAGATGGGTGGAAGCCTTACTGATACATCGAAGGGACGGCAACTCTAGACACCAGCGTATGCTGATCTACCACACAATGGTATTATAGGACTGAATATCACCCCAAGGCGAGGAACATATGTTGCATTTGTTCCTGAACAAGTTGCACCTGTGTTTGTCCTGAAACAGAAATATGTGAGGACTGTCGCGTACACACATCGTCCTTCTAGCCCGGGTTTGGTGCATGGCTGAACACACCGCTGCTTTTCTGCCATTGATTTCATGATGCAATCCTGGATAGCCATTTAGACACACTGTGCAATGTCCTGGTATCAACAGTTATCCCTTCTTATCCCATGCACGTTTTTAGGGTTTATTTTGGGACAGTGGATGTGGACATCTGAACAACTGCACTTCGTTCCAGAATCAAATGGTTTATCCTGGGATAAATGCAGTATCTGTTATAAGGCGTGGGGTACTTCTGAGGGTCCAAGTATTTCTTAGGTATCCAGGTTGTAGCCACATTGGTCTAGAGGGAAAGGCAATCAGGACTCGTAGTAGAGATGATATCTTTCATTAGACCAACAAGATTTTTGCAAAGAAATTTACTATTTTTTGCAAAAATCTTGTTGGTCTAATAAAAGATATCATCTCTATTATGAGTCCTGATTGCCAAGTATTTCTCATGCACCTGGCAAAATACAGAGGGTAGCTTAATAATTCCTGACCACTCTGTTGGTTGGACTCTAGGGTCCAAATCTTATTTTGCTTAAAGACGTCTTAGTGCTACTTATACGTCTAAATGTAGGTGGTTAAGAGACACTGAATGCCTTTTGCATGGACGTTAGGTCCTATTTCCCCTGGTAAGCCTAGGCTCATCTTTCTAAGCATGCTAAGAAGGCATCCACTATGGCCACTTATGCAGCAGGTGGAATAGCACAACTCTGTGCAGTATTTGGACACCAGGAGACAATACAGGGTGAGGGCCTCGGCATAGCAGCAGCTCTGGGTCTATGTGACACTTGCAGAATGGAAGCAAACCTCTGAACTTCAGACCAACCTTGAACCCAGGCTCAGCTGGAGTTCAAGACCACTCTCAAAACTAAGACCTAATCTCATGAGTTAGAACTGCGGGAGCAGGCCTCTAACCATTGCAAGAGAACGGGCCAAAAGACCCTGGGGTTTGGCTGATGAAGCATTCTCCCTTCATGTCTAGGGCATCGATTCAAGTTCAGCCAGAACTGAGCACGGGCACCAGCAACATCCATATGAAGCATTGCTGTGTTTCAGAGTGCCGCTTTCTTCGAAAGGCCTGGGCCTGAGTCGGGAGGGAGGATGAACGACCTGTCGCTCCTTGGCAAAGAAGTCCGTTCCAAAAAGCGGCTTGAGGTCAGTGTTGTGATGGACTTAGAGTGAGCCCTGATGGGTAAAGGAGGAAGGGAACAGAGACCCTGAGCTTCCTTTTCCTATGGTTTACATATGTTTAAGTCATTTCACTTTTTGTAAGCAGGAAGATTCCCGCAGCAAGAGAAGAATTCATATAACAATGGTTGGCAAATACTGTTGTAAAAGCTAACGACTGGCCCGTGGTGTCAGGTGCGGCATCCTTACAGCCACAGCACTTGGGTTGCATTTTCCCCTTAACGATAAGAGATGGAAAGTCCTTCAACATGACCTCCACTGAGTTAGTGGAAACCCCACCTGTAATCCCACGGCCAGATTCAGGCTGACGTCCATGACCCAAGAGCACAACATCCTACCATGTGTTGAGAAGGGGCCAATCTCCATGCAAAGTCCCCTGAATTCCCTTTTAATTCTTAGAAAATAAATAGTCATCTGTCCCATGATCCCTCCCCAGCTCCTACCCCCCACCATGCAATCAGAAACGAGGTTGCAAAATCAATTCCTCGATCTCCCTGAATAGGTTGGTTGGAAAGATTCACTCACTCTATAGGGGAAAAAAGAACATAAAAATATTATTTTGAAGGACTGAAAAACAAAATTGAAGACATCACAGAGCCAGCGTGTATGGATGAATGTATGGTTTCAGGAGTATCAGGTATCATAGTGGTGGGTCTATGAATAAACCTATACACAGCAGCAAATTTCAAGCATTGAAGCATCACTGGTAAGTACCACGTAAGTTATATTTTGCAGTGAGTCCTGGCCCTACGGTCTTGTTTTCACTGGGCATTTCAGCCACGGATGCAACTGTCTGATCTACAAGAAACCTCAGGTTTTGTGCCGACGACGCATGCCCTTGTTTGTAGCTGGAGCAAGCTCTGCCAGGGCAGATCGCTTCCCCTCTTTGACAGCCGGCATTGGCACGGGTGAAAATGAGCCGCATCCAGGCGTGGCGTTCAGTGGCTGGAGTCAGGGTGAATTTCCAGTGGAGCCACACCTTAACTTTGCATGGCAGATAACACTTTTCAAAGGCAAATATGCAAAGGGCTCCATAATGTCACCTGAAAAGTCTTGTAGCAAACGATGAAGTTCAGCTGTAGAGGCTGAGTTGGAAATATAACCCTCGGGTTCTGGACAGAATCAAGTGAACGTGTTTGAGAGAGGATGAAAACCGGTATGGTCTTCCTCTTGAGCGTGTCCCTCTGCTTAGAGTTGAAAGCTATTTTTGATCACTCCGGGGTTTTATTTGTGTCCCTGCTCTACCTCCCTTGGCAGCCATAGTTTGACTGCTTATTCCTACTTCATGCCCTGCTGTCTTTCTGCGTTAACAAGGGAAAGCTGTGATTATTTATTACTTAAAAAAAAGAAATATAAATGTCCATATCCAATGGAAAGCAGATTGGCATCTGCTCTCACTTCCACTGGCCTGGGCGGGCTCAGTGCAGCAAGGCCGGCATTGCTTACACGGAAGGAAGGCAGTTACAGACGGTGGGAACGATTCCCCACGGGATGCAAGTCGGTGACGTCGATGGTGGGTGACTGGTAGGAAAGCGGAGAGAGGACATCACAAGATTGGCTTCAAAACCATGAGACTCCCATTAAACCAGTGTGCCCTTGATGAGAGGACAGGCTTGGGTCTCCGGTTGGCTCTGCAGTGACGTTCCCCTCCGGCACCCAGCATGGAGAGGAGCAGGTGGGCTCACGTTGAGAGGAGAAACCAGGAGCCTCCTGTGCAGGTGAGCGGGGCCTGAGCAATATGCTCTCAAAACCTAGCCTGGACCAACCAGGCAGCACAGCAAAGACCGCCAGCGCCGTGCTGCCAGCCCTCATGATGCTCACGATACAAGAAGTGATGAGAAAAAGCTGGAAAACGAGACCCAGGTGTGAGCAAAAGGCTCAAAAGTGGTATTTCTTACTTTTGTTTTAAGCCTCATGGTTTTGAAGCCAATCTTGTGATGTTGGGGGACCTGCTTCATGAGCTGGGAGCTTGCAGCTTAGGCCTGTGCCCGTACTTGTCAGGTCTCTTCCCCGTGATGTCCTCTCTCCACTTTCCTACCAGTCACCCCCTTATGCCACGTGAGCTTTGTCGGTGCACCGCACCCCTGCTCCTTCCCGGTCCTCACACACCCTCTGCCCGCGAGCCCTCCTAGGCGTAGACCAGAGGTGCTGAAATGCACGGTTGTATTGTATTGTCTTGTAACATATGGGGGGCTCTAACTTGCCACCAGCTGGCCCCAGTTTTTTAGCAGCACCTCACCCCTCTTTCCAGGTGCTGGTCACACAACATGCCTACGCAGCAAATCTTAACGTCGAACTTGAACTACGCCGGTACATTCAACTCCGATAGACTCGCCCTGGGCTTGGATGGACTCGTGCAGCCGTGGAGAGATGGACCCGTTCAGGAGCAGACCTGACTGGAAAGTCCCCACGGGGATCTGTGGGAGGCTGAGACAGGGGGATGCACCCCTCACCTATCTCACTTTTTGGTCCCCTCTTATTTATTGCCTTAGAAACCACATTTACCCCTGCCCCAGCCTGCTCTTTTGGAAATCTGGTCACCCCGGCTCCTTCCCAGGAGTGACCGGCCCTTGGCTCACTTCCCTTCCCCATCCTACCAGCATGGCCATGAGGTAGGATGGGGACAGAAGCCCTAGTCCAGATGGGCACCGGTAAGGGGACAATATTCCCCTGCCCTGGGTAAATGCACATTAGCGGTGCCCCGGTGACCAGGCAGTCACTGTCTGGGAATCCCAGTTTAAAGCGTTGGAGCTGGAGAGGTGAGCGGGGCAATCCAGCAGAGTCCTAGGTGGCCACTCTTGTTTTCCAGGTAGCAAAGGATGAACAAAATGCTCCAGGCCCCTCCTGGACATTGCTTATCATGCGGAAAAACCCGCTGCATACAACAACCTGCATCGGCACCGTTGGCATTAATTCATATTTCTGGTTATAAACTCCTCGCAGGCAGGGCTATGACTGTGCGAAGCTGAAAGCACTGCCAGTGCAGGGCACATCCCATTCGGAAATGCAGCTTTAGTGAACAAGGATTTGCAGATGCCCAACCTACTGTGCTGAGCATGCACCTTTGGAAAACCCAGGGCCTTTTCCAAGCAATTGAAGCACTAGCCTTAGGTCTATCAAGCCAGATTTCTTGAGGGACATCTAAAATCTTTGTATAAGGGGACATTTGGATGAATGACATCCATTTCCGCTGGGAAACCAAGGACAGACTGGTGTTTGCACAGCCGGCGTTCAGACCCCTTTGGTTTCCTTGCAGCTTTCTGGAGTCGCAAGAAAACTTGCAGCGGGTGACTGGAGATTAGGCACGGGAGAGGTAGGATTGCAATTTTCCCCATGAACCCGTGAATCTTAAACTGGACAACAAAACAAAAAAACCAGCGCGAGTTAACGACTGCATAAGCAGAGATGCCTCTGACCCACCTTTAAGTCCCTAGAGCCGTAGTAAGAGCAGGTGAACGTGAAGAAACGAGATGGATCAAGGCCTGGAGGATGCACGTCTGGGGCTTGTGATCTCTATCTAGACACGGAAGCACTTCACGTGCTCTTGCCGCCTCTTGGGTGAGGACCCAGGATTTGGAAATGATGTGAGCAGAAGGGAATATTTTCCTTTGCTACGTTCCCTTTCAACCTCTTTCGGTGCTGAGAAGCTCTTTCCTTTTGAAGTTCAAACAAAGAGTAAAATTGGTGAAGATATTCTCCAGGTTAAGGACTGTGTTTCATAGTTTCATAGTTGGTCGGGTCGGAAGGGACCTGAGCAGATCATCAAGTCCGACCCCCTGCCAGGGGCTGGAAAGAGTACTGGAGTCAAACGACCCCAGCAAGGCGTTCATCCAACCTCCTCTTAAAGACCCCCAGGGTAGGAGCCAGCACCACTTTGCTTGGAAGTTGGTTGCAGATCCTAGCCGCCCTGACTGTGAAGTGGCACCTCCTGATGTCACTGTCCAGTGTTGACCCCCATCCTGTTCTCATCCGCCCACCCCTGTAACCTGTCCAGGTCTGATTGCAGCCTATTCCTCCCTTCTAGCATGCCCACATCCCCCCCACATCTTAGTGTCGTCTGTGAATTTGAAGAGGGTGCTTTTTACCGCCTCGTCCAAGTCGCTGATGAAGATGTTGAACAGTGCGGGTCCGAGGCCCAAGCCCTGGGGGGCCCCACTGCCCACATCCCTCCAGGTCAAAAATGACCCATCCACCACCACTGTCTGAGTGTGGCCCTCCAGCCAGTTAGTGACCCATCTGACCGTGTACGTGTCGACGCCACAGTCCCCGAGTTTTTTAATGAGAATGGGGTGAAAGTCAGTGTCAAAGGCCTTCCTAAAGTCCAGAAAGACTACGTCCACCACGACACCTACATCTAAGGATTTTGTGACCTGGCCATAGAAGGCCACCAGGTTGGTCTGACAGGACCTGCCTCGAATGAACCCATGTTGGTTGCCCCTGAGCATAACCTCCCCTGCCGGCCCCTCGCGGACATGCGCCAGGATAATTCTCTCCAAAAGCTTACCCTGGATCGAGG
Source organism: Alligator sinensis (assembly GCF_000455745.1). Classification (NCBI taxonomy): domain Eukaryota; kingdom Metazoa; phylum Chordata; order Crocodylia; family Alligatoridae; genus Alligator; species Alligator sinensis. The sequence continues at coordinate 1,741,832 of NW_005842251.1, forward strand.
TAAGACTGACTGGCCTATGGTTCCCTGGGTCCTCCTTCCTCCCTTTTTTGAAAATGGGAACCACATTGGCCCTTTTCCAGTCCTCCGGCACCACACCAGAGCACCATGAGTGCTCGTAGAGCCGTGCCAGGGGTCCCGCAATGACCTCCGCTCATTCCCTCAGCGCTCTGGGCTGGAGGTCGCCAGGACCAGCTGTGTTGCATTCACCTGCGTGTGATTCAGTCTCTGGCTGATGTGATTCATGCTGAAACCCAGTGGCCATAATTTCGGGCTCCTCCTTGCTGTCCTGGTCATTCTGCAATTAGAAAGCAGGCGTCTCTGGGACCGATAGTTTCACGAGGCTGGTTGACAGGGTGCATGTGTGAAGCAGGGGCTGTGTCATCTCGGTTAGCTGGGGCCATAAATGAAATAAAACTCCGTTTCAAACACTGCTCAGAGATGTTTAACACCATCGGGGAGACGCGTTTCACCTCTCCTCTCGGTTGGTGATGTTCATATCTACTTCTTCACTCCTGACCAGGCCCTTTCGTCCAAACTAAAATCTTTCCCTGGCCTTCTGGCACCTCTTTGTGGATGTCCAGTCCACAGCTCACAGCAAAAATGGGCAAAAGGAGCTCTTTATACCTCTCTTCCCCTTGCATCCACTTTCTCAAGTGTCTGACAGCCTTCTGGCATTGGGGTGTCAGCTTTGATGCAGTCCTCTCTTCCCGTCCTCATGAATTCTTCTTGTTCCATGTGGCTAAGATCCAGCTTTTCTTCTCCATCCACAAGCTAGAGCTTCATCCAGACTTTCATCATCTTATTACTTCTTCTTTACTGTGACCTCACCCTCTCCAGTCGTCACAAATGCAACCAGGTACCTTTTGGTTCCCATTCAAAATGCTGGAACAAGGGTTATTTTCCTGGTTCAGGGCTGCTCAGGGTCACCTTCACTTTGCATCTCTTCACTGGCTCCCTCTCCACCACATCCTCGCACACAAACCGCATGTCTTCGCTGTCTAAACCCACTCTGGACTTTCTCCTGTGCCTGTATAGCACTTGGTCCAGCTGGTATCCACAGGGGCTCCTAGGTGCCCATGATAATAAATGATGATAATCAGATGAGTAGAAGGCATAGCTGTATGTAAATCAGAAACTGGAGGAGACCGATGGGATGGTATCGTCCGGATCACTTGAGTGCAGAATTGTCCCTCATCGCATAGCCTGTTCTCCAGTACTCGGGCCAGTTTTATACGATCCTTCAGTGATTCTGTGCTGTTCCAGGGAGTCCTTAATACATAGTAAGAATGTCTAAAAATTGCTCCCATTGAAGCAAGCATCTAGGTTTAATCAGTGGAACAACTTGCTTGCATCCGGGCAGGTGTTTGCACGTGCACCCTGCTGTATCGGGGCCAAAGCAAGCAGAGCTTCGTTTAGCAGTTTGCTCCGCAGCGCTCAGGACTGCTACCAGGTGCATCAGCGAGGCCCGAGAGCACAACGGTAGTGGTTCTCATCTCGGGCTGTCGAGCACCTGCACAAAATCAAGCCCCTCCACCGAGGGCAGGTCTCAAGTCGGGCAGCTGAGAATCGATCCCAATATCCCCACTGAAAATGCAGATGGAGGGATTCTCCCATTGACATGCAAACTTCCACCCACGGCCCAGGTCCTCAGAAACACGGCGTTCCTAGTTTAGCCCTGCTTGCATACGTGACCTAACCACAGCAAGATGGGAGGGGAGCGTTCTCCAATCTCGGGGTGTGATGGCCTGGGGTATGGGTGTGTCAGCAGAGGGATGGAGGGAGGAACAATTTGGAGATCACCCATCTGTTTGATCCGTTCTGGCTCGCAGACCATGCTTTACAAGAATTAGCTGCTGGATTACAGCTCAGAAAAGGGAGCAGGCCTAGGTCAGAACTGTCTTCTGAAGGGATGAGTCATTTTGTTTGTGGATCGCACCCGCAGATACACCCATTTCTTTTGACACTGGAAATGATCATTGGGGGCAGGTGCACTGCTGCAGCCTCGGTCGCTTCCTGCTCCACCCAAACTATCAAACCAACTGCCCGGGAGTGGAGCAGCATTTCTATTCAGGCAGCAGCGAAGGACTCTGTTGACTCCACGGCTCATTACGCTCCTGATTCTTTCATCCCACAGATATGAATGCCCCTCTCTCCTTTGAAAGGCCTTGATGTTCGGCTAATCAGATTCGCTTTTCTTCTGTGTCTCTGCTGCTTGGTATCTGTACGCGGTAATGCATAGCCCTGCAGATCGTTTTGAACCCTAGCTAAAATCAGCTCAAGGGTGGAAGTAACTGTCCATGATGCATTGGATGCAGAGTCAAGATGTTCAAAGCAGGCTTTTGTTTTAGAGGTGCACTTCATTCAAATCAGCGCAAGACTAATGAAACAATGTATTTAGGTTATTTTTGCTTCGTTTGCTGTGTTTTTATGCATAATACACGACACAGCAAACTAATGCCCATTCCAATACATTTCTATTTCTTTTGTGCTCCAATCATAAACTGAATAATAATGATTAATACAGCCCTAGCTTATCACTAAGGCTTCTCGTTTCTTTTTAATTTGATAAAAATATGTGCTGTGTTACATGTGATGATGCACCACACCATGTACACCCCCCTTTTTGAAATCCTAGATCCACCCATATGTTCATTATTCACCTTTTTCTTCTAGTGTGGTAACACTGAGCAGCATCTCCGTGAGGCCCCACGGCAGTGGGTTGTGTACAAGCCTCTCTCAATTTGCAACGCAGACATCTCTAGGATGGAAGATGCGTAGCCGAGATGCAGCTTGGGGTTGTGCCGTGAGGTTTTCACCTCATTGGCTATGTCTGCACCTGTGCACTTGTGTTTGGTCACGGGTTTCGACTGCTTTCTGCCCCCAGATGGGGTGCAAATTGTCACTTCTGTCTGCACCCTCCGGGACGGGGAACTTTGGATCAAGGCAAATCCCAGCTTTTATGAGAAATGGCTGAGGCTCCGGGGCCTGCGGCGTTCATGGTTGCAGCGGCACCTTGACCCCCCCACCCCACCCCAAAACAAACAGCGTCTATTCCAGGCTCCCAATACACACGTAGGGAAGACAGGCAAAGACCTGCAATCCCCATCCCCAAAGAAGAGATACAGGGAGGCTTGGGGTTGTTTTTTTAGGTCTCATCAGACTGTATGAAGCGCTGCACTCCGTACTTTGCGAGGGGAAATATTTGCTCTGTTTCCTATAAGACTATAATGCTTGCAGAAGGCGTCCCCGCTGTGTCCAGATCCCGATACGTTTAGGTGGCAGGAACAAAAACCACCGGGCAGTTGAAAAACGAGCCCGACCTCTACAGGGCTCCAGGAGAGGGGGGGGGGGGGGGGAGCCAAAACCATGAGACAGCAGGTTTTCATCTGCCCCCTCCACCTGGCAGCCCGCCGCACACCCGGCACCGGCAGCAACAACTCGGGGAAAGAAAGAAAAGAAAAGAAAAGAAAAGGAACAAGTGGGGTTGTTTTGCCAGCACTGTCGGAGGGGCTGCCTGCGTCCTCCCGGGCCAGCGAGGAGGCACAGCTCCTTCTTCCCGTTCACCTTGCGCTGTGAGCAGGCTCAGGAGCGCTAGGACCGCGGCGCCGCCTCGCAGGCAGGCAGGCAGGCAGGCAGGACGCCTCTTGATTCATTCACTCCGCTCCGCACAGACGCGCGCACGCACACACACACACGCACACCACCGCGACCGGGGCAGCGGCGCTCGGAGCCCATGGGGAAGCGGGGCCGGCCGAGGAAGGAGCTGCGGGGCGAGGAGGAGGGCGGCGCGGGGCCGGCGGCCGGGGGCTGGCTGCCCCGCTGCCCGCTCGGGGACATCTGCAACACCCGGGAGGCGTCTCGCGAGCAGCTCGGCACTTTCCTGCACAACGTGCAGCTGCTGCTGGAGGCCGCCAGCTACCTGGAGCAGAT
>NW_005842251.1:1746660-1760056 GCF_000455745.1 Alligator sinensis
CATTGCAGCGTACTGGCTGGGTATATACTAGGGATTTACTGGTGAGGGTGTCTGCTGGGCACAAACTGGGAATATGCTGGGACTGTGCGGGCCCTGGGGGAGGGGGCCGACATGGACGTCATTTTTTTGCAGAAAGCGAGTGAAACAATCGCGGTCGTGAGAGTCCTGCCCCGATGCGATTCTTTTCCCCTAAGAATCAAACTCGAGTCCTTTTGTTTTTCCCCGTCTTTGCGGGAAGCTTTGCAGCGCTCTGCTCTGCTTTCCATTCGTTTTTGTGCTGAAGGCTCGAGATGCTTGTGAATGGCACCGTGCACATTAATTACCGTATATCTTTGTGGGCAGGGAGCTCCCCTGATTAGCAGCTGCACGGTTACCATGCAGCTCTGAATAGAGGATGCCCTTGTTTAGCAGGCGCAGCTTTATCTGCCCGAGCTGCGAGAGAAAACGATCGCATTTCAGAGAAGCTGCCCTTCTGTCAAAGCCGTGGGGGGGATTAATTGAAAGCCATGGCTTCTCTGTGCTGAGATGCACGTCGGCTAGTCATAAATACACGGATGGAGCGTGCATTCATGTTTTTAAAAGTTCAATTAATTAACTTGTATTTTCTTACATTTGCATGATGCTGTTGTACTCACTGTCTCCTGAGACCAAAGCATTTGGCTCTATAAACAATTTAGATGTCGATGAGAAGAGAGGAAAAATGACACACGATACCTTGCAGAAATAATGACCTTATTTTTAAAAACACTAACAGCGATCGAGTCTGCTACTGCTGCATTTTTTTTTTTTAAAGAATCTGGTCTTAAAAGGATCAGAGAGGTTTAAAACCAAGGTTTTCTTTTTGTTTAGGCTCAGAACACCAGCGTTATGTGTAGGGGGTTTTTTAAATAATTGCTGCCAAATTTCTTGCTCGGTTTTTGCATTGCAATGAGCTTGGACCGTGAAGACGGACGGGTCTGTTTCGCTTTCTAAACCGTGTGCGCTGCTGCTTGGATTTACGGTGCAAAATCCCACAAAGGGAACATGTCCATCTAAACAGCCCTCTTCCGCACTCCCTGTCTTCCTTGCAACTATTATAACGCTTTAAGAAAGAAAATCTGTTCATAGCAGGTTTGGCAAAACTTTCCATTTTTATTTCTAAAAACAGCACAAGGCCTGCACATGCGGCTCAAATGCGCGGTATTGCAGAGCTGTATCCATCTCAAGCTGTCTTGCATTTGTAGTTCAAAATACGATCATCGTAAAACAGCTGGATAGTGCCATGTGAGCATGTTGCTCCCAAACAAAGGAAAAAGGCTACCTGGATTGGAAGATGATCTGCCAGCGTTACAGGCCCCGGGCATCTACTAGGGAAGGATCTGTCTCAAAGTATATTCTCATTCCTAGTGGATGGAGATTTACATCTTCAACTCGGATTATTATAGCAAAAGGGTACTGTGCCCTTTAGCCTGTCAGAGCAGGAACTATTGCACCATTCTCCCTTTAGAGGCCAGCTGACAAAGACATCAATAACATCTGCACCCTTATCTTTGCAGCCTGGAAGTGCTGGTTAGCAATAGCAGAGGGAAACAATGCAGAAAGTTGGACGAGGGGGATCATGATGAGCGTCCCAGCAAAACGAGGGGTGATCAGCGCTGACACATCCCCCCGCTTCCTACATCATGCTGATATCACTTGACCCCTTCCATTTCTTTTTCGTCAGGTCATTGTTATTTCACATTTCTTTTATGCTACGACGTAGAGGACGGGCAGGTCACGGTCCTGTTGTGCTAAATTGTGGGCAGATCCCAAAAAATGACAGTCCCCTGCCCGAAGGGCTTCACACTCGAAAAGACAGCGCGTTGCAGAGGGGTGAAACAAAGGGACGGGGGTGAGCGAAGGAAAAGGGGTAACAAAAATAATAAGATGTGCAAGTGTCTGAACTGGGCAGGAGGCAGAATTGCAACTGTTACCAGGTAACATTACTCTCCAGTCGTTAGGGCAGAGGTGAATTTGGAGCAGCGGGTTGACGGAGGATAAGGTGGCAAGTTTGAATGGTGCTGGGAGTTTATTTTTATGCCTTGGTGGCAGCATGGGAAAAGGTGTGACGGGGCGTATAGGAGAAGGGGAGATGCAGGTGATAGAAGTTGCTGCTGCTGTTTGAGCAAAGGCTGGAGTTATCCGCACAATTTCGGTTAGATATTGGGAAGGACTTCCTAACTGTGGGGGTGGTTAAGCACCAGAACAGATTGCCTAGAGAAACCGTGGCTTCTTTGTCACTGGAGGTTTCTAAGTGCAGGTTAGACAAAAACAGAGCGTGGATGGTTTAGACCAGAGATCCTCTACAGGGTGCTGGGGTACCCTGGGGTACAGCCAGATTCCCTGCAGGATACCATGAGATATAAGGGGATAAGTGAGGGGTGAGGAGACCAGTAGATAGCAGATAAGCCAGGGTCAGACTTGTCCTTGCCTGGGCGATCCCCAACCCTGGTGTACAGAGAGAAGCGGTAACATATACATTCGGTTTTGAAATTGGGAGCTGCTCAGGTCAGAAAGGTAATGGAGGGGTGCCTCGACCCCAAAAAGGTCAAGAAGCTCTGGTTTAGAAAGAGCCGATCTTGCGTTGTGCAGGGGTTTGGCCAAGATGACCTCCTGAGGGCCCTCCCAGCGCTATTTTTCCGTGAGTCCGTGATAAGTAATAATGCAGATAAGATAGGGACTAAATTGTGACGGGCTTGGAAAGGACCCTATCCATATACATTTGATTTGCAGTGGAAGAGGTGGAACCAAGACAGGGATTCATTAAGGGGTGGCATTGATCAGCCAGGGACCTGATCTTAATACAAGTAGCAAGATCAAGTACCACTTATGTTCGGAGGCCGCTCGTCTCTCGCAAGGTGTGCTCCTTCAGACAGATCCCCAGAAAGTTCGTGCTCTCAAAACGCTATCACAGACTTTCTTCTTGGGAGATCAATCAAGCAAGGGAACGGAGTGTTTCACCCGCAGGGCAGCAATCTCAGCCAGGCTGGTAGTTTGTTAGCAGTTTAGTGGCCTAGGAAAAATGAGCTGCCGATTTCTCCCCAGTCCCTCTTAGGCCCATTTATACTTCCATCCCCATGGTTGTGTTCGATAGTAGAGGGGCTGGGGACTGAATGGGTTGTGCGGAGACTGAACAGCCCATTTGTTGCTATTGGTGATCTGTCAGGGCAGAGATGAGGTGCTGATGCAGCCGGGTGGATATGCTGGTACCCCGGTGACCGGGAGCTGCTAGGAGCTCCCCACTCCATCCAGCACCTGTTGCCAGCACTGAAATAACGTACCGTTTTTTAAATCCCTTCCCCTTTTATTAAATAGGGAAGTTTTGCTTGCCACAGAATAAAATGTATCGAGCTGGAAGGGCTGGGAATGCTAGGATTTTGTTAGAAATGTCTTTGTCAACTGCAGCGTTTTAACTATTGATGTAAAAGTGAAGTGTTTTTTCCTCTTAGGTTTCTGGAAGCGAGTCACACTGATGGCTGGCAGAGTTTCTCATTGTAACCAATACTGCTACACCTGGCTAATTGACAGGGATAGGTTTCCAGCTGACCGGTTTCTAGAAAGTTAGCCTTGGTTTCAAAGGGACAGAAACCTCACGTAGGGAAAAAATGCCAACGGCTATTTTCTGACGTTGAAGATTTGCTGAGGGCAACGCTGTTGGCTTATTTGTAGCCTCTGGAAGCTCCTCTCTAAAAATGATGACAGCTGGACATCCACAGCAGCCTCCCAAAGTGGCTGAAAGAGACAGCAGTCATACTGGATTTGAGGCTAAAAAAAATGCCTTTTGAAGGACATGGAGGGAATTAAATCATCTGTGGGAAAGTATGGCCCAGCCCTGCCTTTTGCACATAGACGTGAGACGCCGTATGTCGCACGCATGTGTAGTGACCTCATTTGCTTCAGTGACCCGATGTGTGAGAGGTACAGTACATGCCATGCACTCTGCTGATTACAGACCTGCATATCTGTTGCCAAGCTCCTGTTCAAATGCAAGGAAACCATCGTCCACGGCACTCATGCCCCTGTTTGGATACCTATCCATTGGACAGCTGACTTTATCCTCTAGCATAAAATAACTGCAACGTACTAGAAGTCTGGCTTTCAGTGACTAGCTATGTTTGCTGACCTTACACGCTAGTCATGGTGAGTGAATGACCGTAGATATGCCCCTAGCCACCGAATAGTAATTTCCGAGATTGAGAAAAACTGAGCCCTGAAGGGGACTCGACAGAATCTCAATGCACCTCCCTCCATCGGCAGTCACTCCTTTTACTGCACAGAGGTAAAGATACAGTATGTTTTGGCGAGCTGTGGTTAGCAAAGAGCACAGAGTGCATAGACATCTCTGTGTGTGTGCACAGCTGCTGCTGAATCACTGGACCAAAGACAGGGTATATGGCCTCTGTATATGGCCTTAGACTGTAAAGCAACAGAGCCATGGAGCGCTGCAATGTTAATCACCCTTCTGGCTAGCAAGACACCTCATCAAGTCCCCCCACATCATGACCTTGCACAGGGGATTATGCACTATTCAGGTCCAGGTTGTATTACTGTGACCTGGACCTAGCAGTACAATTCAGGAGGAAGCCAGAGCAGGAGAAATACAACAGGGCACTCCAAGGTAAAATCCTCTGATGAACGCTATGGAGGATTGATCATGCTTCATGACAATAAAGCATTTAGAGAACCTCCTGAAGAAATATCCTATGAATTTCCTTGCATCTTATTTAGTCAGGCTATATCATCTTGGATGCATTTTTTGAAGTGAAGACCTTCTCTTACATAATTTTGCAGCTGGATCAGACAGGGGTCAAATCAGTCAAATGACCTGTAAGAAGTCACATGGTGAGCTGGTGAATCGGAACAACCTGGGGCATAGTGCAAGTCTGGGAGAAAAGCGAGCCGTTGTCCAGTATCATGGCCAGAGTTGACTGAGGAACCCGTGAGGCTGGGGGCTGCTTTCCAGCCAACTTGCTGTGATGAATCTTGTTGAAACTCTGCTTCTTGCAGTCAAGCAACACCAAATCCCACCAGAACTGAACAGGGCAATGCAATGTGTAACTGAGGGCGGTCTCTTCAAATGCAGCTGGTAGAGCTGAAGATGATTCTGCGGCGCCTGGTAAGAGGCTGGTTGGAGAGCAGAAATACAAACCATATTCTAAGGAGACAGTAGGTTACTTATTGAACGTTCTGCAACCACTGGAGTGATGCAGGTCACAGGTGCGCTTGCAAAGTCCTCTAGCCGTGGACTGTTCAAAGCAGTGAGCGGCGATTGTCAACGTGGTATACAGTGATAGGAGGCTTCGCTTTTGGTCATCGAGCACAAGTCAAACTAGTTCCTGCAAATGTTTTGTCTTTATCCCCCAGTGACCCCTCTGACTGATCAAAAAGAAGATCCCCCGAGGATCTCTGTTTTGGTCGCAAAGCTGTTAGCTCTCACACAGTGCTTTGAAGGCAGGATTAAAAACTGCAGAGGGTTGCCTGGCACTCAGGTACTCCCCTCTACTTCATTAAGTAGGGGTCAGACCTGATGATCTGTTTAGGTCCCTTCCAACCCTAAGCACTATGAAGCAGGGAAGGAGCAGTTGCTGTACGTCAGCTGTTGCACAGAGAAGTACATATGTAATGCTGCCATTACCATGTTTGTTTTGAGGATTGCAATAACTACCAGGAAAGGAGGGGTTAATAGGTCTAAAAAGAAACAAGGAATGGATGGAACAGCCAAATAATTTTAATAAAAAATAATAGTGTGGTGTGAAGATGACTTTCACATTTCACTGCACTATGTTTTTTTCCCTAGGGATTAGTGGTGAGTGGTTAGAGCCAGATGTAGGGCACCATAATTCCTGTATTGGATCTCTGATGCTCATATTAGTGCTATATGTGACCTGAATAAATGGGTAACTTCTCTATGTCTCAGTTTATCCATCTGTGGACTCTATTGTAAACGTGACCAAGTCCTGCCATGTGTCCCCAAAGAAGTTAAGATCATTCTTGTTGGCAATGTCAGTGTTGAAGCGGGCAGGGACTCTGAACTATGGAAAGAAACACGTGGAAAGGAAGAGGTGGGGAAAGGAAATACAAATAAAAATCTTCTCCTGCTCAAAACACCGGCACCTGATTAACTGCATCCTACTGTGCATCGGGGGCTGTTGCAATATCTGTATCACCAGAGCCATGACAAGTGCAGACGACTGCCGGATGGATCATCGTCGGATATATTCTGTCATGTCCATACATATCTCCTCAAAATTACATAAGCAGAAGAAGCAACAGAGGAAGAAGTTCAGTTTTGAGGGCTTAAAAGACCTGCTAAATGAGATCATCTCCAGCAGTACCTCGGTGAGAAACTGTCCTACCTCTCTGATGATCTTGTCAAGTCCCTTCCAGCCCCTCACATCTATGAAACTATGACACCGCTGATCACTGGGATAGCCTCACAAAAGGTACCCATGAGGCATGTGAAGAGTATTTAGGCTTCTCCACAAAGAAACATCAGGATCGGTTGGATGAGAATGATAAGGAAAGTCAAGCTCTCATTGATGGGAAGAGGAGAGCCTTCAAAAGTTGGCAGAATGACATCATCTCCAAAAAGAAGCAAGATGGTTATCGTTGCATTAAAGCTGAGACCCAGAGGAAAATTTGAGAGTGAAAGAACAAATGGTGGGAGGACAAAGCAAAAGAGATTCGAAAGTTTGCTGACAGCCACAATGCGTAGTTTCTTTAGCACAACCAAACCTATCTATGGGCCAAGCACACAAAGAGCGAAGTCCACTGCTCTTTTTAGGGATGGAGCAACATTTGTTAAAGATAGCAAGGTGGAAGAAGCACTTTCAAGAGCTCCTGACCCAAGATTATGATGTCAAAGACAATGCTATCAAAGCTGTTCAACAGCCCGCTTATTAAGGATTACCTTGCAGATCCACCAGTTTATCAAGAGGCTTTGAGAGCCATTAAGCAGGGGAAGAGCAACAAAGCAAATAGGTCCTGATGGAATACAAGCCAGAATTGATAAGCAAAGTGGAAAAAAGCTCTCTTACTATCTACAAGTTACTATGAACATCTAGAAAGATGAACAGATTCCTAGGGACTTGAGAGATGCCAGAATCATTACCGTATTCAAGAAAGGAGATAGATCAGATTGCAGCAATTATTGTGATATTGCTCTCCTGTCCATAGCAGGGAAGATCTTTGCCCACTTTCTCCTCAAGAGACTCCCTTTCCTAGCTGAGGGGATTCTACCTGAGTCCCGACGTGGTTTCAGACCGCTCAGCGGTACAACCGATATGATCTCTTTTGCTAGACATTTGCAAGAGAACTGCTGCAAGATCTTTACATGGCCTTCATTGACTTAAGCCTTTAATTTAATCAACATACAGGTCCTGTGGACGATCCTGATGAGAGTTTGCTACCACAATGTGTTACCATTATCACATTTCTTTATGATGACATGACAGCAACCGTCCTAAGCAATGTTTTGGAAATGGCTCCCTTCATTATTAGGATTAGTGTCAGGCAAAACCGTATGATTGCACCGACCCTCTTTTTCCATCTAGATCGTAGCTATTCTGCATCTCATTGCTGATGGATTTCTATCCGGAGTCGGTACCTGGTACCACCTGGAGAGGAATCTCTTTAACATGAACCAGTCCCATTCCAAGTCCAAGATAACCAACACCTCCATTACTGACCTTCAACATGCGAATGATTTTGTTGTGCTTGCCCACTCGATCGAAGAGCTCTAGGTCACTCTTGATTGCTTCTGTGAAGTGCATGAAATGCTTAGGCTCACTCTCAGCTTCGCGAAAAGCAAGATACTTTACCAACCAACCAGCTGCTCCACACATTACAATTAGAGGGCAATCTTTGGCGAATGTCGAACATTTGCCCTACCATGGTCACCACTTTTTCCAAAAAGTAAACATAGCTGATGGTATTCAACACCAGATAAGAACTGCCTGAGCTGCCTTTGGACATCTCTGACATCGTAGCTTCAGTGATCGCGACATCAGAACGCAAAGCAAACTTCTTGTCTCCCAGGCTGATGTCATCCCTACCCTGTATAGGTGTGATGCTTGGATGACGTATCAGAAACACTCAAAAGCTTTGGAACATTTCCATCAGTGAAGTCTTCAGAAAATCCTCCATACTAATTGGAAGGAAAGAAGAATGAGTGCCAGCATTATGGCTCAAGCAGACACCACCAGCATTGGAGCCATGTTTATACGGCACCAGCTGCATTGGACAGGACGTTTCATAAGGATGCCTGACAGCCGGCTCCCAAAATAGGTCCTAAGCTCCCAACTCACCGATGTTCACCACTCTAGAGTGGGCAAAAAAAGGGATTCAAGGACACATTGAAAGCCATTCTGAAGAAATGCAATATTAACATCAAGACCTGGGAGACCCCAGCACTGAATCATCTCAGTGGTGCTGTGATGTATGTCAAGGAGCAAACTCACCTCTCCATGGAGGCAGCTACACAAGAGAGACCAATGGAAAAAGCTGTGACCCAACATCATCAGGATCTGCTCCTTCCTTCCAAGACTATCTGTCGCGTCTTCAGTCAAACATGAAGATCTTGGATTGGCCTCCTCAGACATCTGTGGACATGCCAGAGACTTCCCTGTTTGCAGGAAGACTGTCATCCTCGTATCAATGGACTGCTGCCATCACCAACACAGATAGGGAGAAGACGGTCTCAAGCCTTAGGGTCTCAAGAGGCTCAATTCATTGCTGCTTGCAGTGGGCAGAGGTCCTCTCCCAGAAGGTTTGTGTTAGCACAAAGCATTATTGCCATTGCTGTAACCCAGACCAAATGTATTCTCCTTGATTAAAACAGTAAGGCAGCATTTTGGATGTAAATATTAATTGATTTCTGCACTGCACATTTCTCCTTGGACTTTAAATTGTCGCTAAGGAGGAGGAAAAGGCTATCAGGGAGATTAACAAATCCATTATTGAGGCTAGAAGCGGAGGGCTGTCGAAGTGCCATTTAATAAAATGTAAAAAGCCCCTTTCAAAAGGGCGAAGCAGCACAAGACAATGAAAGTGAATCACAGCTGCCAGAGGAGATGCCAAGCAGCAAGTACTTCTAATCAGAAAGCTGGGCTTGCAGATCCTCCCGAGCCAGTAAATTCAATGATCTCACTGTCCCTCAGAAGAGTTTCCTCTCCCCCCTCCGCAGCCTCGCACATGTAGCGCTTGATAACGGGTTTAACATGACATGGATTTTTACTCCATATCGGAGAATGGCAGTGAGCAGCCCTGACCTTCGCCATGGGGCCTTTTCCTGTCATCCATTTTATGCCCGCGCGTGTCTCTGGCACGCACACATCTGGCATATCGCAGTCTGACCCTGCCCGTACCACTACTTGAAAAGACAGCCGAAATACTTTCCAAATACCGCGGTTTGCCTGCATGCCTCCCAAGTGCTCCTCGTTCAGGGCGGCCTGCGTCTTAGTCTCAGATAGGCCTGCGCCCCGTACAGACCGGCTGTGATATCTCTTGTTATTGTCAACTATTTGCAGAAGCTGTGTTGGCTCGTAAAGTGACACTTTTAATTGTTATAGATTTACACATCACACGACAGGTTTACATATCACACATATCACGTGTAACAAGAGTTACACGTTTAATTTAACTTTAGAGTTACACTTTTAATTGTTTGTTTCCTTTTATTTTTCTGCCTTCCCCACCCCTCTTGCTTTTGTGTCTCAGACTTCAGGAGGTAGAGACAGATGTTTTCACCCACGCGTATCACCAGCCTGTTGGGATCTTGCCATGGGCTCATCTACTTCAGTGGCAACTATTCCCATTTGGGGCCCTCTGAGAAGCCAGTCTTACTGCATGCTGGTAAAGGCCTTGCTCTGTAATCAAGTTAAAAGTGTAGAAGGATTCCTCCATTTGGGTGGAGCCCGAGTGGGTTTTGCAGGGATGCAGGCATCCAAGCCAGTTGAGCAGCTTTAAGAAGCACACCTGGAGGTGCTCTGGGGCCATGACATGCTTTTGAAAGGAGCTCACAGGGAGTAGCTGAAGTGCTGATCAGAAGAGATTTAGGTTGCTAAATCAGTGCAGGGTGATGTAGGGGGAATTCTCCTAGGGGCAGGACAGTTTTACACGGGTATATTTCGCACCGGTTCTGCGCCCTAACATAAGTTACGCCAGGATCTGGAGCAGATCAATGTGTAGCTTTATTGTGATGGCTGTTGATGCCTGTTAAAATGCCTTGTCTGCAGCTGGAAGGGGGAGTAGGTAATAGCCTGTCTGCTTTAAAGAAATGGCTACTTCAGGGTAAGTTGTAGCCACACAACACCCCGCTCAGTGTAACTTAAAACTGATAACATTTTCCCTCTGTCTTTTCAGCAGTAATTCTTCACTGGGTTGGGCATATTTTTGGGTTCAATGTTACAAAAAAGGCTTGTCATTTTAGCTCCTAGCATTGTATTCCTATTTGGTCCTATAGCATGAAAAAAAGCAGTTCCTGCAGGAGCCGGGGTAGTTTATAGCTGAGTGAGACCTATTAGATCATTGAGGTCATTACCCTGCAAGAGAGGATGTAGCTGATATTAAATTGATCTTACTTTTGAACTAAGCCAAAAAGCCATTTCAGCGTCATTTAACAGTGACATGGGACAGCACTCTGCTCTCTGTCCCCTTTTTAGATTTTGGAGGACATGCAGGTTTTGCTGAGTACCAGTGAGCAATAATGACGCTCCAAAAGGAGCATCCTCCTTTGTTTGCGAATGCTGATGTGTTGCCAACTCTTGTAATAGTTGCTGTTTTTTCTGAAAGTCCTAGCTCTTGGAGTCAAGTGATTTTGGATTATGGATCTCCTGCTTGTAGGGGGAATCTTGTAAACATGAACTCCAGAGGCTGAAAAAACAGAAGGCCAATTAAAAATAAAAGTATTATTATTTTTAAACATCTCATTATTTTTAATAATCTCATCATTTTGGAGGTCTAACTTGTGATTATTTTTAATGCATATGGCTGGCAGTACTGAAAGAGAGATGATTATCTGGGTTTGGAAGTCCTTGCGCTGAAAGCAGCGTTCACCTGTAAATGTTATTGCACTGCACCACCGAGGATGAGGCAGCCACACATAAATCCTGATCCTTTCCTACACTCACCTCCTGCTTTACTTGTGGCAAGTTAGGGGGGTCTTATGGTTTTTGGGCACCGTGCCTGGAAGTTGGAGGTGAGGGTTGCTCATGCAGTTTTAAAAAATAGGTCAGGCAGACACTTGCATAGGATGGTTTAGATAGAGATGATCCTGTCTTGAGCAGGAGGTCAGGCTAGGTGATTTGCTGGGGGTCCCTTGCAGCCCTGCTTTTCTACGATTTTATGATTAATCATGTGAGTTGCTCCAGTGACTGCTTGCATTTGAAACTTTCCACGTCCTTTTCTCAAACAGCAAGCAGTTTTCAGTGTGAAAATAGAAACCAGAATGCTTCCTCCCCTGAATTTGTCCTCATTTTCTCACTGATTTCTACAAGCATTGTGGGTCCACCTCTATCTGCTGTACTGCTGGCTGTTCTGTGCAATAGAGCCGCACTTTCTATTTCTGTTATTGAAAATGAAAAGGAAGTATACCTCTGTGTCTAATTAGGAGATGCTTTGGTCTGCTTTTTAAAACTCTTCTTTCTGAAGTGATTTGAGATTTGCAGGTAGAAAAAGTGCCTTATATTGCACAGTATTCTTATTTTAGGCCCCTGTTCACCCCCATTGTTTTAAAGCCTGCAGATTTAACGGAGCCCTTCATAAATGGTGAATCAGCAAAACACGAGGAAAGAAAAGTTAAAGAAACTGAAACCTACATTATTTCAGGCACTCTCTTGTTCGTTGTTGCCAAGTCTTGCAGTTTTATTATGAGTCTCATGATGGCTGGTGTTTCATTTAAAGCCCTTGCTACTACAGACAAGTCATTAAATGAGACTCTCAGCTTTCCTTTAAAAAGTGCTTTTTTAACCTCCTCATTGGAGAGAGATGCTTGAAAATGTGACCCTAATGGCTCAGAAAGTATGAAAGTAACTCTGATTTAAAAAAAATAAAAAGCCTACAAATTTTTAAGACAATCTTTCAGACTTAAGACATTTGAATATTCGGATTTGGCTATTCGGAACAGATCGTCTCCGTGCCTCATCCTATGCCTGGGTCAGATATTTTAAAGGCCAATTTTATGCATGCAGAAGGTTCAAAGCTCTGCATCAGCAACCTATAAAGATGTCAGCAGGATGCTAAGTTCCTCACACTGCCCAGGACAGTTTGTCCTAAAAAGAAAAGATAGGACTAAACTAATTCAAGACCTGGACTAGGAGCAATGGCCTCAAGCTGCAGTAGGGGAAATTTAGAGATTGGATGGTTATCATTGTATTCAAGATAAATCTCGGCATGCAGAGATTAGGAGGAGCTTTCTGACGATGAAGGTGGTCAGGCATTGGAGCAGGCTGCCTAGAGAAGCCGAGGAGTCTCCGTCCTTCAGATCTTCCAAGCTCTTGGCTGGGATGAATTAGGACTGATCCCACCTTGATTGGGGGGCCTGGACTAGATGACCCTGCGAGGTCCTTTCCAGCCCTACTTTCCTATGATCCTAAAGGCACTGAATGGTGGGGAATGGCCGGCAGGGCGTAGGTGACAGCGGCCATCTCAACCAGCTGTTCAGTACTCCGGCTGCTTAGCATTTGTGTTGCGCTTCATCTGTGAAGAAACCCCCCAAACTCCTTTAAACATGTAAAATCACAGAGAAGTAAGGCCGGAAAAAACCTCCAGCAGTCATCCAGTCCAACCCACTGCCTGAAGCAGGATCATCCCCCTCCAAACCTTCCTATACACGAAACACTGCATGAGATTAAACCCTCTCCAAACCTTCCTGTACACTCATCACTACATTAGATTAAACTCTCTCCAAACTTTCTTATACACGAAACACTACATGGGATTAAACCCTCTCCAAACCTTCCTGTACATGAAACACTACATGGGATTAAACCCTCTCCAAACCGTCCTGTACAGGAAACACTACATGAGACTAAACCCTCTCCAAACTTTCTTATACATGAAACACTACATGGGATTAAACCCTCTCCAAACCTCCCCATACACTACATAACCGTCAACCCCGACACAACATCGACTGTCGCAGGTGAAACCGGGGAACCACAGCCGCCATCGTCCTGCTCGTACGCCAGGTCGTCTACATTTCGTAGACGTTAGGGCTGGAGGGGACGGGGGGAGGTGGTCGGGTCCAGCCCCTGCCCCGGGGTCCGGAGGTCAGCGGGGGTCGCAGCATCCAGATGTTTCTGGTGGGGGTCCCGAGTCGGCGCCTGCATCACCGGGGGGGCTCGGCCGTAAAGCAGTTAGTCCTTGGGGCCAGTCTAAA
>NW_005842251.1:1760076-1760960 GCF_000455745.1 Alligator sinensis
GTGGGCCCTCGTCTTCCCCTGGGGTGCCCCGGCGTACTTAGAGGCGGCCACCAAGTCTCCAGAGGTCCCGAATAAGGGGCCGAAGCAAGGCAACCGACCCCGAATCCAGTGGGGTGGCCCGCCCGGTTGTCCCCCGTCCTCTGCTGCTACAAAACCAGGCGCCCGCGCGCCCTCTGGTTTTCTCTCGGAGGAGGGGTTAGTTTTTCCTCCCCGGGTGAAAAACAGCAGGTTTCATATCCACAACCCAGCGGAGGGGGGCACAACCCGCACCCTCTGAGGGAGACGTGAAAACCCCCAAACACATAGGAGACCTCCCTTAGGCCCAGCCACCCCGGACATAACGATGGGGTTTGAATCCCCTCGCTGTTGGCGTGTGAGGCAGGATTTTGCGCCTATTTTACAGACGGGAAAACTGAGGCGCTCCCAAGTGTGTGTGTGTGTGGGGGGGGGCGGGGGAGCGGGCAGAGCGCGGGGAGGTGTCACGTGCCCCTAGGGTCCGGGACTACAGCCAGGCAATGAATACCACGCCTTCCCGGCGTGCCCCGCGCGGCGGCGGGCGAGAACTCCATTGCCCAGGCGCCCCCGCGGCGCAGGCCCCGCCCCTCCCCGTGGCGGCGGCGGCGGAGGTAAACAAACGGGCGGCGGGCGCGGGGTCAGGGAGTGGGTGCAGCTCATCAACGTGCAGCGCCTGCTGCAGGCGGCTGAGTACCTGGAGCGCCGGGAGCGAGGTGAGGGGGTGCCCCGAGCCCCCCGGGGCTGCCCTGCGGCGCGAGGGGTGTCCCCAGCCCCCACGCGGGGCTCGCCAGGCCCGGGCGGGGGTGAGGTGAGGTGAGGTGAGGTGAGATGAGGTGGGGGGGGGGGCTGGGGTTCCACCTGTGCCACGC
>NW_005842251.1:1761098-1762153 GCF_000455745.1 Alligator sinensis
CCCCCCCCGCGAAACCGGGACGGGGAGGGGTCGCGGCGCGTTCGGCGGGCGCGTCCGCGGCAGAGTCGTGACGGTAAAAATGCGAGCGCCGGGGTCCGGTCGCGCCTGCCGTGCTTGTCGCCGCGGTGCCAGCCCTGCAGTCGCAGCTCGCGGGGGCTTCGGGGATCGTGATGTTGACCACGTTTCGGCGAGGGCGCGCGGATACATCTTGTTAAAGGCCTTTGGGATCGTCACATTCAATAGCACGCATCCCACAAGTCGCTGCGTTTCAGCGAGGTTCGTAATGTGAAATCGCATCCATCCCAGAAATGTGCTGCATTTCAGCGAGGGTGCACGTATACAGCTTGTTAAAGGCCTTTGGGATCGTAATGTTAAACATCAGCCGGAGGAAGGAACAGGTGCCTGCAAAATGGATCTTGTCAAATCAAAGGGAGGATCTTCACTGGCTTTCCTACGTGCTTCATGAGCTTCCAGGTTTGGGAACCTCAGTCTCTTTCACTCATTCTTGGCTTTTAGAAAGGTGGATTTCAGCCCCCCACCCCTCAACCCCTGCCTTAAGGAGCTCTCTGGTTTGTGACGGCTTGGTGGTGTCAGATCTCCAGTTTGGGAGTTCACCGGTTTATAAGACGGCCGTGTTACCTGCCCAGCCAACCCTTTCAATCCAGGAGAGAGCCGGTGGAGACCCCACCATTTTGCCTCTAACCATTGCTTTTCTGCTGTGTTCCTGTCTGGCTCTGGTCCCTGAGGAATTGGCCCGTTCTTACTGGTTCCTTATGGCACGAAGAAGCCATGGAAGCATAAATCCCTCTTATTCAAATAGGGTGCTTCCGGTTTAGGCAGCTGTTCTTTACACAGAAATCTTCCCTTTTCTTTGGTCAACTTGCATTATATCTCATGTTCAAATGATACTGCTTTCCCAAAGCTGTCAGGATGGGGCTGTAGGTAGGGGTGTTTTTGCATGTTCATTTTTCTTTTGCTCCAGTTCTCTGAAGCTATGTGATAAACGTGGCTCTCAGTAGTGTTGGGACGTCTTGATGTGGGGAAGGTCTTCCGAT
>NW_005842251.1:1762196-1807095 GCF_000455745.1 Alligator sinensis
CCGGGCCAAACGGCATCGTCAGCAGTTTGCTGTGGACTGAGAGGGGATGGGGGTGCTCCTCTGCAGTGCTTTCCCTGGTGATTTCAGGGCAGTTCTGCTCACTTTCAATCCCCCCTCGATCCCGGACCCAAATCTCATGTAGCTTCTGCCTCTGCTGGGAAGTGATTCTGCAGGACTGGAATCTGTTTTGCCCCGTGTAGGATGCCCTGAAGGCTCACTACTCCTTTTCCCCTGTTCTTCCTCTCAAAGGCTCTGGTAATGGTGGCTTGACCATTGGCAAAAGAGGGCTGGAAGCAGAGCCCTCAGCAGACCCACGGTTCCAGTTCCTGCATTTGCTGAAAAACGAGGCGAGTCAGTCCTGCTCCCCCACAGCTGAGCGCTCAGACCTCGCTGCCAGTATGGAGCCCTGAGACGCTTCCTTCGTGTTGTGCTGCTATTAGACCAGCAAGTTAGTTGGCAGGATGTGCACAGTATCTCAAGATCTCCAAGGCCACAAAGAAATAGGATATTTTGTGGGATTTTTTAATGCCGCCTTTGTGTGCCTGGTATGAAGGACGAAGGCACATGTTTGGCTCTGGCGTTGGCATGAGTTTTGGTACTATTTAAGAGAGCAGCAAACATTGTCAAGGAATGCCTTGTGTGGTGTATTCCTAGTGATCACTACCGGGTGAAACTGGGCAAAACTGGGTCTGGCTGGCTGCATGTTGCAGACCTTATGCAGCAAAGAGAGAACGAATGTTGCTCAGCTCAGATCATAGGAGCCTGGGCTGTGGTAAGAAATTACTGGCATTTCCTGCATCCGTAGTGTGCAGGGTAGTGACAGCTGTGAAGTCCCAGGTGACCCCTGATTGCTGCAGTCTGTTTTGTGTGACTTTTGTAGCATTAGGCCTTTTTAAAATAGGGCCCATTTTAGTCTCTTTTTGACAGAAATCAAAGCTTTAATGTTCAAAATGTGGTTTTGCTTAGGGAGTGAAAACCAAAGTTTCTGCTTGTGTTTTTTTTAAGACGTCCAGTTTTACCTTGATGTGTAGCCTCGTCAACAGTAACCAAAATGTGGGGCAGCCTGTGTTCGAATGCAGGGATGAACTTGGCAATATTCAGCATGATGGACTGATGTTTCTCTCAAGCAGATCTAACAAAACACAGTTGCCTTCTTTGTTTTTCCTTAGTTGGTGTGTTTTAAATGAACCAAATGTCCTCATTTTAAATCCATCTTGGGCTAGGTGGCTAACACTTCTATAAAGCCTAGAGGTTCTTGTTTTCATTAAAGAGGAAAAAATGGAAATAGATTTTTACGTGCTTCAGTCTGAGCATTTTCCTAAATCTGCAGCTTGGATGTTGCAGCTGTTTTGTCCCGATTTGCTCCCTTGCACAGTCACCCAGGCACTTCAGAGCAGTAGAGAGCCTGTCCTTTTACATGTGTAAAAAGAAAAAAAAAAAAAAGACTCCTCCACTACCCTCTGAACAGTGCTGTGTATAGAGAGATCTCTCTCTAGATATCTATATGCATGTGTATGTACATGTACTTACATAACTATGCAAGCTTTTCCAAAGCCTGTGAGATTATTCTTTTCTGTTCATACCCCAAATAGGAGTGCAGTCATCTGAAAAAAGCAGCATCTGGGTTTTTTGTTTGTTTGTTTTTTGTCTGTTTTTTCCTTTACTCACTTGATGTGGCTTTAAGTAGGACATTTTGGTTCAGGATGTCTTCTCCCTTCTCAGCTTTGGCCTGATCTTGCAGTTGGCAGAGCACACCAGCTTGCTGTATCCGTGGGGCAGTCCCTTGGAAGCCAGAGTCGCTGGTGGGTTTAGAGCCTGTGTCTTTTTTGCACAAGTGTTTTCAAGGCCTTCCGTGGCTGGCGTTGCATACCAAGGTCGCGGTCCTGCAGCCACGGCACCCGATTCAGTCCACGGCCAGTTCTGTGGAAGCCAACAAGACTGCACGTGTGCTTGGTGCTCGAGCAGCTGTGTAAGTGCAGGATGAGGGCCAGCATGGCTGGTAACAAGGGAGGCAGCAGAGTACAAAATGCCTTAATGTTTAAGTAGATCAAAGGAATAAGTTAAATCCCTAACATCATTTGATGTTTGTTTTTTTTTTTAAACAGATTTAACAAGTCTAGGATGATTTCCAATCCTCTGAGATGAAAATGAGTTGCTCTGTGTTGTTTATTTGCTGTGTGCAAGGGAGCAGCCATTTGAGGGACAGTGCTTGACTTGTGAGAGGAGAATAAAACATACGGAGCAGGGTTACGCTTTGATCAATGGATTCGCGGCCCTTTGTCTGACCGGGAGATGCTTCTGTGAACCTTCTTGCTATCGGTGGAAATGAATAGTCCCCGTTATTTGACAGTCGTTGAACTGAGGAGTGTCCTGATTTTGTTTATGAATTCTGAATAATGGTATAGGAAGACTTTAATCCATTTAAAATGCTACATGAGCAGGAAATACAGTAATCAGCATGGATACTAACTGATATGTTTTCCCCCCAAAATACAATCAGTTTAACGAAGTTAAGATTTGTAAGAGAATCAGAAATTCAATTATAATATTAGCTCATCATTTGCATTTGTAAAACTCCCAGGCATGCAGCAAAGCTCGTGTGATCTCAGAAACATTTGGGGGCTGATCCTGGGAAGTGCCATGCATCATTTGATGGGTGCTGGGAGCTCTCGGCTCCCAATGAAGGCATGTGGTACCGTGGGTGATCAACACCCTGAAGGCCAAGTACATGGAGCATCTTCCCACCACTCTCAAGAGTTGGGATTGATTGAATTATGGCTCCTTCTCTTTGTTCTGTTCTCTTCACCCCATCTCTGCTGCTGAGCACAAAGGCAGGTTTTTCAAGCCCTTGCAGTGGGGTTAGGTATTTCAAAGATCTGAGATTGGCAGCCTGGTGTTCAAATATCCATCTGCATTGGAGCTTTTAAAAATCTGACTGTCTGTGTCCCTTCTTCTGTGGCTTTCATCCCTACCAAACCTTTTCTTCTCTCCATTTAACAGTCCTTTCCCACCTGTGTTTTGTACCCCAGTTTGCAGTGTTGTTGCTCACACTTCTAATGTCCATTCTCAGGTTGTCTGCTGCTGCTTTTCTGCAGCTGTGGTGCCCAACTCTCATGCCCTTTTAAAGCTCCTTTGGGAAGGGAGAAGAGACGCTGCTTCTTCCAGGACTCGAGAGTTCAGTGTTTAAATGAGTTTGTACATGGTGTCCTGACTGCCTGGGGAGAGGGGCAGGCAAGGACTACCTGCCCAGGGAACTGCCACTGCCTCAGGGAACAGCTTTACATGCCACGGGTTCCCAGACGCTGGCATCGAAGATAAGAAGATGTGACTTGTGTAGCCACAAGCAAACCTTGAGCTGTCTGGCGCTGAAGTAAGCCAGACTTGACACTGTATGGGGTGACTTCACCATGTAGCCAGGATGAGTAGAGGGCCAATTTTAGCCTCCGGTAGGCCAAGCGATTCATACTCTAGATGCTACTTAGTTGGTTGGTAGTGTTGGAGCTTCTCCTGGTCTTTAACATATTTTCCCTTGCAGCATCCTGGGGAGGCGGAGAGGTGAAAATAACCTGTTATCTCAACAGACAAGGATATATGAGGTTATGGAGGGAGGCAACAGTTGTTTCAGTGTAGAATGATACCTGTATAAGTTGTTGTGGTGTAACTGTTCCTATAAGTGTAGCAAAACCCTTGTCAGGTTAACACTTCTGTTCAGGGTTAATGTCACACTGGTTCAGTGGCCTTGTCGCTGAAGGAGCACATAGAGGTGACAGCTGATGGCTGCTGATAGGGCCAGTCCTTCCCCCACCCGCTTCTGAAGCATCGAAAAGTTATGTCTGTCTTTACTGCTGTGAATTGAACGGGTAGCAGGGGGTGCCACGAGAATCTGATCCCGGGTCTCAAGTCCCACATCGACACCCTGACCACTACACTTTGTGCTCGGGTCATAATTCGACTCCAGCCATTTTCTTTTCCCATTATTACACAATGCTTACCCCACCTCCCCCACCACTCCTGCTTCTCTTCCTCTTTAAAACAGTCTTTCTTACTTTTACCCTTGCTCTTTGTTCTTCCCCAGTCTCCTGCCCTCCTCCACTACAGTGGGCTTCAGGCACAGGGGGACTAAGTGACTTGGCCAAGGTCATGCAGGGAGCCAGTGGTGGAGGAAAATGACTTATCTGCTGGGAATGCTCCCCCACTTCCTTTTAGTTGGTCTAATAAACATACCAGATTTACCCAAAAAACTTTGTCTCCCACTTCTTTGCACCTAACACCCACCCCTGCTTTGTTCAGGTCCCTTCTCTCGGTGTAAGAAGTGCCTTCATCCCGAAGTCTCCGTCCTGCTTCCAGACCTACATGTTACTTGTTTTGAGGTCTGATTCTGATGCATATGCACGCGCTCACTATCCTTCTCCAGAAACAGCAAAAAGTGCGAGCTTCCACTCGGGAGTAAGGGGCCTTGACTCGAACCCTGCCCCCCTTTGTCTTTTCCCTCTCTAGGGTGCAGCTTACCCAACACTGGGAGGGTGTTTAAATAATTCGGCCTTGCAAGACCAAATAGTCCTTGCTACAAGTAATATGTTGCCATTGTTATCGGCAGTACTGTAGCACCTTAGGACTCCAGCACGTTGTACAGACACGTGCGTGGTGCTATCAGGCTGTTTTGCTTGTGACCCAGTTCTACGCTCTTTAGTTTTGATGATGTAATGAGCAGATCCAAGACGGCTGGAGGCTGGGCTTGGTGACTCAAATGGCTTCTTTCCGTTCCATGATCCACTGTCAAAGGAGGAATCCACTGCTGTTCCTTTGGTTTTGAGACCTTCACAGTGTCCCCTTAATGTCCAGATGGACTATATCCTGCTTAGCTGGGGGTGAGAGGGCATCTATGCGATCACATTCACATGCAGCCTTTGGGAGGACTGAGGAAGAAGATCATTTATCAGATGGAGGCAGGACAAACTGTGAGGGGAGATGGTTTTCCTTATTTAAGACTGTGCAAGTGCATTATGAACAAAAGAGAACATGGCCAAATGCAAATGGGCACGTTTCTTTAAGAAATGTCAGTGAAGTTTTAAATATTCTGATGTGAAAAGAGACTGCTGGTTTCCCCCTCCCTCCATTCCCTATGTCCCTAAACACCTTGCCTCAAATTCTGCCTTCATCAAGAAGAGGCGAGCATGTAAGCACTCAGTGCCAGAGCTGAATTCATTCTCAGCTGGATTATCTGCATGTTAGTACAGGAGCGTGAGTGTCCTCTGGAAGTAGTTTCTGGTTTGATTGCACCAACATTGGGTCATACCTGTAACAGAGTAATATGGTACCAAGGCAGTTTAGAGAGAGCCCTGGACAGCAGGGAAACTGCTATGCACACAGTGGGCCAGATTCTCCCGTGCTGTAATTCCATCAGCTTCAACAGTCGGGGATGGATTTGGTCAATAGAGGAGTAGAGGACCAGATCCGGGTGTCTTTTGGAAATTGGTCTCCAAGACCTCATCCACGCATGCAAGAAAAGACAAGGAAGCCGTGTGCCATGCTGGAGCATCTGGAACCAGCGACATGAGTTGTGGCTTTCCTCATCTCTACTTGTGATTTTGCATCTGTGACTGGCAGTGGAAAAAATTCCCAGTGTACGGGTTTTCAAACTGTCTGTTGCAAACAGCTTGGAGGGCACCACGCTGTGATACCACGATTGCCATGGTTAGAGGAGAAGTCAAGAACGTTAGGAGGGTCCCAGTTAAAGTCAGTCAAGAGTATAAGTCATGGCACAGAATTTAAAAAAAAAAAAAAAAAAGGCCTGGCTTTAGCAGGTCTTCAGTGTGCAGCTCCTGTTACCCCTTGTCACCTTGCTTATTTTACAACCCTTCATGTGGGAGAAGCCCACAGAGCTAGAAATAATGTTCTCCAGGTAGTGCTTTATTTATTATTAACATGGCCCATACAGCCCTGTACTATGGGTGAGCTGTGCAGTAACGCAGCAGGGATGGAGTTTACTCTGAGCCTAGTTTTCATTTATAGCAGGATACTTTAGTGGTTGTAAATGTAATTTAAGGCCCCTTTACACTGCTAGAGTTATGGGGGAGGGCTTGATGTAAGTGAGAATCAGGCTGATATGCTACATGGATATAACTTATTTATTATCATTACTGTGGTATCTTCTGCCTGTAAATTATTCTTCTCCATGGCTTGAGGTCCATCAGCCCACAACAACCTCCTGCGCACTGATTAATTATAGGAAATCCTTTTGGAGCTGTTGTCAAAGTGATGTGAGCAGGTCTCCTTTTTTTGCAGTCGTACCATTGCTAGGTGGGCTCGGGTATACTCCCCTCCGTTTTGTCTGGCCCTTTCCAGGGTAAGAGGTGTGTAGTAGAACCACTGGTGCCTTATCTATTCTTACCGTGGTGAGGGTGTCTCTGTGCTGGAGCAATGAAAGGAAACCTCAGCAAGCATCCCTGGCTTTTTGAAGTATGTATAGAAGAAGCCCCAGCTATTTGGGAGCTGTAGAACGACGAGGCTGGCTATTTGGTCAGCCTTTGCTGTTAGTGCCTCGTCGTCCGTCTTATCTTGATTCCTCTAATAAGTGACCTGGTGTGCAGTACACAGTGGATTCCCGGGTTTAATTAGTATGCCGCCTTCATCAAACTTTTTGTCTCGCCTTCCTTTTACCTTTGCTGTGTCTGCTCCTCTCTGGAAGGCTTCGTCCACCGTTCACAAGCTTGTGTTTGCTCACGGTCCTGCTGCCTTTACCCCTCTGCCTCCGCAGAGACATTGCCACCTGTAGCACTGTCTAACCTGGCATCCTGCCTCTTCTCCTGGTAGGAGGCTGCGAATGAGAAGCAGTTGTGCTTGTCCTAATCCCGGGTCTTGGTTGAGCTTTAAGATGTATTCCTTGCTGTGGCCTGAGCATCCCGGCCCCTTTTGCATGTCACCCTGCTGAGTTAATTGCCTTCCTTTATGGAGTTACTACAACCGCATTGTCTCCCAGGTCTTTTGGGCAGTCTGAATTCAAAGCCTGGCTTCTGTTTGTCTCCCTTGGAGAGAACTGACTCCCAGTTCCCTCCCTGTTGGATCCCACAAAGATCTGATCTGTTTTTTGTCGACTCTTTTGGGTTCTCATGTTCGAAGCCTGTAGGTCTCCAGGGCTGTGCACTTGGCTGGCCTTTGCCTGGCGCTTGTATTTATGTGATGCTATCCCCTTGATCATTTTGAAGGGAACAGTCCTGCATTTTCCACCCCTCTGGATATTTTCCCATCTCTCATTTCTGTGCTGTCTACTCCACTTCCCTTCTCTGATCCTAATTTGATTTCATAGACTTTCATTTCAGTGATGTAAGGCAGTTGTTTATACCTTGCTTCCTTCCTAAGGAACCAGCATGTGCACTGAGCAGCTCTTTCCTCTGCACTGAACAAGAGCTCTAGGCCAAATCCTTCTCTCTGTTGTGCTACCATAGCTGAGGGAGGAGGAGGCGTGTCAGTCCAGGGGAGAATTGAGGCTACACTATTGAACTTTGTTTCTCAGACTCATGAGGTCTGAGAGAGACCCCCATCTGCTGAAACAGACTGTCATTGTTTAATATCTTCATTAATGGCATGGGTGATGGGATCGAGTGCATACTTAGCAAATTTATGGATGACACCAAATTGGGTGGGGTTGCAGACACTCTGGAGAGCAGGGCTAGGATCCAGAATGACATGGATCAACTGGAAAAATAGTTTGCAAGCAACCAGATGAGATTCAGCCAGGACAAGTGCACTTGGGACAGAATTAATTGCATGCACAAGTACCAACTGGGGAATGACTGCCTAGGCTGCAGTATTGCAGAGAAGGACCTGGAGGATACAGTGGACCATAAGGTAAAGATGAGCCAACAGTGTGCTCAAGTTGCATAAAAAACCAACAGCATACTGGGTTTCATTCACAGGAGTGGCACCTGCAAGTACTCAGCATTGGTGAGGCCTCACCTGGAGCACTGTGTCCAGTTCTGGCCCCACACTTCAAGAAGGATGTGGACAGACTGGAAAGAGGCCAGCACAAAAGAACAAAAATAATTAGGGGTCTGGGAAGCAAGGCTTATGAGGAAAGTCTGAAAGAACTAGGGTTATTTATTCTGGAGAAGAAGAGACTGAGGGAGGATTTGGTAAGTCTTTAAATGGTAATATAGAGAGGATGGAGATGGACTTTTCTCCGCGGCTTTAAGTGACAAGACTATGAGCAACAGCTGCAGCAGGGGAAATTTAGGTTGGAGATGAGGACAAACTGTTTGGCTCTGAAGGTGATCAGACATTGGTACAGGCTACCAAGAGAAGTTGTGGACTATCCATCCTCGGAAATTTTCAAGAGCAGGTTGAACAGATGTTTGGATGGGATGGTTTGGTCAAGAGTTGATCCTGCCTTGAGCAGGAGACTGGACTAGATGACCTCGTGAGGTCCCTTCCAGTCCTGCTTTCCTATGATCCGATAGGGCACAGGCGTGGAAGTCAGGGGACTTAGGATCTGTTCCGGGTTTGGGCCCGTCTTGCAACCAGAGGCAACTCTGAGACTCAGTTCCCTCGAGTGTAAAGTGAAGAGAAATGATCATTTCCTTCCTTTGTTAAGGCTTTTCGATCTAGAGTTGGCAAATGCTACATAACAGCCACATTGATGGAGTAAGAGAGGAAGCTGGCAAGCCTGAGCAGTAGAGAAAGCTCAGCCACAACTGCTGGTTTTCAAGCCCATTTAGTTTCAGCACAATGGCCTTTGGAAACCAATAGCTCCGTCTTCCTGATGCGACTCAAGGGAACTCGCAGCCCTTTGGGGGAGGCTCCGCGGGGCAGGAGCAGTCCGCTCTGGTCTCCGCCAGCTCCATTTCCTCAAAACAGAGTTGTGCCTTTCACTGGATGTTGCTGAGGCTGTGACCGTCTTCCAGAAAAAACAATGCTGCAGCATGTGAGAGCCGTAGAGAACTAGGGCTGGAAGGGACTCCAGAAGCTGTCTAGTCCAACCCCCTGCCTGATGGGGGATCGTGCCTACCCAAACCATCCTATACGATCCAGAATCTAAACTCTACAGTCAACCTTGACCCCACGTGGACCCTGGCTGTGGTCCCAGCAGGAGCATGGGCACCCCACAGTCATAGTCCTCGAGGCCAACACCCAGCACCTCCAGGAGGGCTTAAAAACACCTTGCCACGTGTAGCAGGAAGGAGAGGGGATACAACCAGCAAAGCCCAGAAGCATGGGAAAATACATAGCAAAAAATAGGCATAGCTATGCCTGGATTGTCCCTGACAAGCGAGGAAGCGAGGTGCAGGATGCAGGGCACAGGACTGGGACTTGAGACCTCTGGAGTCCACTCTCGACTGTCGCACGCTGTGTCGAGGTGTCGGGCAGGTTAGAGGGCTCTGCAGGTTGTACCATCCCTATGAGAGGAATCCGAAAGCACAAATGCTCCATTTTCATAAGCACTTAAGCTCCTAAGTCTTATTGAAAGCCTATGGAAGGTAGGCTTCTAGACCAGTGCCGTGCTTTATCCACTGATTATATCCTCCTTCCTGAACAGCCTCGATGGCTGTGCTTTGGAAGTGCAGTGCTCAGTCTGAGGCCCTGATCCCGAGGTCCTCGCTGGGAGGAGGATGGGCAATCGCTTGACTTCCAGTGTGTTCAGATGTGCAACGGGGGGACACAGAAAAACGATGATTTTGTTTGCATGAATAATGATATATAATTGAATTATTTGATTTTCAGTGTGGCAGGTCCCTTATTTCTGCAAAATCTCCAGCTTGCTTGTCTGTTTGCATTCACTTGATTTGTCCAGGAGCCTTTGACTCAGTCCTGGATCATAAGATGCTAAGATATTTAGCATCTACCTTTTGGGGTTTGGGGCACCTACCGTGCAGGTGGCGTGAAGCCGTTCTGTCCATCCACATGCCAGTAGAATCCCTCCCAGCTGGCGTGCAGAAGGGGTCTCCGAGGACTCTCTCTCCTCGGACTTTGACATCTCCGTTCCCTGTCGGGGATTTTCGTGCAGGTATGAAGAAGCTGCTTCCTATGTTATAGGGCTGGGATGCTCAGCCTGTGGCCTGCAGGACTCCCTGAGGGTCAGGGAATTGGTAGTGGGGAGCAGTGGCAGTTAATGCTGCCACCCCTCCATGCTGCCAAATTCCCACGCCTCATGTGGTGGGACCCTTGCCCCACACACCGTCATATCAGGGCTGGGCCATACCCCCTCCCCCTGTGCAGCCAGGTTGGGGCCAGGCCACATCCCCTCCTCCTGTGCAGCTGGTTCAGGGCTGGTCCATGCCCCCTTCTCCCTCCCTTCCCTCCACCCTAAGGTCCTGGCCATAACCCCTCCCTCGCACCCAGGCAAGTTGGGGCTGGGCCATGCCCCCTTCCTCCTGGGAGCTGGGCTACACCCCCTCCTTATGTGGGGGGGGGGGTGCTGGATCACGGCTGAGACATGCTCTTCCCTTCCCTCCTCCTCCCCCCCCAGGTTGGGGCTAAGCCAAGCCCCCTACTCCGTGCTGGGCTTGATTGGGGCCAGCTGCTCCCCATCCCACTCTGCATAGCCAGATGGGGCCCTGCTTTGCCTGCCCGGGGCACTGGGTTTGGTCCACTGGTTGGATCCAGTCCACGGAGGGATCAGGCACTGCCCATCCAGCCCGCTGGATGAAAAGTTTGAGCACCACTGTTGTAGGTCTGCAAAGCTCCTCAACCTGTGGGACAGGCAGGCTGGTAAGGTTCAGTAGATTCACTTTAAAAATATGAAACCCACTGCAGTTCCACCCCCAAGGCAGGGAGAAGTTGAGACAAGCTTCTGGGAGCGAGATGATGGGAAAGAGAGATGTGATGAGGAACGACAGTAGAGGAGGGAACTGGGTCTGGCCAGGCAGAGTGTGGAGACAGGATTGGGCTGGGGGAGGAGAGTGGTGACGACGATGGGGTCAGAGACTGGCTGAGCAAAGGGGCTAATATTGTATGGGGACTGGGACATGGAGACTAGGGCTGCCTGGAAAACGGATGGGGACGGGTTACGTGAAAATGGGAGGCAGCCTCTGGGTACCAGCTTGTGGGTCTGCTTTCCTGAAGCTGCGCACATGCAGTCACTGGGAGCTGTACTTTGAACATACGAATGCAAAGTACTCTGGAAAAGAAGATCTCCGCAGCTTCCAACAGGATTCCTGCTGTTTATTGGGAAATCTAGATCTCACTCTGCTTTCTTCTACAGTAGAGGTTCCCAAACTTTTTCTTATTGCATACTCCCTTCCAGATTTACCAGCTGTCTGCATACCCCTACCAGCGTTCAGTTTATATTTTTAGCCCTTAAGTGCCAATTAGAATGAAAATTAAATCCACCTTTACGTAATTTCTCCCCCGTACCCCCCAGAGATGTCTGGTGTACAGGGGTACGCGTACCACAGCATGGGAACCCCTGCTTTACATAAAATGGGGAGCTGTGAGGATAAACTTGTTTGGATTTGGGAAGCACTTGGTTTCTGCCCTCAGCGAGCATTGTAGAAAAGCCTGGGAGAAAACGAATTCTGTGTTCAGAGCAGGGTTTGGCATGAGGCCACACACAGGCCAGCGAGGAGAAAACCAGATATTGAATAGCTGCTCATTCGGCGGGCACCATTCCCTGTGGCCATGCAGGGCAGTTCTGCCCAACGGGTTGGGGATCACAGGTGGCTGGAGAGTGCCTGCGTCTCAGCGCTGTCCGGGGGAGGAGGCACTGAGGATCTGACCATGCAGGAGGAGGGCACACCAGCTGTGGACCCCTGCAGGGAAATCCTCATTGTGTCCTAATTAAGGATGTGCTCTGGCTCCCAGATAAAATGCTTGGAAGTGGTGGTGTGGAGGGATGCAGATGCCCCCCAGCTCTGTCTTCCAGCCTTCTCCGACTCCATGGGAGATCTGTGGCGTATAACATGGGAGAGTAGCGCTGTTCATAGCCTTCCCCACCTCCCTGGCAAATTGACTGCGTGACTCTGGGCCTGCTCTGCTCGGACACCTCCTTCACCACCTGTGGGTAGTGCACTGTGTCCTATCTAACGGGGTTTTATCCGTAGAATAATATTTCTTGGCTTTTATCTCTTGATTCTTCTCTGGTGCCTCGTGCCATAGTGTCCTAGTGCAGTGTTGGCTCGTTTATCATCAGGAGAGGACATGTACTTGGGGTTTTCATTTTCCTATTCAAAGTCTGCAATGCGTTGGGCAGCTTGCCACCCCTCCGATCTTCCCTCTTGGGTCTGAGCATCCGATGGTGCTGTTATTTAACCCCTTACCCTCTGAGTGGAAGGGTGACTCGGTGGCTAGGGTGCTGGTTTGGCACTGCAGAGGCCTTGCTTCAGCACAGATTCCCTGGGTGGCATTGGGAAAAGTCACTTAGTCTCCTTGTGTCTTGGTTTCTCCCCGTCTGAGCAGGAACAGCACTGGCTTCTCTCCCAGCGGTGCTGTGAGCATAAATCTTCTGCGGTGCTTGGGTACCCTGGTGAGGGTCGATAGCTGAGGCAAGTGAGTTTTCCAAAGATGAATGAACAGTCATGGATGCCAGCGGCTGTGTCCCCTTCTCTGCTGAGTGGGGCATACAACTCCCTGAGCCGCCTTTGAAATTCCAGCGTTGAACTTTCCCAGGTTGGTGGAAAGATTTGGGATTTCATGCACAGGTTGTGCTTTTACTACTTGTATTATGATGGTCTTGGAGGCATCTGCCAAGATGAGGGAGGTGCAAGGTGCTGTGCAGATGTTTTGTAGCAGGGACCATCTTACAAGGGGGCTATAGCCCCCAGGATAAGGTACAGAAAGCAAATGCAGGTAGAAAGTGGGATGTCAGACAGGAGTAACAGAGGCAGGCCTCATCCCAAACTTTTCTGTTGATGAGCTTTGCATCAGGCCCACGGCTCATAGACTGGGTGTTTGTCCGTGTCTTTGGAGTGTGCTGGCACAACTCCGACTTCCTTCAGCATGTGATTAGCACCTACATGCACAGGTTTAGGGTCAGCTTATTTAGAGAGAGAGCTGCTCAGCATCTCTACTTCCTTTCTACCTCTTCATTATCAGTTGGCAATTTCCAGCAGAGGTCAGTTGTAAGGAGGGAGTTGGAAATGGCTTTTGAATTCGTTCAAGGAGAGGCTGATGCACGTTGAAGGGGTGGAAGAAAACATCAAGGCATTTGTTGGAGGACGTGATGGAAGGTTAGAGTTGAGGACTGGCAACGAAGAGAATAGTAGTGGGCGCCAAACTGGAAAGGGCTGTGAAGCCAAGAACAAGCAGCTGATATTTGATGTGGCAGAAAAGAGGGGTCAGTGGAGGGACATGAAGGGGTTGGGGCGACCTGATCAGGCTGAGAGGACACGGCCAAGGTGAGGAGACGTTGGAACGGTCTGCGTGTGCAGTAGAACTTCCCAACATGCTCTCCTCTTTCAGGGTAGCTTTATTAATGGGAACGGTGTCTGGGCTAGTTGTATACAGTGTTCGTTATAGACCTTAGCATTGGGAGAGGGGCAGGTGGATAGCTTTTGTATTTGGTTTGAGGGACAAGAACAGTCTTGGATCTGTGTTTGTATGGTATTGAGAGCAACGGGTCCTGATCCTGGAGCTCAGAGCAGAGCTTTGTATGGGGTGAAATAGTGGCACAGAAACCTTTACACTAGGGAGGGAGTCCCCTGGCCTCCAACTTCACTAGCTCGAAAGTCCATATGTACAATGATTCAAAGCCCTAAACTCACCCATTGCCATTCGAGTGTAGCCAGTATTGCAGCCCCATAGTCTACCTGCAATGCTGTCTCGACCTACCCTAACCTTGTTTTCTTCACTGCATATACTCACCTACTCCATCTCTACGTGAAGGGTGAATCTTTACCCTGAAGCACCCGAGTTTTGCATTGAATTTTTGGTCAAGACTCTGCTGGGATCACAGGTGTTATATAATTTTCACTCCTTTGTGGGTGGAGGTGGAGGTTAAAACATCCTGTTGATTTATAAAGAATACAGCATGTATTTTCCCAGCTGTCGCCTGCTGTATGTTGGAAGGCAGTGAGGTATTCATTAAATTGTTGGTTTAGAGAGAATAAATTGGACCTGACCATTGACTTGTTTTGATGCAACTTTCACGTGCCATGGTTCAACATATTTTATTTAAATTGAGCTAAACTGAGGGAAAAAATGATAGCTCATAAAGAGAATTCTCCGCAGCTTGTTCTAAGTTTATTAGAACAGGCTTGAAGTAAAGTTACGTATTGGAGCATAGCGGCTAACTTGCAAACAGGGGAGGAATTGGCTAGTAAGCGATAGTGGTCAATAGTCATTGTTTCCAAAATTTGGCAAATCATGTCCTGTTGTTATTTTGCAAGCTTTGCTAGACTCCTGTGTTGGCAAAGGCATTGGGAAGCCGTTATTCCAGCCCATCCCTTTCTAGCTTCATCCTGGTAACAGAGCTGGTGGGGAATTGGCTGACTGCTCTCTTATATTTTTTTTTTTGTCAACTTGAACATCTTATGCGGGAAACTTCTAGTTCTCTCTGCATGAGCCCCGGCCAGACCATCTGAAGTAGGGTCCTTCGTTCCCCTTCTTTAAA
Source organism: Alligator sinensis (assembly GCF_000455745.1). Taxonomy (NCBI): domain Eukaryota; kingdom Metazoa; phylum Chordata; order Crocodylia; family Alligatoridae; genus Alligator; species Alligator sinensis. The sequence goes on from NW_005842251.1 coordinate 1,776,739, forward strand.
GACTTGAGTCAGATTTAAAGGGGCATTGCCAATTAGATTGATTCTGCATATTGACCAATGTATTGAATCCCTTTTCTGCCATGACCATATATAGCCGTATATATATTTCTATAGCATATCTTTCTATAGCACGTTTTGACTTTTTAAAACTATAATGCATTTTCCTGTTCCCTTGCTGATGTTTAGAAGGAAGTTTGGGAACAGGGGATTTGGGATAGCCAAATAAAAAAAATCAAGGCAAATATGCTGGGGCCTTCTTGTCTCGATAGGAATTTGTCTGTACCTGCTGGCCCCTGCTGCTGGTGGCAGATGTCCTTGTGCTTAGCCTGGGTGGTGGCATGCATGTGGACTCCCTTAGTTCAGTTTCTGACCGTGATGCGACTGCTTGTTAAGAATAGCAAGGCCGACTCTACACACGGCGCTGACAAACGTGCAAAGTGACACGCGCACGCAACCCAGAGAAACGCACCTTGCCTATGTAGTCGTAGCACAGTACCTCGAAGGTGGCTTGTAACTGTAGATACAAAATGTTCAGGTTATCAAGCGGCCGACGTCTCTTTTTATATAATGCAATAATAATTTTGTTGTTTGATCAGAAGGGTATTCTGTAATTCTGAATATTTGCCTTTAGTTTGATAATCTTATAGCCTGACTTCTTGTCCTGGTTGCTAGCTGATGATTAGAGAGAATCATAGAAAAGTAGGGCTGGAAGGGACCTCGGTAGGTCATTTAGTCCAACCCTGATCAAGGCAGGATCATCCCTATCTAAATCATCCTATCCAAGTGTATGTCCAACCTTCAGAAAATTGCACAAACAATCCTTTTGCACAGCTACCAGGCACAATGTCCCCAAATATCCCCTAATTTGCCACAGATAAAGCAGGAGGACAAAGGCATTGCCCACGTTTGGCTACTGCAAGGACAGAGTAATTTTGTTAAAATACATTTGAGAGATCGTCATCAGAGAAATAAAGATTTTTGTTTTAAATATCATTCAATTGTCAGTTTAGACACACTATTTATGTTTTGGGGGCTGTATTTGCAGAATCTTGTATTTAAAAAAAAATTCATGAATGCATGTATTTTTTTTTTTCTCCATTTGAATGTCAAGAGTGCCTGCTTCAAATCCAAAGAAATCTTTGTAACACATAGAGCCCAAAGATGAAGAAGACAATAGTCAGAAGTTGTGAAAAATTAAATGAAACTACTGCATTTCCACCATGTATTGTCCAGGCTGAATAATTAAATCCATTCGGATTATCTGAACTCACCTGACATTTAAAAAAATGTTTTCAGTTTGCTTCATCTTAACTGGTGCTAGTAACCCAGGGAGCAACCTAGCAGGATATGTTCAGTGTTTGCTTGAGATTCTTTTGTCTGCATGCAGCTGCGGTGGGAAAGCTAGCACTGCTGATATGGTTAAAAGTCACAGCATAAATATCCTGGCTTGGTGAAACGTCTGTGACCCCTCGCAGTTGTGTTGTTTGTCGGAAAGAAGATAGGTAATAAAGAGTCTCCTGTGTGAGAGGAGTAGGGGGAACCTGCTGTTTTAATTTTGTTCACAGCAGTGAGCCAAACTTTGTTCTTTCAGCGCTGGCCTTTATAATTGGCTCGATTATTATATAGGAATTCAATCCATTGCATATCTTTGGCTTTATAGCTGTTAATGTAATAGCCAGGAAGGGTGCAAAGTCTCTTGCAGGAACGTACAGTAAATAAGACTAATAAAATGATCCAAAGAACTTGGTCAGGTTTTTTAAGGGGTGGGCTTGGTGTGTAAGGGAGGGGACATGTACCCTAGCTCCATTTTAGGTTGCATGGCCAAATGGGTTTTGCTGGTTTAAGGTCAATAACTTGTGCGGCCAAAGGTGAAAGTCATTTCATATATGGAGGCCAAGCAATTTGGTGTTACATAGGTAAAAGACACCTGGACTCAATGGGCATGAAAATCCCTTGCATGCTTGGGGCCAGAGCACTGGGCTGGGGTGCAGCTCCAATGCCTAATGCAGTACTTCCATGCTCGGGCCTCCTGTGCTGCTTGCAAAGACTAGTAGGGTCACAGGATCCACAGAACTGGGGCTAGCAGCTCCTTGTCTTCCCTGAGCAGTGTCGCTGTCCAGGCCAGGATCTATGAGGATGGCACAGACCATGGCAGATGCTGTCCTGACTTCGAGGTGCCATTCCCCTTGCAGTGCAGACAGCTCACGTTTAGACTTTCATGCATGCTGCACGTGCAGGTGACTTGAGTATCTCTAAATTGCTGAGTGCTAACTAGAGGCTACCGTTTGAAACGTGAGCCTGGGGCTTCTGGATTCATCGGTGATCAGAAGATGTACAGAAAAGCAGAAGAACCAGCAGTAATTGCTTCCTTAACCGGGGTGCAGCGCCAAGGGGACCTTCCTTGGGCTTTGCAGACATTGACATGCTGACAAATGAAAACGGCTTCTCTGGGAGCTTTTTAAGTGTGCTGCACTGTGCCTTTAAGAGCCAATGCCAAACAAGGACAGTACTGATGTGCCGCTAAAGCCCGTGTTCATCTGTCTGCAAGTCCCAATGATGCCTCGTTAATCTGCAGTCCTCAGGGGCCTCCTTCTGTTAAACTATGTTCTGTTTCCCACGTGGATATAGGTTTGTTCGTGGTCTTTACCGAGCTTTTAACACCTGTTCAGCCTGCTTTCTCCTCCTCCCTCCGCGCCCCCCCCCCCCCCCTTTTCCGTTTTTGAGACAAGCTTAATTATTCCTGGGTTTCCCTTGGAGTGGGTCCTCCAGTCAGTTCCCTAATTGTAGAAATCCCTGCGGGATCCACCAGATGGGCGGGGGGTAGAGGATAATCTTCTCCGAGCTCCAGAAGAAATGCGATGCCAAATTACAGAAAATAGATCCTTTTTTATTAAATGCTTGACTCCTTTGCCCTTATTTTAAGGTAACCATGTAGTGAAAGGCTGCATTGCGAATTTCAGTCCATCTGTATTTTATTTAATTATCCTTAACAACCTCGCTTGTGTTACTAACACCGAAGATTGTAAGCCCTGAAAGATTTTTTTAAAACATAGATTGGGGGGAAAATAGGCTAGCCTTTTCTTTTGTTTCTAACCAGTTTCATTTCTCAGCAGGAGCTTGATGCTGCGTAGATGGGTATAAAAACAAGGGTCCGCATTTTCAGGGCCTATCTAGTGATACAAGTGAGCGCCCTTTTTCGAGGGCACAGATGGCCGACCATAAGCGAGTGTGCGGTGTTGCTGGCATCTCTGATTGTCAGCGGTGCTGGAGGTGAGGTGGAGAGTCAGCCTTGAGCGCCCGTGATGCTTCGAAGCATCTTGAGAGAGGGTATCGCTTGCATGGAGGGCAGAAAAAATGCTTTCCTTGTGTCCCTACATAAGTACATCCTGCCTTCATGGGTCCAAATGCCGAGTTATATTTTGGGTCCTGACAGCACGTGGGACAAATCTAGCTAGCCACCCACTGTCTGGCTTGTCTGGGCTTGTCTTTCAGAGCAGCTCCCCGCTAAAAATCTCCAAGTATTTTATGCATGTTAATTAAGTCTCAGAATACCCCTGTGTGAGAGGTGATATCAATAGAAGGGCAGACTGAAGCACAGCAGAGGTAAATAGCTTCTCTAGGGCTCCTGACTCTTCATCTGTTCTTCACACCATTTCCTTCCTTTCTGGCTTGCAAACATTTCCCGCCCCCCTTCAATCTGGGGGGCAAATTTCTTGCAAATCTGAGCGAAAGCCCTAGGCTTCCGGATAGTGGTGCGAGAGAGGGGGCAGCGTGGCGGCTGTGCACACCGGTGGCTGCCGGCGTGCTGGGATGCACTGCGGGGAGTGTTTGCAGCTCGCAGCAATTGGACTGTCGTGCAGCGAGGTCAAAGGAGGCTAATCCAAATTTTTGTTTCTCTTCCAGGTCTACGCACAATGAACTAGAAAAGAACCGGTAAGTAGCTCGTGAACTGAATTCTAAGAACTACCCGCCCTGTCCATGCAATATGCTTTCACGCTGCCCGTGTCAGCATCGTTTGAGCAGCTTGGACAGCTGTAAAAATTGCCACGCCGCGCCAGGTAGGTTTAAACTCTGGGTGAAGGCCCAAAAGGGTCTGAAAAAAGTCCCCCTTTCCTCTCCCCCACCCCCCCAAAAGCAAGAAGTGACCCAGTTTCGGGACTAATCTGCATGCAGAGTATATGCTTTTCCTTTTCTCCTGACACGCTGCAGTGTGATTGGGTCGCTCGCCGTACATGGGGTTGCTAACGTATCGGGTTTCTCGGGGCCCGGTTAATACGTGTTACCATGAACTGAAGAGCGGCGCTTTGCTTTTCTAGTCCCTTTGGCAGGACTGTCCTGTTCTCTGTGGCGTGGAGGAAAACGCCATTGTCCGGAGGACCTGGAGTCTGGCTAGCAAAGTGCCCGTGGAGCGCCTTGCTCGTAACCTGGTTTAGGACAGAGCCTGTTTATCCTTGAGCAGAGTTTTAGCAAGCCTTGCACTTTTGCGACTTGGCTAGCACTGCTCTATGACTCAACCCTTTTGTAACAGGAGTTAAAGTAAGATAAATACCATTGAGACGATGGGAGTTAGTTCACACGCAGATCAGATTATGGCGTGCTATAGTTAAGGTTGGGTCAGAGTTTCCATTATGAATTTATCTTGGGGTTTCTTTGTCAGTTGGAGCAGTGTGAACCTCCCAGGCTGACTGTTCCTGCCCCATTGAAAACCCCACTGTGCGTAGGGAAGAGGTGAGGTGGGGTGGAGAAACTTGCACTGAATATGCTACTGGGGTCTTACTGCCACAGGCCTCCCCGTCAGTTAATAGGGGATGGCAGCATTGCAGGGGTGAGGCATAGCTGGTTCATGGGGAACTAACCCAAGCATGAGTCCTTGATCAGACTACCAGAGCATCTCCCATGCAGGTTCTCAAGGCTGTGGCACGATGCACGTTGCCCTTGCTTTCCTCACGCTCTTGCAGTCTCTTGGGGGTGACAAGGAGACAAAATTGCTACACCTTGAGGTTTGAACTTTTTGATGCATGGGGAGACTTCTCCACTGTCCAGCCCCTTCTCCTGGAAGATTTGAGGAACTATATTTGCAAAATAGTCGCATGCAGGTTCTTGGCAGCTCAGGGGAAGGATGTGGATTTGTCTGGCTTCTTCACTCGCCCGTGATTCTTGATGTTTCCATCATTTCTCCGCTCCCAGACTCTTCTCTGTACTGTGTAAGGGGGGCAGGTACGCAGGGTGTGCTCTCTGATGGTTTTTGCTGCATGTTTTGCAAAGTAAAAACAAAAAAGGAAGCCGCTGATTGTGAGCCTGAATGAAAAGTGCTTTGCCCGTGGGTAAGCCTGCCTGAATTCTCACTTGACGGTTATCACCACACCCTGCTCCCGCCTGTTTTCAGAGCAGAGATTGCCTTCTCCTTCCTGTCTGACTTGCTGCTTTGCAGACATGCCTAACCCACTGCTGATTCACTTCCCAGTTGTAGCTTTGAATCGGTGAGGTCCAACTGAGTTGTTTTTATTCTTGTCGTTCAAACCAAACTATTATTCTAACCTGAAAACGGCAGGTGGATGAGAACGGTCGTTCTGGCTGCTGCTTCGCTGCATGGCTTGCTTTGCTCCGGTTCAGTTACTGTAGTTACTTCCTGGAAGTGACTGGGCAAACTAAGGCTGAAGGGTGCAGAGAGATGCCTGAGATCCTTCCTGGCATGAACAAGTTGCACTAGTACTGAGACCGCCTCATTTCTCATCTTTTGCTCTCTGGTGCGTCTTTTCTCATACTGTCTGGGATTATTTCTGTAAAGGAAATTGTCTTGAGGCCATGTTCCTGGTACATGTACTGTTGCTGTCAACTGGGCCTTCCCTCATCCGTCATACTCGTGGCCTAGGCCAGTGGAGCTCCCATCTTTATGTGGCTCTGACATCAGCAGTTGTAGTCGGGACATCTGTCAGGCTGGATAAGGCAGAGGACAGCTACACACGGGAGCACGGGGCTTGGGCACGCCTCGCCTTGGGCCCTGATTTTGACAGGGACTCTCCATGACTTCGGGTGAACAGCTTCATTTCTTTGCTTAAGTTTCCCTGTCTTTTAACTGAGGGTCACGGTATTTGTCCACATGCTGGAGTGGCCATTCGGACAGCACTTGGAGTGCTGTTATGTGCTTCACAACCCTCTGCTCTTGCCCTTATTGTTTGGGGGGAAAAAACCCTTGTCTTGGATTTGAGTAAATCCATTGTTACCTAGTGAAACCATAGGTGGAATATAGTCGTGGCCAAGACCAAGCAAACACGCTTCGAGAACCCTCTACTCTAAGCAAAGGCAATGTGCAACCTAAGTTGTCACAAGAGGAGTGAAAATGCATGCATGTCGGCGGAGGGCCCTTTTGTTTCCCATTCGGATGTTGTTTTTATTAATGGCGTGCACATGGAAGCAGCTAAAAATATGGACAAAAGGCAGAGTCTGTAGTTGTTTCTCATAATTTATTTCCGGCAATTGGGTGGTGAGCTCCATGCTGCTTGCAGCCTCCCGTGTTGTAGAGGGATGGGGATCGCTTCACGTTTCGACTTCCATCATGTTCTGTCTGTAGTGTCTTTAAGTTTGTCTCCAGCTCCAGCGTTAGACAAAGATAAAAGCCCTGATACTAATGGCTTTGTTGCTGGCAGTTGCTCATTTTTTCCTATTATTTGAGATTATTCCTTTTGAGTTTCACTGTTATCTCCATTATTGACACACCCTATAATTTTCAAAATTGTCCACTATTAGGTCCCTGACTCAGTGGTTTTTTTTCTGTCTGCTAGCAGCAGACTGTCTAGTATGCAGTGAAATTTCATTTTAACCCATTCAGCAATTAAACAGAGCTGCTTTCAAGTACAGGCAGGCATACAGAGTGGGGAAAAAAGAAAGCCACCTTCTTCTTGGACTCGTACTCTGACTCAAGTTTTTGCAGAGCAGAGAAAATGCATCTGAATTAGACTTGTTCTTCTTTGCCGTCTGAAAGCAGTTGCTTGTTGAAAGAACAAAAAAGTTGTGCTCAAAATTATACATTTTTTGTATCCTGAACGGACAATGGGTCCATAAATAGTGTAGCGATTCTGATAGGAAAATTGTGGATTGGGTGCCCAAATACTGTAGTGCTCAGGTATTTCTCCTTCCCTGATGTTCTCTGTGGTTTGGCTGATTGAAGAGAATGCCCTGACACCTTTTATTATAGGCTTTGTTTGTTTGATTAAAGTTAGTTTGTATTTATTAACTGCCCTTTAATCTTTATGGTGGAAAATCCTAATTTTTATTTATAGTTTCATAGTTTCTAGGGTCGGAAGGGACCTGAACAGATCATCAAGTCCGACCCCCCTGCCCTGGGCAGGAATGAGTACTGGGATCATAGTACCCCAGCCAGACATCTATCCAACCTGCTGTTGAAGACCCCCAAGGTAGGGGAGAGCACCACCTCCCTTGGGAGCCCATTCCAGAGCCTGGCAGCCTTAACTGTAAGGTGATGCCTCCTATATTTAATGAGATTATAGTTAGCTATATCTTAAAAATAAACCAAAAAAACAATAACTGCTTCTATGCTGCAGCAAGATGCAACTAATGCAACAATGCCTCTTACCCACTGGTTATTCAGTGGGAAAGTTTAAAACTGCAGGAGAGCCTGCAGTAATGGTTTTCTTACTCTGTAGTGACTCCAGGCTTCTGTAATATTTTGGTGGCTAGAAGACTTCATGTATATTGGACTGTGATTATAAATTCTGTTTAGCTTTTAACCTTTAGGAAACCAACTTTAATTTGGTGGGAATTTGTATATTGGTTTTTATAGCACAGGATTCATTTTAAGAAAAAGTGGTGTTAGCTGGCAGACAAGAAACCACTAGTACGTAACAACCAAATTCTGAAGTCCAGATGCGTGAAGCCCTTGTTCAGGAAGACACTGAAAAATGGCTTTGACAAACATTTTTGCTTCTGTGGGACGAGTATGTATTGAAGTGCTTTCTCTTAGAGATGTTTTCCTGAATTAGAAGTGAAGTAGAAGGATCAGGAGTTGCCGCACAGTCTGTTGAATAGTGAAGGACAGGTTAAAGTAGCTCACGTATTTGCAAGAATCTGGGTAGCAGAGGCACAGAGAATGGGAATGAGGAGATCTGCCTGTGAGAGGCAAGGGGATGCTGTCCAAACATGCACACCCCGTAAATCATAACACCTTAGTGATATGCTTAGAAATGCTTTTTAATTCCTCTATTTTCTCTCATAAACGTTGGCTCCTGAGAAAAGGTGGCCCATTGACAGAAAAGAAACCACTTGTAAAGCTGATTTACAAAGCTGAGCTTTGAAGTTTTATTAGGACAACATTTTCTGAAAGCAGGTTTGCTGCTTCTCAGAATTGAATGTAAACTAGATTTATTCAGAAGAAAGTCCAAGGTTATAAAGCAGCAGTTCTACTTAACAATTTAGTTTCTAGTGTTGCTGGAAGGATGTGGTCACTGTGGCATGACAAAAACCCATGCATGGCACTGAGATGACTTCCTTGCCTTTCAGTAAAGTGGCAATTTTGGTAGACCAATATGGTAATAATGTTGTTGCTATCCATTAATAGATGGAGTAAAGCTCACTAGGTTTTATGATGTAGCTGATCTGTTTTTTAGGGACAAATATCATTTTATCAGCTTCATATTTTCATACCCTGTGATTGACGTTTGGGTTTTAGTGATGGGCATGGGCACGGACCATAGGTGCTTCCAAGTCTTCCAGTTCACTGTAAAGCACTTGGAAGAGAATTGGTAGCAGTCATTGCTGGCAGGATTATGAGCAGTTGGCCGTGCTCAGAGGTGACTAGGCAAGAAGCAGGCTTTTTCTGGTATCTGAAGGAGACCCCAAAGCTTTTCTTACAGCCTTGCTCATTTCTCTGCATCTCCCAAGTTCTCCTTTCTCTTATGTCTCTTGGCTGGAGAGCTAGTGGGATTATGGTGCATCAGCAAATAGCAAGAATGTGAATCCCAGCGGCTGAGCGGGGAAGGAATCATTAGACTTTGTTTCTGCAAACACCTTTTTATCTCTGTCATCTGATAAGGGGGAGGAAACCTTCAGTGAAATATTCAAGATACCCTGCACCCCTTGAACCTTCCAGAGAGACCCCTGGGCTTCCAGGGAGCCTGCTACTGATGAGTTGGGAAGACAGAATTTGGTGTCATGTCACCAACTTGGGAAAGTTTTCTGGGAATGTAGGAACCTTTCTTGACTTCATTATACATGCTGCAAGGACAAGGACGGGCAATTGCTGATTTCAGTTCTTCTCCTCCTGGGCTCTAGTATATATGCTTCCCAGTCCTGGCTGGAACAGGGCTTGGAGCCTGAAAGAGGGAGATGCTTCCCTGTTCCTTCCCCCTTTGTAGGCAGAATCTCCTTAGTGACAGGTTTGGACAACTTAATAAGGAGGCCAGGTGTAGAGAGTGCTTCAGGGTGTCAGCTCGGTCTGGATCGTAGTCTCTACCTTGCTCGCAACTGAAGTGACGAGGCTAGAGCGTTGTCCTACACACTTGTGTAGTGTTGCTCTAGCCATGGCTGTATAGTCATGAAACGGTTGGGATCTGTGCTTGGGGGGCAAGGGAGGAGATGGAGAGAGAGCAGATATGGTGGGGAATCTCAGGGAGGAGAGCTGGAAAGTGAAACATGAGACGGAGAAGAAATAAAGTTAAAACTTCAAGTAGGGGATCAGCAGTGGAAGTCATGTTAGCAGGGTGGCACAGCGGGGCGGGGAATGATAGTATAGCAAGAGGGACAAGAGGGATGGATTTGACTATTTGGGGTGTATGTAATTGGGGCTGCATATGCTTATCTTGGTGCAGTTAGTACAGTGGGTTAATTTGCCTGAAATGCCAGATTTCTGGATTTATGGCTTTACCAGGGCTGGGCACAAGAAGCAGTCTTCTCACAAACCCATTGCAATCCAGCTTTAGGTGTGCAACCATAACGTTGTACCAGAGTGACTTGTACATTATTTCATAGCTCTTGATTGCAAGACCCTTGGTTATCAATGTCTCTTCATTATAATATCTTGCCTCTTTTTTGTAATCTATTGATTATCGGCAGTCAGATGCTACAATGATACAGATGTGTCCAGGACATCTATATGGAGTTATCGAATCTTTATTTCCTTAGTCTCTAAGTAGCCAAGCTAAAATTATTCACAAGGAGTGGGAAAAACTGGTTTGTAGGCTAAGTTGCTGTGAAAAGGTGAACCCAATGAAAGGTACAACTTAAGCAGCATGGGCTCCTTTCCCAAGGAGGTCGTCTGAAAGGAGCAGATGTGAGGTTAAAGGTGGGGGGGACAAAGGTGGATAATATGCAGTAAAACTGGTCTTGAAACTCCTTGGTTGTGCCAAGACCTCTTTCTTTTCTGCTCTTCTACTCCTCTTATACAAACTTGGGCCATAACCTGTTCAGTACAGAGTTGCCTCCCTTAAAAGGGGTGTCTGAGAGTTGGGGTCCTACCCAGTGTTGACTAACGAGCCAAATTGAAGATCAGGGTTAGCCGAAACAACAAATGAAAAACCTCTTTCACCCTTCGGGGAGAATGCTGACCCGGGTCACTTTTGACTGAAACATACCTGGCTTACCGAGTCTCCGTGACAAGCAAATAATTTATCCCTGTTTATTAGAAACTAGCTCAGCTCTGCAGATAATATCAAACTATGGAAGAGAAAGGAAAAGTATTACGCTTCATATTAAAACCAGGGATTCTGGAATGGTTTTGCACCAGGCTGGGAATACCAAATGACTTCTGCTGCCCAAGTAAGAGGAGCGAGGATGCTTGACTTAAGAGTCTCTCTTAAGTAGTTCAAAAGTTTGACTATAACCCAAATTAATGGTGGGGGAAGCTATCCAGGGTGGCAAGAGAGGGGGAGAGGAAAGGATGTGAAAGGAAAGTGCATCCTTACCATTAGGAATTAAGCAGATGAGCTCTGATTGATTGATTGATTTGTCCTATTTTGCTTCCCAGAAGAGAATCATTGCTGCTTATCCTGAAATGCCTTTGAAACAACTCCCAGTATTAAGAGGTGTCTAATTGACTTTCACATCCAAAGGTCCTCTGAGCATATTTCACCTAACAAATTCCCTTCCATGCAGAGGCCCCAGCTGTTGTGTCCCTGGTCTCTCCTCCTCCCTTCCCTCCCTCCCTTTCTCCCTGTGGTGCATTGTAGTGGTTGAGGATTTGGTCTTTTGGGGTGCCTATACACATGCAGAGGCTGCTCATTTGATGAGCTTTAGTTAATGCGCCCTGCTGCCATTTTTCAATGAGGGGATGCTGATGCATGAGATGATTCAGGTGCTTTTAATTAGAGCAACTCTTGGAGCTGCTCTAATTAAAGTGTTCCCGTCCCCATCCCCCACTCCCAGAGCATATGTATAAATGCCCTTGGTCTTTAGGTTTGGTTTGGTTTGATGTGAAATGTTAGGGGTTGCTTAGGGGCTCTTATTTTACGATGACCCTCCAGCATCCCCAACTCTTTTAGTATCTTGTTGCTCATAGTTTTTAATACAGAAAATGGCCAAACTCAATGTACGTGTGTGGCGCTTGGTTGGCACTCCTGGAAGGAACTCTTGCAAAGAATGTGTTCGTTCTTTCGTATCCTGAAGTGGTGTCTTTGGCTGGATGTCAGCTTTAAAATGAGCCCAAACATTTGGAGGAAACTTGTACTTTTAGAGTTAGGACCTCATATTTACTTATCAGTCTTTTGCACTCAGTGGTCTCTAGTTACAGTTTCCAGGGCAGTTGTTAGAACCAGCATCAAATGGTGCCTTACTGCTTGTGGACTGCCCCGAGGGAGCCGCGAGGCGTCTTGTAACTGCAGTAGCTCCATCGTGAAAACTGGGACTTCACAGTCGTCTGTGCCGAGATGGTATCTAACCTGGAATGCACTGCAGCCAGCTTTGGCATCTTGAATGTCTTCCCAAACCTGCATCTCTGAGTTTGTATTTCAGCCTGGTGCCACAGCATTTATTTTAGGATAACTCCTGTGGCTGTGACTTGTGGGGGTGCAGCCTAAAATGTCTGAGGGCTGGGGCCAAATTAATTCATGGAAAAACCTCACTGTAGCCAGTGGAGTTGCACAGAGGAAGAATTTGGCCCCAGGGCCCCAAGTGAGCACTTTTTTCTTCCTAGTTTGCTGTTGGAGCACTCTGAGATGCACTCCTCCTGTAGCCCACCCAGGCTGCTCGCCCTGTAGCAGGGAGCGATGTTTGTTGAAGTGCTCAAAACTAACTTTAGTTCCAAGTCAGTCCACACACAGCGTTAATGTGGTTTAACGCCTGCGCATGTAGATGCCGGCTTATTCCCACCTACTGCGCAGTAACTTCTTGTGCAGTAAATTTAAGTTGGTGTAAATGCATGTGTAGATGCACCCACTGTGTATATACGTATTTAGCATGAAGCGGACAAGCCAAAAGTCTTCCTGAGACCTGATTCTGAGCTCAAGTCACCTCAACCTCAGCCACTTCCTTGTTCTCAGTGTTGCACATCTCTTTCCACCCCCTCTTCTTCCCTCCCCTTTTAAAACATTCATTTTCCCCCTCATTCCCTGCATCTGCTCTCTTTTTCCACTACCAGTGTCACAGGGTTGCAGCTGACCCAGTGACTCCCAGCCCTTTGGTGACTCCTTTGGTCCATCTTGGCTGTGGGTTGCTGGTGTTGCTTTTTTGATTGAGAAAGGTGATGAGCATAAGGTGAATGAGAGGGTGTTGTGGTGCCTTTGCCACTGCCAAGGGAACGCCGTTAGAGAAGACCAGACAGAAGTGTCTGGGTCTAAATACTGGTGCTGATCTGTCCAAGTACAGAAAGGGCCAACAAAGGAGGCTCATGTCATATGAGCTGGTGTATCTAAGCCAAACTGTTGCCCGCTCTGTGCTACCAGGGTCCTTGGGATGGAGCAGGGAGGGAGGGAGTTTGCCCTTAATGCTGTTTTAGTCGAGTTGTTCAGCCATGAATGTCCCTGTCCTTCCCAGTTCTTTGTCCATACTGCCTTCCTGGAGCCTTCCTTGCACAAAAGCAAGTTTGCACAGCTGTGGGCAGACAGCCAGGCAGGTGTAGTCCCAAGCAGTGCATGTGACGACAATAAAACAATTAAGGGGCAATGTGTACTAAATGGGGGGATTTCTCTGGTACTGGGGGAGAGCTAGCAAGAGAAACTCTGATAACACAGGCTGTGCCTTGGCCAGGGCCACATCATCAGTACCTGATAGGGAAGTGTTCAGCTTTGTGAAATCCTGTGGGTCCGAGATTTGGATTTTAGTTTGTCTGCTAATACATGTCATCATTCGCAAGGTGTTCTTGATCTGCCAAGGGTTTAGCAAATCTTCCCTCAGCACCTGCCAGGTTGGAAACATCCCCTTTTTTAGAAAAGGGAGAAACTGTGGCTGCAATATCACCACCCAGATGGAGCTGGTTTCGGAGCCTGTTGTGAAACAGGTAATCGCAGCCCTGCGAGCTGTGTGCAGAGACCTTAGCAATAAAGCATTGGCTGCCTGAAGATCACGTCCCTTCTGTGCAGGAAGAATGTGTTTCTCCTGTTAATTATTCATGTTTGGGAGAAAATACATAAAACAGCATGATTTATTTAAAAAAAAAGGCCCTTGTAGCCAGCAGATAATGTTGCTGTTACTGTGTACAGGAGTGCAAATGGAGACCTGAGCACTTGGAGAAGAGACTCTTGTAAGTAGGGAAAACTGAAACGGTAGCTCTAGCGCGCACGTGTAGCCGATGTTTTATGGTACCTCATCGCCAACCCTGTGTAACGCGGTGCCATGACCCTCCGCACCTGACAGAGGGACTGAACGGAGGATGTAAGAGCACTGATACATCGATAGATGTACCTTGAAAAAGCATACATACTGACGAAACCCATCGGGAGCAAGCTCAGAATCCGGGGCTGCCTTCCTAGAAATGAGCACTGTGTGGTATCTGCAGGTTAGCACACGTTGTGTGATAAGAAGTCTGTTCCTTTTATCGTGATGAGCAGTAAACAGTTGACGTGGAACCTCAAGTGCACCCTGCTGCCTGCTTGCATGTGCTGACCTCCGATTTATTCTGGGTAGGATTTTCAAAGCATCCAAGTCACTTGGGTACTTCTGAAAATCCCACCCATGTTTTTTTCTTATCTAGCACTCTGCTTCTGACTGGGCCTTCACAGGGGGCACGATTCCTGTCCCAGAGAGCTTCGAGTCGTCGGGGAGTGCGGGAGAGAAGGTTTGGCAGGAGATGCCATTGGTGTAAGCAAGGGGACATGTCGGTTCTGAGGGGGACCAGACCAGGGCAAGCGAGGGTGGCAGAGGGCAGAAGTGTTTGTGCCAGGACCCCTCCCCTATGTCTCCTCGCTCTTCCTTTACACTTCTGGTGAGCTAACTTGCTCCCAGCCAAACCGCTTCTTGTCAATGAACAAACCTGAGATGGTTGTGATGTTTTCAAACCGTCCCATTGCTCACTTCACTTATGTATTCTGCCCTTTCCCCATGAGCTTAATCATAGAAAAGTAGGTTTGGAAGGGACCTCAGCAGGTCATCTGGTCCCAAAGCAGGCCCAGCCCCAACAAGATCATCCCAGCCAAGGTTTTGTCTAGCCAGGCCTTAACCTGCAAGGATGGAGAGTTCACAACCTCTCTGGGTAGCCTGTTCCAGTGTTTTTACTACCCTCCTGGTGACCAGTCTGTAGTTTGCCTATGTTCACTTAGATTGGGGGTGGCTAACCCGCAGCATGTGTGCCACAAGTAGCATGGGCAACTTCTGTGCGTGGCGTGTGGCAGATCAGGGAGGGGACAGGCAGCACAGCATCAGGAAGCAGAAACAGAACAGCAGGTTGGGCACAGAACAGAAAGCAGAGCTGCAGGTAAGGCAGGGGACAGGGATCAGAGTGCTACCCAGGGAGGGTGCAAGATTAATTTGTGGCACACCTGCTAAAAGACTGGTCCCCACTGAGTCAGATTTTGGTTGGGGACTGTCCTTTTGCAGACAAAAAAAATCCTGGATTCAGAACAAGGCCTCAAAGACCTACCCAGCCACCCCTCAGTACTCCTAACCATCATGGGGCATTTTTTGCATATGCTGTGGGACACGGTGCTGAGCGCTTTAATTAGCGGGCCATGCTAATCAAAAGCGCCTGCACATCATGTGCGTTAGCGTCGCCCCATGTCCCCGTGCTGAAAAATGGTAGCAGGATGCTTTGAACTAGAGCTCATCAAACGTGTTTTATTTCAAAGCGCCCCACCGCCGTTTTGTCAGCATGGAGCTGTGCGGCAACACCAGTACACGTGACGCGGGAGGCTGCCAGAGCACATCGGTTTTCGTGCTCCAGCAAACTCGATTAATTGAGTCTGCTCCAATGCGCTGGACTTCCAGTGCGCTGGAGCAGGATCCCTGCACGTGTATAGGAGCCCATTATGACCACTTGTAGCTGCAGAGCGGTAGATACTCATCATCTTTCTGTTGGGCCCTAGACGGAGAGAACGAGGGGCTAAAGATGAAACTGGACTGTTTGTGCCACGGTTCAGTAAGAGACTGTCTCAGCACTGCAGTTGCTGGGACACAGCAGCTGCCCAGGCGTCATCATTGCAGTAGGAGGATGGACCTGAATGTGGAGCATGTTCGGATGCGTTGGAATGAGAACGTGTGTTCTTTCAGCCGCCGAAAACATTTCTCGAGGGTACGTGCGGAGACAGTTCGAGCCTCTGCGCCGGCCCTCCCCCTGCCCACTCTTCTTCCTGCTCCCCCAAAAACAACTCTGCTCCATCGATGCCAGGAGAAGTAGGAAACCAGATCAAGAGAACAGCTTGTCCCTGTTGGATATTCGAGGTAATATGACCCTCTTAGGAAATGCGCGCGCGCGGCGTGACCTCTGCTAAACTTTTCTTGGCTTGCCAAAGCAGCTTACATGATGTTTGCTGGATCAAGCACATATGGAGATGTGTTTTGATGAAGAGATTGCAGGGGGGAAGGTTGGGGGACCTTTATTGGTTGCAGCATAATTTAACAAAGCCTGGATAAGGCCCTCTGGGATCATGCACACAATTTGGGGTTTCTTTGGATGGCAAGTTTCCCAGGGATCTGAGCGCTTCATGCAGTGGGCCTTGGGGAGGGGGAAGAGGACCAAGCAGGGCTGTAAAGAGCAGCAGGCTTTCTGAGAACATAGCAGAAGCATAAACCCTCCAACTCGGAGTCCAAACCCCTCCAGGCAGCCAAATGAGGAGGAATTTTAAAATATCACTTTTAAGTATATTAAAAAGAAATGCAATTCAGGAATTTAAAATGGAAAAAATATGTTGCCAGCCTGGAGGTTTGATCACAAATCAGGTGGCGGTAAGTTTTTGTTTTGTGCTTCTACCCCCAAGTGTGCGTGTTTAAGTGAGAATCAAAACTTTTTTGCTTAAAATAACAGTAATGAAATGGTGTTAAGTTTCCCACTCTTGCTTTCAGAGGTAGCCTGAAAAAGTTGACTTACCAGTCATGTCAGAATTCAAAAAACAGAAGGGGGAAAAATAAGAACGAAGCACTTTAATTTAAAAAAAAAAAATCTTTTAAGCTGATCTGATGTTTCAGGGGGCGGGTGACTCATTTTTGGAGATTGGGAGTTTGCAGTTCTGCAGCAGAGCCGACTGTGGAAAGAAGCAAAGCTCTGTAAACAGTGCTGGTTGCTGGGTCAGCAAAACCGGTGCGATCTTGTGCTCCTCAACCCTGCAAAACTCCCATGAACTTTAGTGCGAGTTCCTTTGAGTAGGGGTTGCACAAAGGTCTTTCCATGCTGATACCTTCGCCTTTGGGTGTAGTTTGTGAACTGGGGGATTTTTATGAATCGTGCTGATCCCGTGCTCCGGTTATAGACCAAAGGTGAATACTGAATTAATTCACATTTCGATCCATGCCCCCTCTTTATCTAGGAACTTCATATGCGAGCACCAGCCCCAGATCATATGAACACTTGAAAAACATTTGTGGGTTCAGTGCCCTGACACTGTGTTCGAGTTGTAGTGTTACAGATGGGGAACTGGGGCACGTGCAGCTGAACGACCTGCAAGGGCAAGCAGTCTGGGGCAGAGTTGGGGAATGAATTCCCCTTTGTCCCAGTCCTTGATCCTGCCTACTAGTCTCCCTCCCTGTCCTTGGAGCCGGCTGAATGTCCTTCTTTGGAAGGAGAATTCATGCATCCTTAAAACATAGTAAAATTTTGCAAACTTCTTACTAGGAACATTTGTGAGCCTGTACAATCCAGACTGCATATAGGTATGTTCAGGATGATATTCCCAGGATTAAGCTGAATTAAAAGTCGTTTCTTAGCTAATGATTTTCAGTGAGAATTTTTCAGTTAGTACGTATTTAAATAATCAGAGGTGTGGCTAAGACACAAATGAGTGGTGTGTCCCACAGGGGCAGCAGCGTGTTGAAACAGTAGGCACTAGAACTGTTATGAATTAACAAAGTACTAGCAGCTTTGTCTGAGCAAGGAAGACGTGCCATGGGCTTTGGCGTGTGTTTGGGGGGAGGAAGGGAGTTTGTTGGTGCCTGTAGGACAGAAAGAGAGATTAGGCAACCTCTCTGAAGACTGTTTTGTAATTGTAGCATGCGTGGCTGTGGCTTTACAGTTCTTCCCTAGCATTTGATACTAAACAAATGGAAACAAACACAAGGACTGGATGTCCCAGCTCCTTTTTTTCCAAAACAAACTGCAGTTTTCCCCCATCTGTTCCCAGGTGGCATCCTGACCCTTGCATTGCTGGCTGGATGCTGAGTGAGGCAGCACGTGGCAGCTAATCCTCCCACACTGATAGTTGACCAGACTGCAGCTGTCCTCAGTCTTCAGCAGTTAAAACCATGCCCTCCGCTCGTCTCGCCGACTGCAGCAAGAGCCTGCAGTGACCCTGGTATAGGGGAGCAAGGTTTGGGTCAGTAGTAGTAACAACTTAGTAAAGCGAATCTCTGCATCGTATGGGCAGGACCTTGGAGTTTGCCAGATTTTCATTTCCATGTTCACCTTTTTGCCACAAAAAAAATGATTTCCAAACAGGCAGTATTGTGTTGTGCTGCTCCAGGCCTTTTGTCTTTCTCGGAGCAAGGCAAGTATCAAAGGAGTAGTCATGTTGGTACTACTCTCGTAGTGGCCAGTTCAGCTGGTTTGAATCAATGGGATTTGCATCCCCAAGAAGTTGTCATCATCACATGGTATTTCAGTAAATGTAAGTCATATATAAAAGGTCCATGGTCACTAGAAAAAAAGACATTTGGGGTTTCTCTGTAAAGCTCATCTGCTGAAGGAGAACGCTGTGGTTTGGTTTGGTTTTTTTTTTTTACCTAGATATTTCTGTATTGTGCATTTTTCTTAGGCAGTAACTTTTTTTCCCCCTCTTCTGAGATGGCTTGTGGCTACAATGTAAAATGACATGCACTTCTACTGTTCCAGATGTATGCCCTCTGTATCCGAGAGGTACAGTAGATATTTGATGACTGCCTAAATATTTCTGATAGCGTGAAGTGGTATTAAATGAAGAATGCATGTTTTCCTTCTGGTATAAAACCTCTGGTGTAAGCAAATGTTCCCAACTCCCACATTTCAGGAGTTATTTTGATTAAAGAATTGTGATTTTTCTTCCATTAGCTGAAGGCAATTGAATAGGGTTTCTAAGAGATGTGTAGGGTGAATCCTCACTCTCGCGTTAATCAACATTAAAAACATCTTAGCTTTAGTAATCATGGATTTGCTTTGTCATTTAAATATTTGCACAGCCCTGTTTTTTCATGCATGTGTGAATACAAGACAAAGATGTGCTTCTAGTACAAGATCAGGTTATCATTTTCATACTCTACATAATCCTTGCCTGTAATCTTGAAAATAGTAAATGTATTGTCCCAAGTAATTGGCTGGCACCTTCCTTTACTGCTTCACCAGGAGTCATGAGTTGACCTATTTTTCTCTGGCGCGTGTGCACATGCACGTTCTGCATTTGTAGGCACTAAAACCAGGGTCCCTTAGAGTCTCTCAGTTTTGTTTAAACTGTTGGTTTAGAAATATTGTGCCTGTACTTTATATTACCCAGTTAGGCACCTTCCAGAAGAAAAGTAGCTGTTCCTCATGCGACTGTGTGAACGGTTCTGTCGACTCTACGGTTTTCTACAAAACTCCTTAGCTTTGGGGGTCTCTTAAGTCTGGTAAAGTATGCTCTGGGAGCGCTGCCTTGATTCCCCCGCACGGCAGGGAGGTGGTGCTCGCAGATCTGCACAGATCGCTGAGGTCTCCGTCGTAGTGTGCAGCACACACCGACTCTTCCGGGTCTCGACTCCTCCAGTCTGGTCTCTTCCCAGTGTTGATCAACAAGCTGCACCCCACAGATCCTTAGCCAACACTTTCAGAAACCCTCCTCGTGGCTTTGGGGAGCTCAAATTAGAGACACTTTACAGGAGCCTCACTTTTTAAAATTTTTTTTATTTTTATTTTTTAAAAGAGAACTGTCTTTCCACAGCCTGAAAGTGAGGCACTTTCGGGGCTCTCCAGTTGGGTACAGGGCATCCTCTAGCTGCTTCTAAACATCTTAATACTGTCACCGGTGACCTAATTCAAGCCACAAAGCTAAGTGCCCCTAGGTGACTGGCACGTGTGCTCCCACGCACACCTTGGGCTAGCTGAGATCATCCCTGGCAGGCTTGTAACGTGTCCCGTGGATGCTCTGCGGGGTTGGGTGGTGCCACGGAGGCAAATTCCTGCAGCGGGCGAGAGTTCACCCCGTTTTGCAGCAAACGCCGCACCGTGCATCCAGGAGTGTGAGTATAATGGGATTAGCAAGAGTGAGGGCACAAGCCGCAGTCGCAGCTATTTAAAGAGCAGGTCTCTATTTTTTACTTAAAGGCAGAATTCTGTTAAACTAATCTGGCTTTTATAATGAACATGGCTAGGCTCCATGTTGTGGGGTTTTTTAAGGCTGGTGTTTGCCACATGGGTTTGGTTTTGAAGGATAAAGACCTCTCTACTGTGTTCCCAGTCAAGCAACTAAATACATGACTGGGTCTGTATCATGGCCCCAGCCCTCCAGCTATTGGAAGAGTACAACATTTCATTGTAGTGCTAAAGTATCATGTGCGGGTGCTACTGAGAGGTAACCCCACCAGCAAGGAGCAGGCCTTGTTTCCAAGTCGGAACGAGAAAGTAATTTTGAGCATTTAGTCTCTGGTCAAGGTCTGATTTCTGCCTCCTGCAACAAGCAGCTGAACCTACAAGGAGTTTTGCTTCTAAAACCATGTATTGCTCTCCAGTAGGTTAAAGTGCAGTTCATATAAAATTCATCACTAATTAAAATCCATTGTGGCCAAGATAAGTAGTAATGGTCCACCCCCCCCCCCTTTCCCATGTATGACTTTGGGGGACAAGAATAAGTTTGAATGGCTCGTGGGCTCTGCTTTGGTGCATCCACCGAAACGTGCTGTCTCTTGCCCGCCGCTCAAATCCCATCGTTTGCAAAGAGAGGAGGAAAATTTATCCCTGTTTTGGAGCAAATTAATAAACCAGCACTGAGGATTTGGTACAAGAACTGAATGCAAACACAAACGGGTTTAAAAATATCACGGGCTTGGTTATTCTGAGCCCCAGGCACCCACAGGCACTGAGCACATCACCGACTCTTTGCTAGGCCCCTTTTCATCAGGATTTTTTAACAACTGAGCCAAAGTTTAACACTGTGAGTTGCCTCTCACCTGTGAAGAGAAGTCCAGCCGGTGAGAAAAGACTCAATTACCATGTTACGACTTCCAACATGACATGGGACCTGGGACTCGGTAACACTCCTTGCATCACAGGTCTGGAACGGGCTCCCAAGGGAGGTGGTGCTCTCCCCTACCCTGGGGGTCTTCAAGAGGAGGTTGGATAAGCATCTAGCTGGGGGTATCTAGACCCAGCACTCTCTTTCCTGCCTATGCAGGGGGTCGGACTCGATGATCTATTGAGGTCCCTTCCGACCCTAACATCTATGAATCACATTGCTTGTGTGCCTTCTTATATTCGTATTATTTTATTATGAGTACCATGATTTTTTTTTTCCATGCGTCACTAAACCCTTGCTGTCAGTATCATAAGGTCACAATCTCTGTTTTTATTTTAAAATACAAAATGAGTTTTCCTCTTGACTAGAAAAAAAGCCTGAAAATAGGAATCGCATATGATCTAAAAGCTCAGAATTCAAAGGGCAAATCGAAACCATCCCAACTGGATTATTTTGGGACAGTCTCATGATTTTTAAGCCAGTCATGTTATTTTTAGCTTACCATTGAATTTTTTGAAAGCTTGAGGTTGACCATACGTTGGAGTTATAATAGAAGCTGGTTGGCTCTACGAAGCCCCCGCAGGGAAGAGACAGACCCTCCCTCGAAGTGGTTTCTGTCAGAGACAGAACAGGTGCGGGGTGGAAGGAAAAGTGCAGGGAGGCAAGGTGACTGGCTCAAGGTTACCCGGCAGGTCAGTGGCAGAGCTGCGAATACAGGCTGGTTCTCCTGCATGCTGGACAGCTATGGTCCATCTGACCACAGCAGCTTTGTCCTAGGCAGAAGTGTGGTTGGAAATGAAGAGCATTGGCCGGACCATGCTTTAGGAAGGTGGCCCATGTCCACTAACCCAGCCTGTGCGGTGGTTGGTCATGAACCCTGCCCCCGGAGCGGGGCATCCGTCTGTGTAGATAACTGGTGTATTTGATTTTGGTTTGTCTTCAATTAACAGAATCCGTAGCGGTCTGTTATTCTTGACTTCTGTGACCTGCAGATCGTGCCAGGCTTGAGGCAGCCTTGGACATCCGGCCCAGACGAGGACAGATCGTGTCCCCGAGCCCCACGTCATGACCCCCAACGCAACCCCAACACCTGTTAACAATCCTAGGTGCATTGGTACAAAACCCAAGTGCTTGGAGAAGCTGCTCGATTTGACATGCTCTCATCAGCTAATCCAGCGCTGACCCTGCCTGGCGGCTGTTGGATCTGTGGGCACCTTGGGTACGCTCCTGCAGTTGAATCGGCCCCCCAGGCTTGAGTCTCTTCTTCTGAGGTGAGGTGTTGCGTTGGGTCCTGTGCTCTCTCTCCTGTGCCTGAATGGACTTTCCTTTTTCCTGGGGGAAACAAGGTTTGTTTGTTTTTTTTAATTATAGCTTTTCTCTGCATTGGGCAGTTTTCAAATTCTGTCTCAGCTGTTTTGTTAAGAAAACGAAACAACCATCAGACTGGCCCATTGTATTAATAGCTTTTATTGTGCGGGTGGCAGTGGTCTGTAGAATAGTCCTTTATAAGGTTTACAATAGGTAGCCTGGACGTTGTTTCCAAAATGCATTGTCGTCACTGCTTGTGTTTCAGTACCACCTCCGGGGCCTAATCCCGCTCGGGGCCATATTGTGCTGGGCGGTGCAGGCCCAGATCTCTGTTTTGTGGTTCACGTTGCAGGGAAGGCTGTGTTGATTTGCATAACTTCAGCGAGTTGCAAGGTCTGATGGGTTTTGTTTTTTCCCCCTTCAGTCACGGCCCTCTTCTTTAGCACTTAGCTTTTCACCTGTCCCTGATCTGCAGGAGCTTTCGTCATAGACGGCCAGCTCTGTTCCTGTGCGCGTGCAAACGGGTCTAGTTAAAACCAGGCTGAATATTTCAGCTCGTTTTGACTGTAAGGAAAAATTTCATCCGTTTCATAGGCAATGAGGATTGGGAGGGACCTCAGGAGGTCGCATCTAGTCCAACCCCCTGCTCAGAGCAGGACCAGCCCCAACAACATCATCTGTTTAAGCTCAGACTTAAGGGTTTGTTGCTGTTTTTAGAAAAGTAATGTGGTTTGAGGAAACTTTTAGATCAAAAGATTTCCCCCTTTCCCCCACCCCTGTGTGACTCAAGCATCCAGACCAAACTGACTGGAAACAAAGGTGAAGTAGAGGAAGCCGGTCGGTCTTCAGTGTAAAACGCCCTAAACAGCCAGAGGGACCGATGAAAACAAAATCTATCTTAATTATTCTTTCCTTTTGGTTGTAACGACCTAGAAGCATACGGCGGAGATGCTCTTGTTGTTAGATGTGCTTTTGCCCCGGTATGTCCCTGTTGAAAGTCCAGATCAGCTTGGGGTGGGGGGGAGGTGCTGCCTGCTGTCGTGTGCAATTGTGTGTGCGAGGAGTTATTGAAAGCTGGCCACGTGCCACGGCATCTTTGCCGGGCCGCGGCTCCAGGGCTCGGCGTGATTACATAATGCTCTGCAGCAAAGAAAATCCAGACTCTGTCCCCAGCACTTCCCCGGCTTTCGGTTCCTGATTTAGCTCCTTGGCAAAATCTTGGATTTCTTCCTTCCTCCACCAAAGGGCGAAGCATCCAATGGAGAGGAGTGCCGACGCAGCACCGGCCAATGCGGGGCGGGCTACTTGGGAGGGAGGCCAGCGTAGAGCCGAGAGCAGAGAAAAACATCAAGTCATATGACGGCTGTAAAAGAGAAGCGAGCCGCCGACCTGTGAATTGTTTGGAGAAGGAAGCCCTGCTTTCCCCCCCACTTCCCCCACAGCTTATGCATATGCTTCTCGTTTCTTAGCCCCGAAATCCTTCTCTTGCCATGAATTATTGATGCAGGGTCACTAGCATTTCTCCAGGAATTGTTTTCTTTTAACAATGATCCCTCCTGAATTTTTTAAGCCAGCTATTAACTTGGAAATCCAAACAAAGTTGCCGGTTTCTGATTTCAGGGTTCGGTTTGTTCTGACCCCTGGGGAAGGGGAGGACGTGGGCTGTGGCGAGCGCCGGCGTTTTTAAGGATCCGGTCCCTGATTCGGTGGCTGCGCATTGCTGAGTTGGGGCGGAGGTAGGACGAGAATATCGGGGGACTGACACCCTTGTTTCTGATTCTTCGGAGAAACGTCAGCTCAGCAGTTCGGAGGTGAAGCCCTTGCGCCCGTCGCACCTCGGCTGAAGGAGACCCGGGAATCCCTGGGGTTTCATCTGTGCCTCGTTCCCTCGGCTCCTTCTCGGTGCTCGGCACGCGTGGGGCTGGGGTCCAGCGAGACCGCGGACAGCTAAGCACGGGGTCGAACACTCTGCGTAGCGAGATTGGTTCCTCTTGTCCCTGTTCATAGTGGACCTTGAACCATTCGTGCATTTGGAGATGCTGCAAGGGCCCAAGGGGGCATCTTTAATAAGGGTCCGGTCCGGTTCTAGGGCAGAGTCCTTCCATTGACTTGAGCCGGCTCCACGAGCCCACCGCAGAGCAGCACCCGCCTGTGCCAGTCCCCTCTGCACCAGCACCGCAAACCTGGGAGGAGCGGCCAGGTGCAGAAGTG
Organism: Alligator sinensis; assembly: GCF_000455745.1. Lineage (NCBI taxonomy): Eukaryota > Metazoa > Chordata > Crocodylia > Alligatoridae > Alligator > Alligator sinensis. The sequence goes on from NW_005842251.1 coordinate 1,801,023, forward strand.
CGTCCTGGGATTTCTGAAGCACCTGTTCCCGCAGGCTGCCATAGCCTCTGGGGTGATTTCCAGACGGCTGGCTAGGAGTTTGGGGACGTGTGGCTGTCCTGGTCTCCTTAACACTTTCAGTGTCCAGGCCATAGGAGGGGGAAGTGCTAGGGCTGAGCTGATGACCTTGTCCCAAGCAGCACAACCAGTGTCTGCCCCCTTGGGACCTGCCTTAGCGTGGGGCTAGCTGGTCCATGCGAGGTGGATCCTGCTAACGAAGGACGCCTCCTTCTCGCTGTCACCAGCTGTCCCTCCGAAGGCAGGGTGGTGGTCTCCATAGACCTGGAGCCCATCATGTGGGGAAGAGCTGGGGCTGGGGCAGAGCGGTCTGACTCAGGGAGGCCAGGGACGGCTCTCAGAGCGCTGCCTGCGTGTCTCAGATATGCCCAGACTCCTTGATTTTTATTTTTTTTTTTTGGTCTTTCCCCTGTGCTGCAGCTTGGGAGGGGGGAGCAAGCAGACACCAGCTGTCTGTTTCCCAGGCAGCCCTTGCCTGCGTACGGTGCAGCATGGCACCGAGCTCTGCAGCAAGCACACACGAATAGAGGATCCTCCTGAAGCCTTATGTAACCGGAGGCAGTGATGTCATCGGGAGAGCACTCGGTGAGACGACAGCGCGAGGCACGGCCCGCGACTGTCCCCCTCCCTGCGATCATTACTCCTGCTGTCACTTATGCAGAGGCTCGGGATGCTGCCTTTGCTGCCTTGCCCCACTTCACCTGCCCCATACCCAGAAGCGTCTCCACCCTGGTGAGCTCGGGGACACCGTGGATTCCTCATCGCTGTGCGCAGCGTCACAGAGGTGGAAGGTCCCTGGCCTGGATCCCGATACTCACGGGCCCCCCTGTCCCTAGGTCAGCTGCCATCAGGAGGAGCAGTCGCTTGCCGAAGGAGTGCAGCAGGCAGGGCCCAGCAGAGGCATATTTGAAGGCAAGGGCACAAGAGTGCTGTGATCCCTGGGCTTAGGACAGTGGGGCCCTCTTGTGCCAAGGCTAATTTTTGCCCAACATTTTGGAAAAAAAACCAAGACCAAGCTCCCCGTGCTGGGGGAGGTAGTTAGTCTTGTTAGTTTTTGCAGGTGGCCATGGTTAGCTCAGACCAGGGGCTCCAGCCTGCCAAAGAAGTGGGAGTGCACCCCAGCTCTTTGTGGACTGAACAGAGGAGCATGTGGGACCTGGGATACGTCTCCTTTCGATCCTTCAAGCACGTGGCCCCTGGTCCCTAGAGATCTGGGCAGGGTTGTCACAAAGCAGATGGATCCAGACCACCGTCTGGTCATGCCTGTGTTGCACAAGCACCTGAACCTCATCCTCTTTCCGGGAGTAGATGGAAAGAAGTGGGAGAAGGCTGGCTGCGGGAGGAGCAGCAGAGAAATCCCTGCCTCTGCTACTCTGAGCATCCATGCCCACGCGCAGTCAAAGCCTCGATGGGCCTGTGACCAGGGGAAGGAGGGGGCTGAGCCCGCCTGCCTCCTGGAAGCCGTCTTCGTCAGGGAAGAGAGCGTCAAGGAAGATCCCCGCTGCCCCATGTCTACCTGACCCACAGTGAATAACACAGGCTCAGCCCACATCCAGCACTGGGATCCTCCAGAGTCTGATTCTCCTCCTTCCCTAGGGTTCAACGCGAGGAGGAAAGGCAACCCTTTGGTCTTGATCTCAGTTGATTCTCCACTTGCTAAACTGTCTGCTTAGAGCTGGGTCTCCAGATGCGAAGTGAGCTCAGTGACATGCATGCAAACCCAGCTGGCTCCTGTTTGCTGCCTGGCCAGGGCTGGGACGTTTCTTGAGTGTAAGAGTTGTCACCTTGCCATGAAGCACTGAGTAAAAGGACCTGCAGCGATAGGGATGCATCATCGGTGACCCTGCAACCTCCCTTTGACTAGGTATTTGAGCTTTGCTGACCTGCTCCTGCAGCACTGTGCATTGATAACCATGGCTTTGAGTGATAGTCATCTGTCACCGTTTCGGAGCCCCATTGGCATTCTTTGGCTTAATAAGCGTTAATGAACAGCTCAGCTACGCCCTGCAGAAACGAACGGTTACAACAGCTTTTGGGAGCTAAAAGCAGGAGTGGGGTTGGGAAAGAAGGAGAAATGGATACCTCTCAGACACCACTGGAGGGGAAGGATGGGCTGGTGAGGATTTGGCCTCACCTATGCACAAAAGTGTTGCTGCTCTTCTGTTACTAGTCTAGGCAAAGAGGTACAACCCCCACGGTGGGGACACGGCTATGTTGGGGAGGAGGGTTGGCTGAACGGGTGTGCCTGTGGGGCAGGGATTAAACCATGCTGGCACAATCGCCAATATATGTGCATCTATGCTGGGAGCTGCACTGGGATGACTGTTGCAGTTGAAACAAGGCAGGGTGGGTTATGCTGGTTCAAAACCTGTCTGCCAGTGAAGCCAGAGATCATCCCATCCAAAAGTGTGTGGCTACTCCTGTCTCAGTGATTGGGTGTAGGCAAGTGGACAAACTCCTGCAAGGTGGAGGAGAGCGGGGCTTTGCCGCATCCTGGGAACTGCTGTGGTCGTGCTCCCACCCAGCGGTCAGTGAAAGCCAACCCCGGGGGAGCTGAGCCCTCGACAAGGGAGAGGCTCCTTGCTGTTAAGCCCATTCCAGTGGAGCAGAGCTACCCCAAAACCAGCCCCTCTTCCCGTGTCCCAGGAGAGCCCCGCACCCATTCAGCCATGTCCCTGGCAATACCAGTGCTGTGTTCTCGGATGGACGAGGCCTCAAGCGGCTGCAACCTGTGTCGGGCCCTCGGCGGGATCTCCATGCAGCAGCTCCAGTCACCGGTGTCCCATAAGCTGAGGCTGGCATCGGTGTGGCTTTGTTATGCTGCTCAGCATCGTGACTTGGCTGTTTCTTTGCTGACGGCCCTGGGTGATCTTTTGGCTGCTTCGCTGCAGAGAATGCGGATCTACAACGGCCGTTGAAGAGGCAGATCAAAACACGGTCTTTCCAAATTTGGGAGGGCAGGGGTCTCTGACACTGGTCATTACCTGGCTCATGCTGGGAGAGGCTGTCTACACGTCTTCCTGACCTAGCCAAAACCCTAGCTCGTATTCACAGCGTCTTCCCATGGCTGTGCTAGCAGTAACAATGTGGTCTTCCCCAAGCATGGATAGTAAAGGAGGATGCTTAGGGCAGGGTTTGGACTATACTGGAGACAGGCTTCACCTCCATGACTTGTTCAGAGCCACCCTCTGCTGCGAGTCTTAAGGGATAGCCTCTGTTTTCTCTTGCAAATGGGTCTGGAAATTGCTGTCATTTGCTGTTGCATTTTGTATGGTAATATGTCCCAAAGCCCCCAAGCTGAGATGGGGCTGCATTGCGCTAGGGGCCGTATGTACAAATAGGCCCGGCCTCAGATCTTAGAGCCAGATCCTGTTAGGCGCCCAAGTGTGATCCTGTTCTGCTCTGCTCCTCCTTGCTGTGTGGAGTGACTTGGTCTTAAGGCTGGGAAACTAGCACGCTATGCAAGTAGGTGTGTTTAGTGGTTCTTCAGGCACCTGAGCAGGGCGGGATAGGATTGCTCTTAGGCACTTATTAGGTGAAGCAGGACCTGGTCCTTACATAACAGACAGGAAATGTCGCTGTCCCAGTGGGACAGGCCTTGAGACTGCGAGCTTGTCTTTGCTGCTGCAGTCTAATTCTAGCACGGCCCGTGCCAGAAGTCCTCAGGCCTGGGAGAGCGGGGAGTGAATCTCAAGCTGGCCCAGCGTGGGGCAGGGGCTGATGCTCGAGTGGGCGCTCCAGTGACGACACTACTGTGCCGTGCTGCAAATGCTGCCACTGCTGGCTTGCAGTGTTCGAGCAAAGCCGGCATGAGCTGATGCTGCGGTGAGGACAAACCTCCAGGGCCTGCCCCAGCCCACACTGGACGTCTGCGGCAGGGCAGAGGATTGACTTTTGGTGTCTTCAGAGTCCCCAGCCAGAGCGCTGACCAGGAAACCTTCCTGGGGACACGGCGACAACCCTCTGCTCTGGGCTGGCCTGGCTGCAAGGGGCAGCAAAAATGCTGGGAAGCTCCCAAGGAGCTGGGCTTTCCCAGTGCTCAGAGCCCAGTCCTGCAGCCCTCCTCCCAAGTGACCAGTTTGCAGGTCACTGCCCAGACTCCTGAGCGATGAATCGAACCACAGCCCAGCTCCCAACTGGGGCAGACTCCTCCAAGCCTGGTCTGGGCATCCCCACGACGTACTGGTCCAGTACCTGTTGCTGGGCAGGCCTGGGGAGCTGCTGATCTGCATGAAACTGGCCCATGCGGCTGGTTTGCAAAGGAGCAAAAGCCCCTTGTCAACAGCGTGGATTAAATGTCAGCGGATCTCAGCCTGGGAAACAGCTGAGGGGGTGAAACGTGTGCGCGCTCATCAGTTGAGATGTTTTTGACTTTTTTCAAAACGCCGTTTCTGAACGTTTGCCGAAACGCGCGGGTCCCCCCGCAGCAGCCCTGCTTGCCAAGGCTTAGCCCGAGGCAGTGCGCGCCGCTGAGTGATGGACCTTTTGTAAGAGGCTTCATAATGGAGACCCTGCCGAACCCATCGCTGTAGCACTGCTGGTGGGTGCCGCTCCTCCCCTGACAGTTCATCAGCAGAACCCCTGACCCTTCCCCCCCTTAATCATCCTTGCCTGTCACCGACATAATTGCGTGATTACCAGTCCCTCTCCCCCACCCCTTTCAGCCCCCACACAATAGTGAATCTCGGCTACAAAATGGAAATGAACCATCCAACTAATTTCCACCCCCCTCCCCTCCTTGCATTCAGCCGGATTGACCGTAGCCAGTCTCTTTGTGCATGTGTACGGGGCGGGGGGGGCTTTCAAGGCTGGAATACCTTGAGTGTGAGCGGATCGGCTGATGTCATTGTGTTATTGATTCGGGATTGCAAGTTCAGCCATAAATCATTAATGGAGGGGCTGGAAAAAAACACTTTATTGTTTTCCATAAATCTGCTAACTCTCAAATGCAGGCTACAAAGGTTGGGGGTCGGGGGGCACAGGGTGGTTTCCCTGCGTTGTTGGGGAGGGTGGATGCTTGGGGGTCTCTGTCTGGATCGTTCGCTTTGTTTCGGACGAAAGCGAGCAGCGCAGTGGTGTTATGCAGTGATAGTCTGGAGTGCAGTGGACCCAGTGCTGCTGAATCGCCAGGGAGCTCATCGGGAGGGTGTGTTGTGAAGGTAGGAACAGATGGGCAGAGGGCCCGGGGCTCTGTTGTTCCTACCTAGAAAACTTGCACTAACAGGCAGATCTCAAGTGCAGGGATAAGAAAACACAGTCCTGCCTTTATTGGGCACTTGGAGATCTTGAGTGGCGTGGGCACAGCAGCCCCATTAGTGGGACTGACGTCTGACGCCCACATTGGGCTGACGGTCTTGCTGCTGTCCATTAGGCTCTCTGATCCGGGTAGAAAAAACAAGAGATGGGGTGTCAATGTGCTATAGCGATCCACATGTATTATAACACTGGCTTTTCCCTAACTGCTAATGTGCCAAAGGGAGAGCACAGACCAACCGCAGCCTGACGAAGGGTGTTTGTACCCGAATGCTTGCAAAGAAGAATTTTTCCAACTACTTGAGTTGGTCTAATAAAAGATACTGGATTTACCCAAAGATCCTTGCTGCCTTGGCATTGGACATTTGCAGGCACTTTGATCTGGGGCTCTGCCCACTTGAGAGGTGAACTGAGGGGGTTGCTCAGAGCACTGCCCCTTCCTAGAGCGCATCCAGCTGAGAGAGATTATCAGAGCAGAGGGCAAGAAATAACTGGTGCTTGCTGCCGAGTAGCTGGTGTTTGCAGTATAAATGTTTCAATGACTCAGCGCAAGGCTGTTTCAGGACCCCGCTGGAAACAGGGATGCGTGTAGAAGGAAGCGTCTGGGGAAGCTGGAGGGAAGAGGGGTGAGTCTGTGTCCCCGTGTAGCCATGCTGCGCTAACCCCTCTCTCTCCCCCCCGCAGGCGAGCTCACCTCCGCCTGTGTTTAGAGCGCTTAAAAGTTCTGATACCACTAGGACCAGACTGCACCCGGCACACGACG
>NW_005842252.1:0-27201 GCF_000455745.1 Alligator sinensis
CTGCCCCTGCCGCCTTTCAGTCTCTCCTGCCGCTATTTCAGTGATTTTCTGCTGTCCGGCTCTTTGTTTTCAGGCTCCCCCTGCCCTGCAGCTTCCCAGCTCCTGTGGTTTTCTCCAGCACCTCCTGCCCCACTCTGCAACTTCTCTAGCTGCCCCGGAGCCATCCTCTGGCTCCCCCACACCAAGAGCCCCTCTTTAACACCCACATTTTCCCTTAGTCCCACTTTCCCTCTCCAACACCTACCTTTTCAGCTCCCCCCTAGCTCTGGCTCCAGTCCCAGACTCTGTGCCGGCATGCTTCCCTGTTCTGCAGGCTTTGGGTGTTGTCTTTTAATCAATTAAGATCAATTAACCTAAAGTTACCCCCGAGCCTCAGTTCTTCAGCCCAGGCCCCTCTACTCTACCGGTTCTAATCCCGGTCCTGGTAACTTTAACTCCTTACACTTCTACTTTCTTACCTTAACCTTTCCCCAGGTATCCCAAGTACACCAAGCACATGCATACATACACATCACAACACCCAACTTAGGAACTCACCTGTGTGTATGTGTGTGAATTAGTGAATACACATATATAAATATCATTGTGTGTGTGTGGTATATGAATTAGTAATCCATGTCTGTGTATTGGATATGCAGGTGTTGGTAGCTGGTAACTGATTCTGTCTAAATGTGGTGTGTGTAGCATGTATGGGCTTAAATTGGTGATAGGTGTGCATGAACCTAGACTGGTTATTTTGAACGTGTGTGTATCTGAGCTGCTAGTGTGTGTGTGTGTACGTACACACATATATCATACATACACATACATGTGTCGTGTGTATACACACACACACAGAGATATATATATATGGCATTGTGTGCATGATATACAAATTAGTGATCTGTGTCTAACTTTTGGGGTGTATAGTGTATGTGCTTGAATTGGTGATAAGTATGCATGTGCCTAGGCTGGTTTGAATGTGTATGTGCCTGAGCTGGTAGTGTGTGTGTGTGTGTGTGTGTGTGTGTGTACACCTAATTGATCTGTGTGCGTTTTGTATATGTGCAATTGTGTCACACCCTCCTGTCTAACAGCACAATATTGAGATCCTGAGAGTTGGCCTGACCCCCCAGGGCAACAACAAGACATAAGAATGCCTTCTCCTCCAGTTTTTCTGGCCTGGGATTCACCAGGAGGTGCTCGATTTTCACAGGCCTTGGCCAGAATGCCAGCAGACAGACCTAGAGGGACCCCAGAAAGCCCCACTGTTGCCAATGCCACTAATGGAGGAACCATTTGAAAGGGTGCCTATACACACTGTAGGACTGTTTACAAAGAGCACAGCCAGACATCAATACACCTACACCAAGATATACTATGCCACAAGGCATTCAGAGGTAGTTCCGCTTAGGGCAGGGATGGACAATTATTTCGAGCAGAGGGCCACTTACTGAGTTTTGTCAAGCCATCGAGGGCCACATGACAGGCAGCCAGGGGCAGATAAATATTAATTTTCTAAATTTTTTTAGGGGCCCCGTGGGCCGGATAGAATGGCCTGGCAGGCCGCATCTGGCCCACGGGCCGCATTTTGCCCATTCTTGCCTTAGGGCGGTTAGCACACCAAAGATCGCAGCTGAGTTACTGAAAATATATGCACAGGTGGGCTTGCCAAAGGAGATACTGACTGATCAAGGCAGCAAATTTTACATCTCAAGTGTCTGAAAGAATGTGTGAGATGCTAAGTATTGAAAGACTGTAGACATCAGTATACCGCCCACAAACTGACAAACTAGTTGAAAAATTCAAATTGGACACTGAAAGGAATACTTAGAAAGATCACAGGTAAGGATCCCAGATACTAGGACACACTGCTGGTGTTATTAATGTTTGCCTTTTGGAAGGTGTCCCAAGAGTCAACTGGATTTTTCCCCTTTGAACTGCTACATGGGCACCAGCCGTGGGAGGTGTTAGACCTGATTAAGGAGGGCTGTGTGGTGCAGGAAGTTAGCAAAGAACCTGGTCAAGCATATGCTGCAGCTTAAGGAATGGTTCAAATTGGCCAGGGCAGCTGCAAGAAAGAATCTGCAAGCCACACCATACAACCACCAGGCATGGAAAAGGCAGTTCTTGGAAGACTATGTGCTAGTCCTTCTCCCGGATGAGACATCTAAACCGACGGCCCTGTGCCCAATGGCAGGAACCATCTGAGGTCACTAGGAGAACAGGACCCACGGACTATGAAATCTGGCAGCCAGGTAGAAGAAAAACCCACCAAATGTACCACATCAATATGCTGAAGACATGGAGGGAGAGGGAAGTTATGTTTGTAGCACCCTATCCAGACTAGCCAGAATTGGGACCCCAGGAGGCAGAACAAAGGAGTGGAGACCTAGTAGCCTTGGGAAGTCAACTGTCAGATGAGTAATGAACCCAGATGGAATGGATAGTGTAAGAATTCCTTGAGGTCTTTACCAAAGAACCAGAATTAATCAGGCTAGTCAAGCACCAAACAGCAATCCCTAAAAGAATCATGAGGGAGGGCTGGATGTGCATTCCTCAGCATCTGCAGGAACAGGTAAAAGAGGAGGTATGTCAGATGTCAGCCAAGGGTATCATTCAAGATGCAGAGTAAGTGGTGAAGCCCCATCGCAATGGTTCCAAAAAAGGATGGAAAGAGATGCCTGTGTGTGAATTTTTGGAAAGTAAATGAAATAGCAAATGTCATGCTTATTCCATGCCATGAATTAAGGACCTGATTGAAGGACTGGGAGAGCTCAGTTCATCTCTACTTTAGACCTCACAGAAGGGTACTGGCAAATTCCCCATGAATGCTAGTCCCAAGAGAAAATGGCACTCACCACTTCATGGGGGTTATATGAATTCACCCAAATACCTTTCGGGTTGCACAGAGCTGTGGCTACCTCCCAGAAGCTTACAGATCACATGTTAGCACCCTACTGAGATTACGTGGCTGTTCACATTGATGATGTAACAATTTTCTTATGGAGGTGGGACAAACACCTGAGAGCTCTCAGGGCAGTGTTAGAAGAATGGATTCTTCATTAAGTCCACTTTCATAAAAAAAAAAAAAAAAAAAAAAAAAAAAAAGTGTGCCCTATGCAAGGAGGAAATGTAGTACCTTGAATTCCTGGTGGGAAGCGGGGAAATGAAGCCCTTGGCTGACAGAAAGCAAGCATTGGAGGACTACCCTATGCCACTGTAGCAGAAAGCCCCCTTTTCCTCTTGCCTGCATTTGCTTTCCCCTCTTTGGATATGTTTCTCCTCTTCTACCTTTTCTTCCTTCCTCTTTCTTTCACTATAAGATAAGGAATTGTGTTTTAAAGTTTGCATCTCCCCTTGTATTTTGGTATTTTTATCTATTTGTGTGCCATGGCATTACTCTTGTAGCTTATATTTTATACTCTTCACCTTTTAACTAACTGTGTTTTACTTTTGGAAGTAAGTTATACACTGTAACAATGTTAACAAGGGCAGGAATTAAACTGCCGCTTCTCTGTATCAGGCGGGCCCCTGAAAGAGCAGTGAATCAGTGATTGAACACCTAACACAGTAGCAGGCAGCAATTAACACCTAGGGAAATGGCAGATCTACCAAGGAAGAAATCAATAGGAGACAATGTAGCAACCAGGAATTCTCTAAACTTCACTGTTCAAGGGCTAGAAGCCCTGGTCTGAGTTAATCAATGCCAGGGACCAACTTTTGGGTTGAATATCTCCAGATTGACCACTCCCAGAGCCCTATTCTAAATTCATCAATGGACTCCCAAACCTGCACGTACATGCGGATGACCCCTGGGGCTGACAGATGCCATTCAGTAGCCACTGAGGGGGAAGTCTCACACACACTGAGGGGGAAGTCCCACAAGGGTCAACGACCCCTGGATTGGGCAAACCTGAAAACTGGGGAGTCACCAAAGTCTGCCAAGGACAGATAAAAAGCAGTGAAAAGTGACCTGCAGCAGTGCTCTCTTGATCTCCAACTTGACCAGCACCCGACCTGTCCAGCCAGAAGGACCAGCCGGTGAACCACTTCTGGAGGATAACACCATGCTGGAAGAAGCCTCGACTGGCCATCGATGGCAGACTCCAGTGCTTATAGGATGGGTATACCTGACTCTGGTCTCCCACCCCAAAAAAAACATTTGTAGCTCATTACTGTGGGTGTGTGAGAGGGGACCAGCCCCAAGGTTATGATTTGACTTAATTACAGTGTTTCAATCCGCCTAATAAACCAGAATTTTAAGGATCCCGAGTTGGACATTTGTAGCCAACACCATGTATGAAAAAGGTAGGTGCAAGCCTTCCCAGGCCTAGTTAACTATTATTGTTGGCTGGGGCCTAGGTTTTCTGAATTCACAACACCCCTACCTGGGCTAAGGCAGCAGCCCCAAACAAAATGTAATGGACTCCTGAAGTTGCCAAAGTCTTCCAGGAGGCAAGTGATGCCCTATGCTTACAAGCAGAGGTACATGCACCAGACTTTGAAAGACCATTTCTGGTGCAAGCTGACGCATCCGGCATGGCTGCAGGGGAAGTACTATCAAAAAAGAAAACAGGGAAGAATACTCAGGCAGTAGCTTATATCAGCCACAAATTACACCCCACTCCCCCCACCCCAAATGAGCATATGCCATTGCTGAAAAAGAATGCTTAGCCATAAGGTGGGTGGTGAGGAGTTTCTGTTATTACTTTTTGGAGAAGAAAGTCACAGTAGCAATGGACTGCACACCTTTAAAATGTCTCCACCAGATGAAGGGGGACAACTCCCAATCAACCTACTGGTGCTTAAGCCTGCAACTCTTAAACTTTTGCATAGAACACTGGCCAGGAAAACAGCGCAGCAATGCAGACTTCTTTTCCTGGAAGAGCAAGGAAGTGGGCCAGCAGGAACAACTGGACTATAAGCCTGGGAAAAAAAATGGGAGAGGGAGGGGTTGTAATGGGGTCCCTACCCCATCACTGAAGGACAGAGAGAGCCACAGTTCAGTTGGTCAGCTCCAGCCTCCCAGAGAAACTGACTGATGGTGGCAGGGGGCCCTTTAATAAAATGGCCACTTGCCTCAGATGCAACCGGCACAGGCCCAGGGCAGAAGTAGTAGGTCAGGTGATCCAGAGAGAGACACAAGCCCAATGCCTGACAAAATGAACAGCCTGGCCCTGCAAGAAGCAAGGCGCCAGGGAAGAAAGGAGCCTGAGTGGCCAAGGACAAAGGACTCCAGGTTGCAGGGAAGCTGCAAGGAAGCCCCTACACCACCAGGCAGCAAAAGATACGCATTTGGGGGCCTTCTGTTGTGGCTAATTGCATGGTGTAGTGTTGACCCAGGGTTAGGAAACGTTTTGTTTGAGAGCAGATGCTTGGATTTTGTCACTTGTGTTTAAATACCGCAGGACTAGGCTGTGGCTGTAAGGGTGGAGGCAGCCACTGAGAAAGGTGCCCAGGGCACGCCTTATTTCAGCTCCTTTGAAGGAGAGGAGTGCTGCTGTTGGCAGAAGGACTGTGGTGTCAGACAGAAAAGACCAGGGCTGTGGGGCCCAGGAGCCAAAAGGTCCTGGGACAGCGGAGTTCAGGCAGAGGCTCCCAGCTAGAGTACAGTAAAGTGGGCCAAGGCCAGGGGGCCTCAGCCCAGAGAAGGACCTAAGACAACAGGGTGGGACCCTGAGAGGCCAGAAGGAGCAAGCAAGAAGGGGGCCAGGGAGCCACTAGGGGATGACTTGCTTCCCCAGGCCCAGATTGACTTTTATTAGTACATGTTTAGGATTGTGAATCCAAAAAAGATGACAAAGCCGGAAGGGAAATACAGATCGCCTGAGCGAGGGACTAATATTAGAGGGATGGGGGTATGTTAGATGCTTGCTCAGTCTTGGGGGGAAGGGGGGGAGGTGGAAAAAGATTGCCTCGAGAGAGAAACAAAATTTTGAAAACCTCACCCTCAAGGAGTGAAAGCTCAGCTACATAGTGAACAATTTAAACAAGCAGTTGTGTGTCATGGAAATTCTTAAACCACCTCATTTACAGATCCTTTTACATCCTCTCTACAGACACTGTGACATGCTTTTCCTCTAAGGGGGATAACAACCTTTGTCTTTTGCTTGAAAAGATTATACAGGTGGGACTCAGGATTCTGTGCCAATGGTCTGGTTCTGTGTGGTTTACTCTTCAGTAAATTCAAACAGACAAATGTTGCTCTGAAGCCCTGAGCATCCGCAGTGAAGTGCAAAGGGATGGACAAAGCACGAGACAAAACTCACAGTGAGTGCCAAATGAATCAGACTTTCACTTAGCAGAAGGCTCAGTGAAGTGTAGTAAACTTCTTGCTTAAAAACTTCTTGCTTGCGGTTTTAGAGTTTTGCCTAGCACAAGAAAAAACAACAACAAAACCTCCTCCTGATTATGAATTGTCCAATGTTTAAATTATCGTGGCTGTGCCTTCCATGAAGCTATGGAAATAAAAAGAATACTGGCCATCCCAAAGGCAGGGTATAAGGGGCTCATCAAGGCTTCTGAGAGGACAGGAATCCCACATTATGAACTAAGACATAGGCAGGGTAAAGGTGCACCTTATAGATCATTAGGCTCTCAGATCATTAGTCTGAACTACCTTCCAATTCAACATGGAGAAATGCATGGTGCTCCACATTGGGAGAAAACATCCACATCACACTTACAGGCTCAGCAGTGCTACACTCACTAGCACCATGACCAAAAGAGACTTGGGGGTTATGACTGACCACAAGATGAATGTGAGCCACCAATGTGATGCCACAGCCGGCAAAGCAAACAACACTTTGGCTTGCATCTACCACTGCATCTCAAGCAAGACCCAAGAAGTCATCCTCCCACTTTACTCGGCCTTGGTGAGACCACAGCTGGAGTACTGCATCCAATTCTGGGCTCCACATTTCAGAAAGGATGTGGAGAAGCTTGAGAGAGTCCAGAGGAGAGCCACGCGCAGGATTAGAGGTCAAGAGAACAGGCCTTATGAGGAGAGGCTGAGAGGCATGGGACTCTGCAGCCTGGAGAAGCAAAGGCTCAGGGGTGACTTGGTGGCAGCCTATAAGTATATCAGGGGTGTGTATCAGGAACTGGGAGAATGTCTATCTGTTCACCAGGGCACCTCAAGGGAAGACAAGGTCTAGCAGTCACAAACTGCTGGAAGACTGTTTTAGACTGAACATAAGGAAAAACTTCTTTACTGCCCAAGCCTCCAGAGTCAGGAATAGACTCCCCCCCCTCCTCCCCAGATGTGGTGCAAGCAGCTACTCTGTTTTTTTGGGTTTTTTTTAAAGGTATCCAAAGACACTTGGATGCTTATCTTGCTGGGCTGATCTGATGCCCGCTGACTTCCTGCCCCTTGGGCAGGAGGCTGGACGCAATGATCTTGTGAGGTCCCTTCCAGCCCTAACATCTATGAAACTGCCAGCAGGCAACTGCTAGTTGGGGAGTGTAGCCAGGAGCAAGGGCCTGCCAAATCCAGGGACCTTGGGCCCCAGTGGCTGTGGCAACCAGCAGCAGGAAAGCTGAATGAGGCAAAGACAGCCCCATTTATCCTCTGGCCACTCTGCCCACTGCAACCACTGCAGCACTACCTCCCTGGCCGCTGGCCCTGTTATGGCCCTGTTATTGCCCTGTCCGGGAGCTGCTGCTACATGACCCCAACCAGAGCCACATTGTACCCTAGGCTGGATCCCACCTGCAAGGAGCCCCCAGTTCAGTTTGGGGCACAAGGTGAGTCTGACACCCTTGGACTGACTGGATCAGAGATGAAGGGAGTGGTGGCTCCCACAAGCTGATGCATCTCCAATTCAGTTAGTTTAAGGCATACTTGTATCTTGACTACCATCTACCTAACTTGGCCAGGCACCTCTCTCTGCTCAGAAACTGACATGTTCAACGATTCAGGTTTCAACTATAACTGTGCAACTAGGCTGAAGTCACAGAAATAACAAAGCAAGACTGGAGGGGACCTCCAGATATCATCTAGTCCAGCCCCACTCCGGCTTGATGCAGGCCTATCTGTTATGCAGTGAAACAGAGGGCCTAAACCCACTAAGAAAACTATGAGCTTCCTTTAATTAGGGAGGCAACTGAATGCATAACAACTAAATACCAAGGAATGCCAATAAGATAACAGGGATGGGAAGGGAAAGTCAAACGTTAATAACAAGTGTCCCAAGGGGAGATATGAAGCAGAGCACCTTGCCTAGTTCCCACAAGATGAAGGAAGCAGAGGACACAATGCCCAGTGAAACTCTGCCCAGAGATGTGAACAATCAAGGGACAGAAAGATGGTCCCATGGCCACCAGGGATCCTCTGGTCTAGAGCTTCCTTTCTGGCCAAATGGATGGGCAGCTTGGCTAGAGTCAGGAGAAGGTCCTGGGACTTGGTGTGGCCCCTGATGGGGAGTGCATAAACACAGCGGTGCGGGAAGCAGGGGGGCAGCCAGAGCCTCAGCAGGAGGCTCTTGGAGACAGTGAAGAGGCTACAGCCTGGCGCACTCAAGGTTGGCATGTGCCAGGGTCTCCCTCTGGCGAGGGAAAGGGCAGCTGTCACAGGTGTCCATGAAATGTGGCAGACATGCCTGTGGTGATGGCTCCATGGAGGAACTGCCAGCTGAGGTCCCCAGCAACTCGTGGGATGAGGGTGGAGTACAGGCTGGTCCACCAGGGACCCTTACCCTCACTGAGGGCATCTGGGTGGGTCATTCTGAGCACGAGCCCCACCTGAGGCAGGAACATCCCTATTCCAATCCTCCTAGACAGACCCACCGGTCCAAGCTCCTAGTAAAGCTGTGCTGGCAGCCCTGACATAACCTCAAGGCGGCCAAGCAGCCATTTGACCCAAGAGGCCTCCCCCTTCCCTGCACAGGGCACCTCCCCTGCATCTTCCCATTCCCCCCAGGTCCAGCCCCCTGCTTTGCACAGGCACCTGCCCCTACCCCGTCCCTGCCTCCGCCCCGCCTCTGCACTTGCCCCTGCCCCTGCATCACTCCCATGCCCCCCACGGGGAAGGGGCGGGGCTAGCGGTTGCCGCGAGGCAGGGCGGGAAAAGGTGCGAGGCGCCGGGGCTGTGGCGGCAACTCCGACCTGGATGTTGAAGTCGGCCGGGTAGAGGCTCCGCGCCGTGATGAGCCAGGCCTTGGCTGCCCACAGGTCGCCCTGCACCAGCTCGCGGGCGCGCTTCACCAGGAACTCGCAGTCACCCTGTGCCGACATCTTCCGCCGGTTCCCGCGCGGAGACCCAGCACGCATGCGCGGGCGGCGGCCACCGTCCCTACCCAGCTCCAATGGTTCGGGGCGACTGAGGGAGCGGGGCCTTGCGGGCCGCGTGATGACGTCACCACTGCCGCTGTTGCTGGAATCGGAAACCGCGCCCACCATTTGAACTGGTGGCACTGGGGGGGTTCCGGCCTGCCTGCCCCGCCCCTCGTCGCTGTGGTGACAGCATTTCTCTCTCCCACCGCACTGGGCCTGCAAGGCTGGGCACGGGCGGGGAGGCGGGGCGTGGGGTAGAGGGCGGGGCCGTGGCCGGGGCATTCCAGGAGGCGGTGGGCTGCCAGCCGGCGTTGTTGCCAGGGTGACATGGGGGCTCCCCAGCGGGGTTGCCTGGTGTACCGCCATGACTAGGGGTGCAGTGATTTCAGCCCTGGTGCCATGTGATCGGCAGTAGTAAAAACGTTCAAAATGTAGGGTCGTGCGTGAGGCCGCTCGTTGTTGCAGCAGATGCAAAGCCCGAGTCCTTCCCAGGGAGCCTTACCTGACTTTCGGGCTTGCAGTCAGCACTTCCTTAGGACGGCTTCCCCCGAAATAAAGAAATGCTTCAACTTTGCTGACCCACTTCTCATTGCTCTCTGGTGTCTTACAGACAGCAATACAAAGTAAATAAGAAAACACCTTATCTGCATGCTTATTTGCGTGTTTTTGAAGTGTACACTCATTTTTCAGCGATTTTGAGCTTCCAATATGATAATTTCATATTTAAGGCCTGGCAATGCTGCTCCTCAGCCTCGTTGCTGTGGGGATGGCCTGGCCTCTTCCCTAGCCTTCTCTATTGCTGTGGTGATGGTGCGGCCCTGGCCTGGGCAGCCTCTTCCTGCCCTGGCAGAGCCAATAGGCCCCGCTTTTAGGTCGCTGCCAGGACAGGACCTGACCTGAGCTGGGCTCTGGCTCCCGTCTGTGGCAGAGTGGCCCACGCACAGCATCCCCCAGCCTGTGGCCTGAGCTCTTCCTAGCCCCGGGCGCCCTCCAGAACCAGGGCCTCAAGATGAGGCTGAAGTTGGATCCTTATTCGCGGTTCCTGGTTCCTTTTTACAAATCTGATCTCTACACAATTCTAGGTTGTCCATAGTGAATTCAAAACGCGACAGAGAGAGAATTTCATCACCAATGTATATTTACTAATAAAAAGGTAAAATAATATCATGTATCAAGTTCATGGCCTTAAATAAGGAGTTGAGTTTAGGCTGGGATTGTGGGTCATAATCCTAACCCCAGGCTGCGTTAAAGGGGCAGAGATATTGTTGTGAGGAGTGTGGCCCAGGGCAGCTGCCAAGCCCTTGCCTAGGAAGGAAAATCATCCTGGTCAAGCTGGAACTGCCAGCCTGCAAGGGAAAAAACACAATTTCCCACATTTTTCTCCTTTAAAGGTGAATCCATTTTTAAACTTTGTCGGTGACCCTTTCATATATTCTTGCAACCCACTCTTGGGTCGTGACCCATGGGTTGAGAAATGCTGATGTAGTCCAACTCCCTGCTCAAGGCAGGATCATTTGTTACCAGGTTTGCCTGTCCCACCTGGGGTGCGCTCATTTATTAGAGTTACATTCTGAGATCTCTGTAATTTTATCACTGTATTGCTTGTGTCACTTGTGTTTCTATGTGGAGCTCTCTCTCTCCCTTCTGCAAGTCTTCACCCCGCAATGGAGTTACTTTGTAGGGCTTAGTTTCAACAGGATTGGGTTCCTCCAGCCACAGGATCAGTCAAACACAGACACACCCGTCCATGCAGGCAGGGTTAATCCGCGTTTCCAAGCTGACCCCCTCATATGCCATGGACTCAGCACAGGGCTTAGCTTAGCAGGGCAACAGTAAAATGCAGTCAGACATGCATGCAAGTTAACAGAGCACATCTGCACAGGCAGGGTCAATCAGCACTTCCAGACTGATACCCTCATATGCCACGGACTCAGCACCCTCCACTCTCTTGTCACAATTGTCCTGGTAGTAACTCCCTTGATGAGCAGACCCCACCATATTTTTGGGCATTACAGGGATCTTTGGCTTAGGTAAAAGGAGCTTTGCTGCAGAGCAAATGGGGAAGTCGAGGAAAAGGAAGAGTAAACGAGATTCCAAGAGAGAGTATGGCAACCAGCTTGACCATAAAAGTTATTTTATTGCCAGGTATATGAAACTTGTAATGTTACTAGTAGTAATAGCCATACAAGGAGAGACAAACAAATGAAACGGTTACAATATTACATGGTTTCAGTTGGGTATTTGGGAAAATCTAGCTCAAGTTTGATCAACAAAAGACAGTTTTAGAAAGCTATGCCTGGACTAAGAAAGAGAGAGAGAGAGAGAGAGAGAATTAGGGTCTCACCACTCAGTGAAGCTTGAACCAGTCGAGGTTCCCAGGTGTTTGTTGGAGCTCGTAGACAAGCTGCTCAGCTTAGGGTCCAGAGTGCTTGAGACAGGCAGAGCCCCCAGTATGATCAGTGAAGATATTCCAGGTAGAAAAAGGAGAAGGTGAAGTCCCTGTGGAATTGGTGCAGCTTTTGGATCCAAGCACCAGAACAGAAACCTGAGTTTGGGTAGAAGTTCTTGTAGGGTGTCCTAGGGAGAGACAAGTGGAGGCCCCGGAGCACCCTCCCACAGCGGGACCCGAGGCAGGGTCGACCCGCCTAGAGAAGAAAGAGAAAAACCCTGAAGGCAGGGCATACTTACCTTTTTTAGGAAAAACAGAGCCAGATATGAGCTGTGCTGAGAAGAACTGCCTGCGCAGTTCATCAGACGCTTTTATTGCCGACTGGGAATGGCGCCGGCTGATGATGTCATCAAAAAATCACTGCCTGGCTGATTTAAAAGCCAGCGGCAGGGAAATGGAGAGCAGGACAGCACCACTAGGACCAGAAGACGAGACTGCTCCCTGGGCTATATGCAGGCTGTGTCGCCAGCTCGGGAAAGAGACAGACAGGGACCCAATGGAAGGGTACAGGATTTATTGAAGGAGGTATCACTTTGGCTTGGCAGGGTGGCTGGGCCAAGGAGGATGGTGTTGAGGGACCTTGGAGCTGCAGCCACCAGACCTGTGAGTGGCGCGGGCGGAGGCCCCGCACACCAGCTGTTCCTTTTTCTTTCTTCTTAAATTGTTTTGAGTTTTTGCAGGGCCCCAAACTAGGGAGAGGGGCCAAGGGCAGCCTCCACAGGCTAGGAGGAGCCAGAACAGAACAGCAGATAGCAGCATAGTGAAGGAAGACCTGAAGCTTTGGCCAGGATGGTTCAACGTCCCGTGGTTGTGTCGCACAAAAAGAGGCTGGGTGACAGGCGAGGAGAAGAGGAGGCAGGTGAAGACATCAGAAGGGCGAGTCGGTGATCCAACATCTGGCCATCCTGGGGGTTGGCACATGGCTGGGGTGTAGGGGAGATGGAGTCCTAAAAACGCCCGCTAAGGGCAGCACCCGGTCTGCAAGGAGTGACGAGAAGGACCCCTGACACTGAAAGAAAAGACCAAGTCGTGGCAGACGAGTATTGGAACCTCCTTCGGGGTGAATATGACCCAATGTCAAGGCCACCAGAACACACCCTGCGGCTGGCACCGGGTGCATGCTCCAAAGTGGCAAGAGAGCGCCTCCACAAGGTCAGATGAGTGCGTAGGGAAACAACAATGGTTCAAGGGAGAACACTGGATTTGTTTATGGGTAAATGATGGCTCAAGGGAGCATACCAGAGTTGTTTTGTTTATGCTCGACAATAGGAACTCATCATTCCTGGCTATGGGCGGAGTTACTCTGAGGGAGCTCACAATGCAATCAGGCAGATTCAGTATTTTGGGTACCAATAGAGGATTCATCATCAAAATTCACTATGACTCTGAGATCCCTTTCCGCTTCTGTGCTGCTGAAAGGGTCATTTCCCAGCCAGTAGGTTTGCTGGATATTTTTGCGCCCTAGGTGTAGTAGTCTGCACTTGTCCTTGTTATACTGCATCCTATTGTGTACTGCCCACTTTTCTAACCTGTCCAGGTCTGCCTGCAATTGTTCCCTACCCTCTGGAGTGTGCACTTCACCCCACAGTTTAGTATTGTCCACAAACTTGGACAGAGTACGCTTCACACCCACATCCAAGTCACCGATGAAGATATTGGAGAGTACAGGTCCAAGGACCGAACCTTGTGGGACCCTGCTATCCACATCCTTCCAGGTTGATTCTTCTGATCAGTTCTGATTCAGGCAGAGGTGGTGGGGGGTGGTCCTTTGTGAGTCAGACAGGCTGGATACTGCACCAGGGTTCCCGAGAAACACAGAGCTGATACATAACGATCCCCAACTACATCATCCCAACCAAGGCTTTGCCTACCTGGGTCTTAAAAACCTCTCAGGATGGAGATTCCACAACCTCTTTGGGTAGCCTGTTCCAGTGCTTTATTACCCTTGTCTTGAGAAAGTTGGCTGCGCATCACCTCTGAAAAGCAAACACCCTGTTTATCTGTGAGGCACACATTATGCCATGGCAGTTGCCTACTCCCCGATAGTTGAATCAGGGCGAGAAGTAAGCAAACAGGCATCGCACAAAGGCTGATAACTGAAGCATGCATGTGCAAGTTGGGGAACAATCTAATGATGAGGATGCTCTTTGTGCTTGTGCTTCATTGGGACACCAATGGGAAATGGTTACCACAATTTACAAAGCACTAGAGCAGACGTGGGCAAAGTCCAGCCCGCGGGCCAGATCTGTCTGGCAGTGGACTCCATTTCCTAGCAATGCCTTTCTGTGTGTCTGGGGCCGGAACCCAGCAGCAGCTGCGCTGTGATAGCACAAGCTGGGGTTTCTCCAGCAGCAGCACCAGCCCCTTCCTGGTGGGGGAGTTGTGCTGCGGGCAGAAGCGGGGTGGGCTTAGCTGCCGCTGCCTGTGCAAGGCAGGCGGTGGTGGCACCGCTGGGCGGGGTGGATACGGGGGGGGCTACAGGGCAGCTATAGCCCTCCCCCCCGAAGCCTCCCCTAGCACCACCCCTGCTGGCAAGGCATGCAGCAGGGAGCTGGGCTGGGATCTTGTGTTGGTGACAGCTTAGTCCAAAGCCAGGGCAGAGCCATGATCTGCAGGGTTCAAATTACAGGGGAGCTCAGGGGGGCCGAGCCCCCCCACAAGAGACAAGAGCTCCCCCATAAGAGACGAGACCCCCCTGGCCCACCCTGCACCTCAGGCGATGGCGGCGGAAGCTCCTTCTGGATGCCACCACTGCAAACCCCCTCAAGAGTTGGAATGTAATTCAAACCTTGGTGATCTGCATCCTGCATGCTCCGGGCAGGGGCGTGCAGACAGTGGATCACAGCTCTGTCCCAACTCCGGACCACATTGTCACTGCTGTAAGAAGCCAGGGAACAGCAGTGATCCGCTGCCTGCACGTCCCTCCCTGGAGCATGCAGGCTGTAGATCACAGCTCTGCCCTGGCTCTGGGCCATGTTGTCACTGCCACAAGATCCCACCCTGGCTCCAGAGCAGCTTCATGCCCTGACGCACACCCTGCCAGTGCTGGTGGGGCCAGGCTCCATGGAAACCCCAGCCTTGTGCTATCACAGCACAGCTGCTGCTGGGTTATCCATGAAAACTGGCCTCCGCCACATGGGCATGCACTGCTGGGAAATGGAGTCTGGCCGTCAGTCAAATCCGCCATTTTGCGCACCCCTGGACTAGTGTCTCCAGACTGTCTCAGGTCCTAGCTTTGTGTTGCCTGAAGTTTATGGTTTTTAAGGCAGCCACTTATCTGCTAGTCATTGTAGCTATGCTTTGAGCTCACTTCCTTGGAAAAAAAAAATCTGGAAAGTTGTACAGCGTGTCAGAGCAAGTATAGAGGTACAAGTCTCACTCATACATTAGAAGATCCTGAATCAGTTGCAGCTTCTCTAGGTTTGTGACTGACCTCTGTGTTTCTCTGTGTCTCACCAGGCTGGACTCTCTACCCTATATGTGCTGGTAAAAGGACAGAGGAAGTGAACCCTGCAGTTTCACTCCCCCCACCCCTGTGCATGTGCTTTCCTGTTATACAGCAAGGCCTGGGCCAGCATTTCTATTAATTATGTATAAAGGGCCTTATTCATAAAGCAGTAAAGGCAGGAAAAGCTCAATGTTACTCCAAAGGGCAACAAAACCTTAGCATATTCTGCCTCCTACCCTTTAATGAATACCTCCTTAATAATGTGCCAATTGATGTTTGCAGGAGAGGTGCCCCTGTCCTCAAACACACATACCCCAGCTTCCTCCTACAGCATTGGCCCGTCAGGGTCACCTCTTATCTCTCAGAGGGGGCAAGAGCCCTCAAACCCACTCTCTGCCCAGAGAGACTCCATCACCATCAGGGGAAGGGACAGAAAGAGAGACACCCCTGGTTGCATTCAGAGACATGCCCCCTAGGCCTCACTGGTCTTGATAGACTCCCCCTCTGTCTAATCTTGGGTCTCATAAACACTAAACTGCAGTCCAGAGGTAGAAGCTGATGGGCTGGGGGAGCAGCTCAATGCCCAAGCTGTGCTGGGGATGGAGCTGTGTTACTGCACATGTGAATCAATAGAGACCTCCAGCCCCTGCCCCAGCCCCTGTGGCTGCTGCTGGAGGAAAATGCCTGGAAAGTGGTAGGAGCCCAAGATACACATGGGAATCAGGCAGCAGGGGCTTGCCTGGGCTCATAGCCACCACTGTCATGGAGAGGGGCTCTGTATGTGGAGCAGGGAAGCAGGGTGCATGCAGTATCTGGGGTGCAGGAGGGCACTGTGTCTTCAGGAGACATGGAAGAAGCCCTGGGAAGTTGAGCTGCACTGTGGATTCCAGTGGAGTCTAAAAGAGTAAGAAAGAGCTCTGTGTCCTGAGAAAGATAGCTCTGTCAAGGGGAGAGAAAGCCCAGGGGAGAGAAGCAGAGGGATGCTGTGGTAGGGGAACTGGTTTGGGATGTTTAGCTGCTGCCAGGAGTAGCTTGCAAGCAAGCTTTTCAGTTATTTAATTTTCCTGTTTTTTGATAGTTCCCATGCTGCCCTGGCTAGGGGAGAGCAAACAGTGAATTGGATTGAAAAGAACTCCCAGCCCTTAGGGACTCCCTTTGCATCAGCCCCAAGGGAATGACTAGCCACAGTGAAATGAAGAGCTGACAATTTCACAGCTGCTATGACTATGATAGTATCCTTGTCTACCAATCAGTAAGGAGGACCCATCCCAAACCCTTGCAGAAGGCTTCCCAAAGCTAAGCCATCTTAGCATTACCCCTTCTTCCCCTTGCCCCATGTGTGCATCTACTGCTCCATGAAAGGTATTGGATTAGCACTGAAACAAGCCCTGGATCCATCTCCAGGGCAGGCTCTCCAAGCACACCATCCTCCCAGACAGCCTCAGCTCTTATGTGAGGATGGTCATTCTGCCTATTGGGGTAACAGGACTAGTACAGGCTCCAAAGCCCATGCAGATCTTAGCTTCTTTGCAGACCTATGAATAAGTGGAAAAAGTTAACTTCTAAACTGGAGACTGAAACTGAGACCCACTAACCTCATCGCCTGGGGGCCACCAAACCTCCTTTAAAGGGAAATAACCTTCTTTAGCCTATTACTGACATCAGATGCATCTAAACTGCTACATGAATGTACGAGCAATATGAACAAGAACAAATCACATGGAAAGAGCACTAAGGTTGTCAAGTCAAGCATCTTAGCAAATGCCATGGGTTGCTCAGCTGCTTGCTAGGTGCTGGCAGAATCATAAGGACTGGGATTCCTGAATTGTTATCTTGGTGGTAGGTGCAGGGTGCTCCGAGCAGGAGCCTGCTTCAAATTAGCCTAAATCAGGCAAGCTAGTCACTGTCCCCGTGGGACTCCTGGGCTGCAATGCCAGGCTGGGCTTGGCAGCTGGGTGAGTGCTGCCAAGGCAAGGCTTACCGCGGTGGTGGGGAAAGCCCCCCCAGCTGGGGAAGTAGCTGAACAAGTAGAGTGCAGGCCTCAAATGCAAGAGACAGCGGGATGGATTCAGGCTCTATGTGCAAGCCTGTTTTACAGATCCAGGGCATGTCTGCCTGGCTGCGGTGGCAACTGCAGTAGTAAAAGCCCAGGGTGGCCAGCGTGGAAATCAAATCCATAGCCTTAGGCATTATTAGCACCATGCTCTAACCAGCTGAGCTAGGTGGCCAGGGGCGAAGGTCTTCCCCTAGCAGGAGTGTACTTAATACTAGCCCAAGTCAGGCAAGCTAGTCACCAGCCCTGTGGGAATCCTGGGCTAGGCCTAGCTTGGCAGCCAGGGGGACAAGCTCAAGTGGTAGAGTGCTTGCTTGGCATGGAAGAGGTTGCAGGCTAGTGGTCACATGTTGATTTACTACACTGAGGTTCCTCATGGGGCACTGCTTTCCCAAAGCCAAGACTTCTAAGATGCAGGGCACTGGCTAAAGAAATATCTGAGGTCCAGCCCCTGGAGTTGCGCTTGGTCATAATGCTCCATATTTTGGTGTGTGGACCCCAAATATTTTTTTATGGAGTGCTCTAGGTGTTTGCCCATCTGAATTTCTCTCTGCAGCCCTTTTTCAGAGGCTGTTCCAGTAGGTGAGAACATAGGGACAAACCCTACCCTCTCTGCAAATCTTGCTTACAATCTCTTTACTTACCTCTCCCTTGTTTTCCTCTCTGTCAGGCAGCGGGCTCCAGCCAGTTCTGACACTGTGCCATGTTGTGCAGTTAAAGGCAAGAAGTGCAGATGAACACGTGCTTAAATCATTAAGTGTTTTTTTATATCACAGAGGAAGCATAGGCAGACAGCACTACTGACAGGTGATGCCTAGGTAACCCTTTCATTGCACACGGGTTCCACCCTATGCAGTGACCAGGTTTTCCTGCCCCCAGAACCTACGTAGTCCTCAAGATCCATCAGAGATGCACTGCTTGTGGATCTTGTACCTCTACACTGTCTCCTGAGGCACTGTATGATGGGAAAGTCCACTCGGTAGCAAGCTATAGGAGACTACTGGGGCTATTTCTCTTGACTTGCTAAATTAGGCCACACTGAACTCTGGGCTGACTGCTTCCTTTTGATACACAAGATCATTTATTTAAAGCTAAGTTAGATATTTCTATGCTACCAGCATTAGGGATTCAGAAACCCAATATTAGTAAAAAAGCATTGTTTATACATATCTGTCCACTAGAGGGGGGACAAAGAGCCAGCCTCTGTTCTCATAGGATTCACAATCATTGCTGCTTGTCCCCAGACAGCTCTTTCCTCAGACATCCACATTTTCATTTCTTCAGTTTTCTATCTTTTCACTCTCTGTGTGTCCTTCTCACAATGCTACTCACAATCTTCAGAGTCCCACACAAGTAAACAACCAAACAACAGTAAAGAAAAAAAAATGGGCATAGTGCTAATGATGTGCTACTAAATGACTCTGGGCCAGATTTTTAAAGGTATTTTATGTCCTAATTTCAATTGAAATCAGTGGGAATTAGGTACCCTGAAAACTTGGGCCCTTGGTCCATTATGTTAATGACAGTTCTCAGTTGCTCACATATATGACACACTTTATTCTTCTAGCATATTGAGTGAATTTTGTTTGCAGTTCTGTATTGGGTCAGCTCCTTTATTTAATAAGTCATAAAAACAAAAGCTTGTTTTGAAATAAAGGCCCTGTATTTAAAAATACAGATTTTTAAAGTGTGTTTTGTGTTTAAATTAGTTTGAAATCACACTTTTATGTTACTCTACATTCTCATAAATCTTTTAACTCCAATCTGGCTGTGTCAAAACATTTAAAATTTTACAAGCCTCCGTTCAGGGGTGGGAAGAAAATATCACTTGTTCCCAAATCCATTTGATTTCAAGAAAATGTCATTTCCAGCTGTTTTAATGGCCTTTCTAGCCATCAGAAAGCTGGCAAACTGAATAAATAATGCAGGACATGGAGTGTGGGAGAGCTCTGATGTAACAGCAGAAGGCAGAACTGCTTTTCTCTACTTGCTTTGTTTTTTAAAACTTTTCTTCTCTTTTTCCATCTTGCTTCTTTTGTCTCTCTCCCTTTTTTATTCTTTTGCTCTTCCTCTTTCAGCTTGTGAGGTGATAATTTGATTCTCCCTGGGTGACTCTACATGAGATGTTTACTGAAGCATAGAATAATTAGCTCCACAGTAAACTTCACACATCTACACATGCACCCCTTTTAGGCTGGAGTAAACTAATTAACTTCTGCAACAGGGTTGTATTTGCAAATACAAGTCTTATCCTACTGTGGAGTTTTTTTACTCTGCAGCAGTGCACATGTAGATGCTGCTCCAGCTGATGGAGAATGAGGGTGCTTCAGTGTGCGAAACCACAGCCTCTATTGCTAGAGCTGAAAGAGTAAGTCTGTTCTCAGGGAGCAGTAGAAGACGCTTATCCTCTTATGTGGATGAAACATTAGCTGGGAGAAAAGCTCACGTTATCCTTCTGTGGGTTGAAGGTGACACCTTTCCTAATTATTCCCCAGCCAGACAACACAGACAACTTTTATGCTTTTATTAGAAATATGTTTATTTTCTACTTCATAACTTGAGAAAGAGAAAAATGTGCTTTTTGTACAGTTCTGTTCCCTTGAGGTCAAGGGCCCATGTAGTATAAAAAACATAAAAATCAATGAAGTCTTGCTTACTTCCACTGACAGTGGTGTATGCTAGCCTTTAGCATGCTGGGCTGCTGAACTCTATTATGATTGTACTGCAGTAGGGTCAACCATGAATAGGGCCCCCTTGTGCTAGGTACTGTTGTAACACAGAGCGAGAGAGAAAACTTGTTCCAAAGAGCTAACCATCAGAGTAGATCGGGGTGTTGAATTCATCCTGGGCCAGATCTGCAGGTCAAGTGGTAGAAGTGGCAGATTCAGTGACTGTGACATTGAAGAGGCATCTTCAGAGGCAGTGGTGACAGTGGTGAAGCTAGTGGCTGCAATGGTGACAGTGGGGCCAGCAGCCACGGACCAATTGGTGGCAGAGTACAGGCCCACCTACAAGCAGCTGCGGGGTGACTGAGGCTGTGTTAACACAGCCTTCACTCACCCCCTTGGCTGCTAACGGCCATGCCCAACAGGGCCCTGGATCCTGTGGCAGGCCCCACCCCCCGTTAGTCCTATTCCCAAATTCCCTGGCTTGCCAGAAGCCCAGAAGACTGAATGGAATTAAAAACAGATGTGCAGAGAGGTGAAATGACTTGCTCAAAGTCCATGGTAAAGCCAGGAGTAGAACTCAGTCCCCCATTTTCTACTCCAGAGCCCTAGCCAATAGATCATGCTGCCTATACGTGCACAGTGAACTTTGGTTAGTTCACCTGTGGCAGGAGTGGGCAATTATTTGGGCCTGAGGGCCACATGGAGAGTTTTGATGAGCTGTCAAGGGCCAGGTCAGCACCTCCCCCCACTGCAACAACTCACCAAAACTTCCTATGGGGCTGTGGGGGGGTAGGGAGCAGTGTTCAGGACTGGGAGGGGTGGGCGAGGCTGGGGTCACAGGGCCAGGTGTGTGTGTAGGAAGGGGGCAGCTTGGGCGCTAGATCCCAGGAGCCTGCCATGGGTGAGAACAGGGAGGGTGTGGTGGGGAACACATGCAGCAGCACTCACCAGGTGGTGTTGTCCACATTGCCCCATTGAGCTCTGAACGGGGGTGAACCACACCCACTTGCACCAGGGTAGCCCACACCATGGTCCCACTGGTATCCACAGCCCAGCTCAGCTGGGTGCTGTTCTGCTCCCCTTGCCTCCAGCAGTTCTGCTCCTGCTCTGAGATCTTGTCCCTGCTTCACCGCACCGCTCTGTGGGCAGCTTCAGCTGAGTAGTCCCTGCCCCAGTGCATGGGACTTTGGCTCCAGCTCCTAGGAAGGTGGCTGGGAGCTGAAGCCAGAGCCCAGTGTGCTGGGCCAGGAGCCACCTGGCTGAAGCTGCCTGCCCACCCAGAGCAGTGAGGCACAGCAGGGGCAAGATCAGGAGCAATTTCTAGCAGGGCTGTTCCTGGTGTGGCTGCACACAGCTGGATGCTGCTCAGTTTCCCCTGCCTCCATTGGCAGCTCCTGCTCCTGCTTCACTGCACCACTCCCGGCAGGTGGATAGGCAGCTTCAGTTCCTAGCCACCTTTCTGGTACCTGGAGCTGGAGTCCCATGCACTGGGGCAGGAGCCACCCAGCTGAAGCGGCCCTTTTGGAGCAGTGCACTGTCATGTGTCTGGGGCAAGATTAGGAGCAAGAGACGCTGCTGAAGGTGGGAGAGCAGAGTGGCACCTGGCTGCAGCTACACTGGGAATAGCCCTGCTGGAAGCTGTGTTCACCCACCAGGGCTGAGCCATGGGTGCTGGTAGGGTGGCCATCATAGAGGACATTCAAGTTTTCTGCTGCTCTGTGTCCTGTCAGACACTGTGTCCTGTGCACTGCTGCAGCCCTGCTACCCAGGAGCTCCTCTCCCCATGGCTCTCAGGGCCAGACTACCTGACCCACTCAGGCCATAGGTTTATATACTTCAAGCCCCATCCCCTTCTGGTCAGGTGACTCTAATTGACCCCTGCCACACCTGTAGGCTGCTTTTCATGCAGCCTCTTTCCTTCTCAAAGTGACAGGCATGCTAAGTTCCCTGTCACAACTACACACACACACACACACACACGTATGTATATATGTATGTATGTATGTATGTAGGGATAAAATAGTAAAAGAAAAATAGAAGTCAAAACTTTGCCCATGGTTATTTTCATGTATATTGTTTTTTCCCCCTGTAAAACAGCACTAAGAGTAGTTGAAATGGAATTGCTATTTGCTGATCAATTGCTAGATAAAAGGTCTGTGGTTACTTGATTATAACTTACTTGCTCTTGTCTAACGCACTGTATACCCAAGGAACTAACACATAATAATGCTCCAGAAACTATAGAAGTGATGGCAACACAATATTAAAATGTGAGAAGTGAATTAACAATGTATCTTTATAAGCTACACACATTGGTTGAATAGAATTTTATTCAGCTTCAGAATAAATTGTGCAGTGGTATAGGATGTGAAAGTGCTACTTCTAAAACAGACAGTGCACACTTTTCATTGTTTGCAGATTGAAAAAAGTGTTCAAATAAGATTGAGTCTGTCCAAAACAAAAAGAACCTTGATATTTCAGTTAGGATGAAAAGCCAGCCTTAATAAATCCCACTGAGCTTAGATGTTTTGGGAGGTTCCAAGTTATGGGTAAATTTGCTGTGTTATATCTGGTGCAATATTAAGTCAAGTCCACATCAATTTGCATTTCTAGCTTCATCCCTTAGCATATTTGCCAGCAGTCAACTGTACCAGTGTTTCAGTCCCTTTTGTTGCTAGATTCAACACTGTATGCTTCTGCTAAAAACCAATAGTAACAAATGCTGACTTTTATATTGTCATCATTATGCTCCAGGGCAAACATGTCATCATTGAAATGAATGGGAACAGTTGTGATCCAGGCCACTATGTCAAGCTGCCTACAAACTCCGGAAGACATTAATTTATACAGTCAAGCCCCTAAGTGGCTGTTGCTGTTATAGAGTGTCATCTGACAATATGGTATGGAACAAGCTCCCCATGGAAATGTTGCTGGTAAATGATTGTTGGTCTTTTACCAGGTATTGCTGCAAACAAACATTGACTGTACTAAGTTCCTGTTTGGAAGGTTTTTCTTCATGCCACTCAGGCAAGAAATGAATGACAAATCATTGTCCTTATACTGCTGCTTTTAGGGCTGTGTGAAACATTGAAACAGCATCAAAACAGCAAAATAGTTTCAATTAAATGAAATGGAACAGTGCTTCAAAACTAAATGAAACTCGAAATGATATACTGTCCCGTCAAAATGGCGAAACGGATGTCAAAACAAAATGGTGCCCTTTCCCCCCTGTGCCTGTCTTCCAGGCATCTGGGGGCCCCAGTTTGGCAGGGGCCCCTGGGACCGGGCCTAGCTGGCCCATACGTTAATCTCCCTATGCTCCAGGGCATGGTGCAGCTTTGATGAACCTATCTACTTTCTATTGAAAGCAGCAAGAAGGATTTAGCCAGTTCTTCATAAACTTACCCCTCTTTTGGGCTCAGTTTGAGCCAAGTGTTAATCTTCTTTGGCACCCCCTTGCAGTCGAGGTTGATTGTCTTCCATGATTGTCTTAACTGTGTGTCCAAAGATGGCTGATGAGGCCTATCCAGGATTAACAGACTCTACTGCAGCTCAGACATGTTTCCATGTGGGGTGGGTGGTGTTGGATTCTTGATTTGGTCCACATCATGCTGTTTCTGCCACTCTCACTTTTCCAACTCCTGTTGTTGTCTTGGGGTTTCAAAGTACTGAGATCCCTGCTGCAAACTCTTCCTCCATTTGGGGTGGTCCTGGGTGATAGTCTACCATGTGTTGACATCAATGTTGCATTTTTTAAAGCTGGCCTCGAGGACATCCCTGAAGCGCTTTCTCTGCCCTCCTGAGTGTATGCCTTGGCTGGGGTGGGAGAATAAAACTTGCTTTGGGACTCTGAAGTTGGATATCCAGATGACATGGCTGGCCCAATGAAGTTTCTGTCAGATGATCATTGCCTCAATACTCATGGTGTTTGCTGGTAGGAGGATGCTAACATTAGTGCATTTGTCTTCCCTCTGGATTCAGAGGATCTTCTGCAGGCGGCACTGATGGTACTTCTCCAACAACTTTAGATGCCTTCCATATGTTGTCCATGTCTCAACTCTGTATAGTAAGGGGGGGGAGGGCAGGTGTTGTTCATCCAAGAGCTGATATTCTGCCCAAAGTCTGATATTTTAGTATTGGTAGTGGTTGCATGAGTTGAGAACTAGGTATTAGGTTGAGTTCCATTGGCATATTGTTCAGAGCCAAGCCCACGTTATCTCTCCATAAGTCCTAGTGGTCTCTCAGGGCAGACAGAATCCCTGTGGGGTCTTGCAAGTGAGGGCCTTCAAAGAGAAGGAGTCCAGAAGGCTATGGCAAGCTTTCCAAGCTTTTCATCACACATAGAGCAGTGGTTGTGTGGGGCTATCTATCCCTATGATATCATATGGCAAGATAGCAGTGCCTTGTGGACCACTGTGTCAAAAGTTACAAAGGGGTCTAGCAGTATGAGCATGGAGATTTTACCTATGCCTTTGACTATGAGGAAGTCATCTTTGCGTACTGCTGGCACTGACTTTATGGTATAGTTTGAATTTTCAGTGACGCTAATGTTGGCAAGATGTTGGCTGATATCGTATATTGACACTGATGGTTGCTACTTCTATAGTTACTTTGCTTAGGAGTATGGTGGTTGGAGATAGGATGATGTTTAATAGAGCTTTTCAGGGTCAAGCATTGATTGCTCAAAGATTCAGTGAACTATTCCATTTTCAAGGAGTCTAGTGTATGTGCAAGAAGGAATAGCCAATTTCTGTTAGCAATAAGTACAGTAGTTTTTCACTGGCTCATAGCAGTCTGTTCCAGCTGCTGGAAAGAGAGAGAAGGAGGAACTGAAAAATTAAATTATTTATCCCTCTGTCTTAAAGCAGGGAGCTGGAAGTCAGGTGCAGCCTCCACAACTATTGGCTAGAAGTAGGTTTGTGTCTGCTTGGGTGTGTGAAGCCTGCAGTGGGGCTCCATGGAAGGAATATTTGGTGTCCAAAAAATAAGGGATTAACTCTGGTTTGTCTTCTCTCTTGTTTAGCACAAGTCTTCAGTATATAAGAAAGCCTGTTAGGGAAATAGAAAGAAGACAGATCTCCTGTCATGGATTCACCCCAAAACTGAGTTGCCTTTGGGGATTCATCATGCATCATGGATGAATATTCTCCCAAATTAGATTTAGTTCTATGGTATTCAGTCTCTATTTGTAGCTAGTGTGAAGCTAGTTCAGTTTTGTCATTTTCATATCTATATGTATTACAGTATTTGATATAAATGTATCTTTATAATTTTATGATGTAACTAGAAGATAATCAAGTGAGATATTTAGCAGACTCCCAAGGCATTGCCTGCCTGCAATGGGGAAATCAACTCTATAGAAAAGGCATTTGAGAGAAATGACCCTTCAGCCAGAAGAAATCCAGATACCTCAGGGTGACCAAAGGTTTCTAGAGGGTTTGGGTGACTCAAGCATTTAGAATAATACTGATGGGGAGGGGGAAGAGGGCTTTAGAGTCTTTTTACAGTCTAGCTAGGATAGCATCAGGGTATTTATAATTTTTCCTAAGCTGAAGAAGGGTCCAAGGCCCCAGCAGCCAGGGCTGGTAGACTCCGCAGGAAGGCTGGTCTCTACAAACACTGGCAGGACTCTCAGGAGCACTAGGTTGTAGCCAGCGAAGAGGGTAAGAAACTTTTCTTGTTTTACTTTTGTCTCCAAACCTATGATCAGTTTTGCCTAAGTTTTTTCTTAATAAATCCTTTTGCTGTTTTATCTCCTTACTGATTGCCTGTGGAAAGAATGATCTCTGAATAAGTGATATTCCAGGCTAGCCCCTTCTATGGAAAGAGGGACCTAACATTTATCTCACAGCTCAAAAGGGAGTTCCCAGGGTGGGGGCAAGGAGAAGCAACAGTCTTACCCATATCAGGAATTTCTAAACCATCTCCGGCTGAGCTGCTACTGCCATCACCACATGCGTTCTCTGTCCCAGATGTTGCTCTAAAAGGAGCAACAGCCAAGGGCTGTTTTAGAGTTCCCAGCATGTGTATGATGCCAGGCTGTGGGCTCACCAGGGGTGGGGGACAATTTCAGCACCCCTTCTAACTTGGCACCTGGGGCAGATGCCCCTCTCTCTTACCCCTAATTATCCTACTGACTGGCAGCGATTCCCTTATTGCAGCTGTGGGGTCCAGTATAAGGACAATGGAGCTGAGGCTTGTGGGGGTAAGGAGTTATCCCAGGACAACCTTGGTCTTTTCCTTGGGACGAGAGGCAGTACAGAAAGGAGAAACTCAGGGCTCTGGGGGCCCCCTGCAGATAGGTTTGTCACACCTCCCCACTTACATTTTTGTCACCAGAAAGCAGAAGCTGAGAAAATTGCTTTATGTCTTCTGGTTTCTAATAACCTTTTTTTATGGCTAAGGAACCTGGTCCAGAGCCCACTGAAATCATTTGAGAGACTCCAATTGAGTTTAGTTGGCTTTGGAGTAGGTTATTAATATTCATAGATTCATAGATGTTAGGGTTGGAAGGGACCTCAGTAGATCATTGAGATCAAACCCCAGCCCTGGGCAGGGAAGAGCGCTGGGGTGAGATGGCTCAAGCCAGGTGCTTGTCCAGTCTCCTCTTGAAGACCCACAAGGTAGGGGAGAGCACCACCTCTCTTGGAAGCCCATTTCAGATTCTGGCAACCCTTACTGTGAAGAAGTTCTTTCTAATGTCCAACCTAAATCTGCTCTCTGTGAATTTGTGGTCATTGTTCCTAGTTACTCCATGGGGTCCCCTAGTAAATAGAGCATCTCTTAGTCCCTGCTGCCCTCCCCTGATGAATTTATAGGCAGCCACAAGATCATCTCTCACCCTTCTCTTGTGAAGGCTGAAGAGATCTAGGTCCCTCAGTCTCTCCTTGTAGGGCCTTGCCTGTAGGCCTCTGACCATATGAGTGGCCTCCTCTGAACCCTCTCAAGATTCTCCGCGTCCCTCTTGAAGTGTGGAGCCAACACTGGATGCAGTCAGGGGCGGCCTATCCAGTGCCGCATAGAGAGGAAGCATCACCTCCCTGGATCTGTTCATCATGCATCTGCTAATGCATGACAAAGTGCGGTTAGCCTTGTCGATCACTTTGTCACCAAGTTCATCTTGGAGTCAGCTATGCTGCTGAGGAGGTCTCTTTCCGCTGCTATGCTGCTGAGAAGGTCATCCCCCCAGCCTGTAAGTGTGGTGGTGGTTCTTCTTGCCCAGGTGCAGCACACTGCACTTGTCTTTCATAGATTCATAGATTCATAGATGTTAGGGTCGGAAGGGACCTGAATAGATCATCGAGTCTGAGACCCCTGCATAGGCAGG